>NW_020897690.1:23147958-23425424 GCF_003984885.1 Neopelma chrysocephalum
TTACTGCATTATGTACATATGGTCTTACTGTCTAACAACTATAAATCCCATGTTTAAATAGAAATTTCACCATCACAGTACTAACATTTCTCTTTAAATTTCTCAAAGGATGCAAAGATAAATAGAAATATTAACATAACACTTTACATCTCACAAGACTTTAGATGATAGCAATTGATAGCAATGTTAATTTTACCTCTACTGTTTGGACTTTCCACATTCTTATGCTGAATAAAATCATAATTTTGAGTTTTATGTGTATGATACAAACTGGTTTGACTTTAGTATTTGTCAGCATATTTCCTTTTTTTCTTTTTTCTTTTCTTTTTATTTTTTAAGTGATACTTTATCAATAATTTGTAAAATTTATGTTTACTGTACTGGGCTAGTGTTAACTGTTCAGTACAGTAAATTGTAAGGAGACATCGTTATGGCAAATCCTTCAATCTTTTGGAATTGTGTCTAAATTTGTGTGAATGTATGTTAAGTATCAAAGTGAAGAGTATGGTTAGGCTCAGCTTCCACCTGCTGAAAATGAGAAACAAAGGCACCAAACCTCTTATTATAATGAAATAACATTAAACACTTCAGATAATATTTTCTTCTAGATAAGAACCATACTTGCTTTTATATTTTAAAATATATTTTATATTACAGACAGGTCAAGAGGTGGGAGTGTCAAAGCTAATAATTATGGTAGTTCTTTGTTAGGAAGAATGTCCAAGGTCAGAGTGGGAACCTGTGACAGTGACAGTGTATCAGCCCAGTAAGGGACACTGCATCAGTAGAGAGATAAAAAACTCTTCCCTCTTCGTGGCTTTCTGGGTGAGTTAAGGGAAACTGTAAAATGCCAGATATTAAAATGAGTGATGGTATTGTTCTGGCCTGTGCGCTATGTGGATGAATCAAGCAAGTTGGAAAGGGAGCTCTAGCAGTCATGGTTCTTTATGTTCCATTTCTCCCCTGTGACGCTGTGTGAAGGACTCGTGAGATCTAGCATGGAGCACAACTGACTGTGTTGTGCTAAAAGTAAATATATGACCTCCACAGAAAGAGAACCGAGAGGTACAAGGCAGGGCAGAAGAAAGGCTAATTCTGCGTAGCTAAGGGTGAGAAACTAAAGCTACATTCACCTGTTGTGAAGGGGCAAGACCTATGAGAATAGGAACGAGAAGAAATGGGTACATAAAAGAATTCACAGGGAATTTAGTGTCTGTATCAAAACAGAAACATATTATGCATATGACTGGAAGTATTTATTTTTGTAAATTTTCTCTGATTCATCTTCCTTTTTTTGTCTCTAACAAGAGTAGTCAGGATCAATAGTACTATGTCTGACATGCACGTTTTAGATCCTTTAACTGTTGTAGCAGTTATTTGGGTCTGGATTAAGTATTTTTTTGAGAAAAAAAATTAAGTGTTTTGTTAAATTCTATTTTAGAAGGTGCAGCCTTTTCAATTTTAATTTTTGGGCAACTCTGATAGGTTCATATATGTCTTTTGGATCTGCTGATGTGCCTTGTCCTATCTCTTACTGCTATCTCAAAGGATTACTTGGAGGTACTTGTAAATTGTTTTGTTTTGTTGTTTTTAATACTCATCAGACATACTTCATGTTATATTTGATGTCAATTGTAATGATTTGTTGACTATACACAATTAACTGACATGCTGTGAGGGTTAGAACATACTTGCGAATTGAATTCCAGCCCCTTAACTCCACTGACTCATGCATTTCCACTACTGAAAGTTTCCAAGTAATTGTATATCTGTTACAGATGTGATTACATTTGAAATTTTGTATACAAACTTAACTTGGATTTCTGAAAGTTACTTATAGCTGTTGTGAACGAGATGATATTTTTCCTGTGAAATCCTTGAAGGCTTTCGTGGTTTTGCCCTGCACAATTTTGGTGTGCAAACCAAAACCATTCTTTTTTATTCCCTCTAGAACAGACCATGACAGTTTAATGTGCTAGAAAATACTATTCCCTAAATGCAGATAACCTGGAAGGAAATTTAATATGTATAGGAAGGACTAAAGCTCAGCTAAAAGTTCAGCGTGTCACTACTCCCATTGAGCTAAGTTTATGTTTAAACCGTGATATTTTTATGATTGCAAGAGGAATTCAACCAGCTTGTGACCTCTCTTTTATTCATATCCATTAATCCAACTATCATATAAATCTATATCTACAGCATTTATTTTCCTAGAGCCACTGAATTCCTGTCCTACAAAATGTGCTGTTTTGTTCTATGTTCCTAGGAAGACCTGCCAAAGCTTCTGTAGTTAATGTTACACAGGAAATTTTCACTGTGAGAACATTCTTGCCCATTTTATAACTTTTAAAACTAGCAAATTTTTATCTGTTGCTTTGGTTTTGTTTTTTTTTTTGTTCTCCCAAGCTTGCCTTTGTAGAATGGATTTGAGATGGAGAGAAAAATCCTTTTATGAACTAAAAGCAAGATTTTTTACCTTTTCAGGAACATACTGAACTCCAAAAGATACCCACTTTGCTTCCGAAAAGATCTTAATTTCATTTAACTCTTCGGTGTGTTAACTTAGAAATTAAGGTATCTGGAAAAAATCTAGGATGTATACTGCACATTGTGTTGTGCTGTGTAGATAATTTAATAGTTATTTAAGATTTTTTTGTGTTTGAGAAGAGAGAAAATGCTTAGACTTACTTGTTTTATTTCAAAGAAGAATCCTCGTTTATGGAAAAGTTGCTGATGTTGAGCACTTTCATGTCCAATATGTTGGCAGAAACTGCCAGTTCGTTTAGAGCAAAAAAAAATATTCGAAGAACGGATTAAAATCTATAAAGGTGAGGAGAGAAATGTGCTGTAATTTGTCTTACTTTTTTTTTATTATTATGTTTTTCTCTTTAAATTTAGTCTTTGTTTTTTAAATAGGTGACAGTTACTTTCCACCATAATCTCATTCTTTTTTTTCTTTTTTTTTTTTTTAGTTGCAATATGTATGTTTAATTCCTGTAAAAATGGTAGTACTTAGTGTAGATTTTTAGTCCAATAAATCAGTTATATATCTGGCCACAGCTCGCTAGAGCTGCTTCTATTTATTTCCTGATAAATTAGCATCTCACATAAGTTCTAACAGACTCATGTCTGCTTAATTAGATGTTAGACAATTATAGATGCCACTTACAGCTCCTCATATCTCTGGGAGATGAAACTCCAGAGTAAGCTGTGAGCTTATTAGAATTTCCATATTGGGATTAGTTTTTGGCACTCCACTTTGAGACATTTTCAACAGCAGGGTTGTATCCTTCTTGAATGAAGATTTTATAGGCGAATTCCAAAACATCACATAATTATTCCTATTCTGCATATGCAAAAACTCAAAGTAAAAAAATCTTGAAAATTTAACTCCTGTGCAGATATTCACAATAGATGACACAATTCTATTCACCAAGGAATTTACTATCTTAAAAATGTAATGCAATTCCATCTATTAGAATGGGGATTCATTCATATGGCAGTAACTCAAATCAGACAGTGCGTCAAATGGTTGCAAACTGTTGGCTTTGGAAGTTACTAGTCAGTGGTACTGTGCTAACTAATCATAGATTGTCCACTTCAGGCTGTAGCTTACACTTATAGTTTCTGCTAAAGAATATTTTTTTACAAAGGATTTAGTAACTTCTATATTTTGTATAGAAAATAACTGCAGTGGTAACTTGACCGCTTAGAATTGAATTCTGAAAACAGCTTCTCAAATAAGTGAGAACAAAAGAACTGAAGTCCTATATGTGTGGGTTTGTTTGTTTGCTCGCATTTGAATAAAGGAGTCGTCAAAATCAAATTTAGAGTTGGATGCTTATCATCTTAAGTTACTTTTTGTCTGACTGTTCTTCATGGAATTGTGTATCTTCCCCACTCTGCTCCTGCAGCAGCTAAAAAAATCATGGACAGTGATTTCTATGGAGAAAGAAAACAAAGGAGGAAAAGGGAATCCTTTTCTGTAATGGTTACTTGCAGGAGTAACCTGTAGCTGTGATAATTCTCTTGATTCATTCTACTGTTGTGTGACTTCAGGACAGAGTTAGATTTGAAGATTTGAAAAGTATGGCAGGGACATAGTGATTTCACTTGCAAAAAAAATACACCTTGAAAACCATGGACCACAAACCCCCAAATTCCCAGTGTCAATTAGGTATTTTGAAGCAACTCCAAATATAATAAGATCTACAAATCATGCAGTACAATTTGAATATGTTAAACTAAAATTATTTCAGCGCTACAGTTCTGGATAATTTAAAAGGTAAACTTTTTCCTTTCTTTTAGATTCATTTTTCTTTGTGTAGTTTGAAATAGGGTGAGATTTGGAATAACTTATGAGGGATACCCTGGCTACACAACTTGCTGCAATATTACAACTCATTGTGGTACAAAGGGCTGAATCTTTGTAGTACACAATGAAACAGCTCAAATAATAGCAATTAGAACAGCCAAAATTCCTACTGGTGATATACTAAATCCAAAAAATTCTTCAGCTACTTTGCTGTTCTTAAAATTTCATTTATTAGCTTATCCTTTTAAGTTATACCTAGGTGAAGAGATACATAAGATAGATGCAGAAGACAAGATTGTTAAACTTAAAGCAAGAAAAAGAAGGAACAAAGTAAAAATTGGATGGAATTTCCATTAAAAAGGCTGTATTTTTCCTGCATTTTTATACTTTTTGTTATTTATTTTTCTAACTTAAATTGCTACTGCTATCTTTTAAAATATATCACAAATGTGGATATAAGTGCAAACAAGCAAAAACATATTTATGGGCTTCTACATGTTTTTTCTGTCTATTAAAGTGCTATATCAGTACTTTAAGAATGCACTGAGAATGTTTCCGTGAATATCTCACATTGCTGTATTAACGTATAGTACTTTTTTAATAAACGTTAAACTCTGCAGGAATTAGGTCTGTTAGTTCAGTGTTTTCATTCCACTGTTTTATACTTCCTTATGAAATGACATTGTAAATATTTGTATTTAACAATTGTAATTTTCTTGTGTGTGTTTTATTAAAATTCGGTTACCAAATCTATTTAAAATAAACTGAAGGTGCTCTTCATGAAGGAGACTTTATTAAAAACCTTGTCTCACACTAAACAAACTCAGATGGAAAATTGTGGAAAAATTAAAAGCCTAACCCACCTAGTCACCACACCTAGTTTTTAAACAAATATAATGTCCTAACAGATATACACAAGTTAAAATTGAGAGACAGTTTGAATGTAGCTGTTAACACAAAGATATTGATGCTTCTGGGATGTGAGTTTTAGAGATGTTGGAAGTACTTCTGTCTTGTGTGCTCATTCAAAGCTATGGCTGAAAGCATTGCCAGTTTAAATACACATGAAAGGAGGAGTAAAAATAATTATGAAAGAGTGTGGGAAATCTGTCAAGAGATTTAAGGCTTTGCACAACCACTCAAGATAATAAACTCTATTTCAATTTTTCCCCATGTATTCTTCTATTATTCACCATTGTATGTAACAGGATGAGAGCTGCCAGGTGTTGTACAAAGTCAGAGCTGAAATAAACTCACAGAACTTAGTGTGAATGCATATAACTTTTCTCTTGTGGCATTTCTACTTTCTCTTCTGTTTATTTAGTTAGTAATCCTTGCCATAGTCTGTAGGGTTCAAGAAATCCACTTTTCGCCTTTCAGTTAATAACAAGCTGGTGCTAAGTATCCCAGGATCAAATGATATCTGTTTAGTGCCAGACTACTTTCAGAAAATTAATCCCACAGTAGTTCCTTGCATAGTGTTATTTATATTATGAAATCTTAACAATTACATGTGCAACTATTTGTCTGGATGCTGATTCTTGGCTCAATGGCTTTGTGGGAGTAGTACTGTCCCCTAGCCATCCTTTTCACAGGGATTGCTAGCTAATAAGTGCATTGCTTTAGGACAGTGAGTCTGTGAAGTACAAGAGAAAAGTGTTGCTGCTTTGTTGCATCTGAGATCTAGACTGGGTTACAGTGCAATGTTCAACCCAAAAAAGTATATGCGTAGGATAGAGAATTTTCAATCCACACAGATCCTTTTACTAAGGTTTACTTGTTAACCCCTATATGGCTAGTTCAAGTATGCATAGGTACATACATAAATTACAACTAGAAATTAATGCTCAGTTTTACACTGTTTCATAATGGCCGTCATTGCTCTTCCTACTTTGGGTAAGCTGTGATGAGGATATATGTAGCAGTAGGTCAGTGTGAACCAGCAGCAATCCCTGCCCAGCAATAGGTGACTGTGCTGCCTGGAGGTGTAAGGAGAAGGTCCACAGATGCTGTACTCATGTCATGTGGATTCCCTCTTGGGTCAGATAACCAGATCCCCCTTTTCAGTCAAGCTGCTTCAATTCTCTCGTTATTCTAAATGAATGAATGAATGAATACTCTTTTCTTCCCTTGGTTATGACTTTGTTCCATTTTTACACCCCAAACGAGCTCCAGCTCTCAAGGATGTGTGTCTTTAATCACCAGTAATTAGTCATCGGTGGGTTGTTTACACCCCTGGCTCTTTGTGCCTGTACTTTCAAAGCCCCTGCTGTCATCCCATCCTTTATGCTGCATTTTTATTTCTCAGGTCATAGATTAGTTCATTCTACAAAGAACTTATTGCCACTGCAGATCACAATAAACATTATGTGCAATTCACCTTGTAAACAAATTGCTGCCTCTCAACAGTATGCATCAAATGAAAAGAAAATAATGACTATATTTCTGTAAGTGAAGTAATCCTAAAAGTGTGCTCTTCTTCCCCTAAGTGTGTACTGAAGTGTTTAGTCACACTTTCCTTATTCTTTTTCTTTTGAAGGGCAAAAACGTCATGTAAAGAAAAAATGAACTGAAAGTTGCCAGACAGAACAACGGGTAAAAGCAGTCCCTTTCTGTTTCCTTCTTCTCCTGTATGCTGTATTTTTAGCCACTGAGAAGGAAACTTTTAACAGTGTCTGTTCTTCCTACAAGCCTAACAAATTATTCCCCTCTCCTTTTGTAGTCATATTACTACGGTCAGGAGAGAATTAAGAGCCAAATAACTGAGTGCAGCCAAAGAGGCAGCAGTATGATTTTGTAGGTAGTAAGACTGAAGGACTGAGCTGGTTTGCTGTGAATCTCCTCTGTCCCTGAGTTGTCCAGTAGTAGTAGAAGTGGGACAAGCTGACAGTGCCCTGAAGTATGCTGGTTGCCAATGGCTACAGTGAAAGCAAATTGAATTAGTAGCCAATTAAAGTGTTAGGATCTATCTCTTAATCTTTCAGATGGTTTCTCTGTCAATACTGAGAGTTTTTTTAACTGCACTGGAACTACTTTGTGGAAATTTTAAAATTTCCTGTAACAGAAAGGGTGCTTGTACTGGCCTTGGCTGAGATAAAGTTAATTTACTTCATACCAGCTGCAACAGTACCATGTTTTGGATTGATGACTGAAACAGTATTGTGAACACGGGAATGCAAAGACTGTGAATAGTGTTTAAACATTGCCAAGGCCTTTTCTGTTTCTGAGTGCCCCACCACCGAGTAGTGGTGCATAAGAAGTTGGAAAGGGTCACAAACAGGACTACTGACCCCAACCAAACAAAGAGATATTCCACATCATATGATGTCATGCTCAGCAATAAAATCTGGTGGAATCTAGGAGGGAGATGCACTTACAGAGTTATGGCATGTGCCTTCCCAAGCAACCATTACACATAATGGAGCCCTGTTTTCCTGGAGATGGCTGAACACCTGCCAGCCAACAGGAAGCAGTGAATTAATTCCTTCTTTTGCTTTGCTTATGTGTGCAGGTTTTGCTTTCCCTATAAAATGGTTTTATCTCAACTTGCAAGCTTTCTCACTGCTATCCTTCCCATTCTCTGCCTGATCCAACTGAGGAGGAGTGAGTGAGCAGCAGGATGGGGCTCACCCTGTTGGGGTTAACCTACAACAGTGCTACAGGATGAAAAGGAGTAAAGAATAAATCTATCTCTATAAATATACATTATACTGAAGTTGCATTTTGCAATATACATGAGAAATAGGGTTGATAACTTTTTCACCAGGATTAACATGACAGCAGAGTGTAAAGTGTTTGGATTTTCCAAACAGTAATTAGCAAAAAATAGCCACTTTCTCTTCTTCTCTACACTACCATTAGATTTTTAATTTGTTTAAGTGTGGAAAGTATCCTGCAATTTTCTTATTACTTACTGCAAAGTGGGAGGAGTTTACCTTTGGGTAAAGGTTTTCAGATTAACTTTTTGGGTTTTGTCATTCACTTTCTTTCTCACTTGAGTGTGAGACAGGAGAATTAAAAGCTCTAAGTGTGAGATTTGTCTACTACCGATCATAGAATCATAGAATCGTAGGATCAACTGGGTTGAAAAAGATCTCTGAGATCGTCAAGTCCAACCCTTGATCCACTACTGCCGTGGTTACTAGACCATGGCACTAAGTGCTATATCCAGTCTCATCTTAAAAACCTCCAGGGACGGAGAATCCACCACCTCCCTGGGCAGCCCCTTCCAATGCCTGATTACTCACTCTGTAAAAAATTTCTTCCTAATACCCAGCCTAAATCTCCCCAGGCAGAGCTTAAGACCATGCCCTCTTGTCCTACTGCTGGTTGCCTGGGAGAAGAGACCAACCCCCACTTGGCTACAACCTCCTTTCAGGTAGTTGTAGAGAGTGATGAGATCTCCCCTGAGACTCTTCTTCTCCAGGATAAACAACTCCAGCTCCCTCAGCCTCTCCTCATAGGACTTGTGCTCGAGTCCCTTCACTAGCCTCATTGCTCTTCTTTGGATCTGAACATCTTGATGAAAATGAACATCTCGTTAAAATCTTTGCAGAAAAAAGTTTCAAAACATGTCTAGTAAAACATCCACTGTTCTCTGCAGTTTTAAATCTCTAGTTAGGTGGAGAACTCCCTTTTTAAGGATAGCTGTTTGGAAAAAGGCAGTGGACACTAAAGCAAAATCCACAAACATAGGAAAGCAGGATAAAAGCTGATATGATACTAAAATGCACTTTTTGTGCCGAAATTTATGTAAGTCCTAAGATTTTTTTCTGAATATGCCTAGAACAGTGCTACTGTTCTACAGATTTCATTTTTCTAATTGTATCCTGTACATTGTTGGTATTACTTTATGCAAAACCTTGGTGTAAAGGTTAATAGAATCTCTCAGTTAGCAATAACACTCAAATCTGTAACTGCTTCTGGATTCTGAACACTTCTGAAATTAAACTATTAACATTGGCTTTAATGCTTACCCCAACAGTGGTCACATTTTTCCCATAGAGAAATAATCATCAGAAGGACAAATTGGAGACATATTTGCAGATTTAAAATGCTTATCCCTTACAAATCTTATAGCCAGATGAATTGAGGTCAGGTGGAAGAAACTGTGTTGCCCTTTGAGAACTGTCAAGCAATATTTTTATTCCAGATCTGAAATTTCTAAATTCCCTTTTGTACTCTGGAGTTCCTTCCCAGGAATCCAGTCCTATTTTATGGAGGAGTGAAAAACAAGTCAGGTTCCCTGGCACCTTAGGAGTAGCTACATTTTCCTTTTACATTTGTTTTTACAGCCACTAAAGAACACATGACCTCTGACAAAAAAGGCAGTTAAGACTGTATCTGCACTTCTGTTCTTTGAGTTCTTTCCTTAAAAGGTAATTTGAATGCTTCACTAAAACAGACTGTTGAATATGCTTGTTTTTCCTGACTCATTTGCACACTTTTCTGAGCATACCTGCCAGCAGGATGTACATAGTTGAAGGAAGAGAAAAATTAGTGATGTAAAATTTAGCATTTTTTTTCTCCCCATCAGGAGTTGTCAAGTCCTATTAAAAATAATTAAAAAAAAAAACCCTGAATCCCTAAAATATTTTGGAAAAAAAAGTTTTAGCAGTTATTGATAATTTCAAGGTGAAGAATGGCTTCATCAAGGCTCTAATATCAAGTACATATCAGGGATATTCATTGTAACCACTGTGCTTAAAGCAAGACCTCTTACTTTTGGCTTTATTTCTGACAGTGCAATCCTGGTCCAGTTCAATACAGTGACAAAACTTCCATTAACTTCACTAATGCGGACATTTGCCTAAGGAGTTTCTATTACCACTAGTAGGAGTAGTAGCCTCTATTAATTTGATCAAGGTCTATCAAGATCATGTGTTGTGCCCAACTAATAATATTCAGGAAGCAGAGAGGTAGCATAATCTTTAAAACTGTGCAATGTGCTTAGAAGGCTTTTATTCTTTTTGCATCTCCATTAAATTAGAACAGTAGTACATGTTTGTTCAGTACAGTAGTCCTATCCTTCAGTGGCAACATGCAGCTCCATCTTTCAGTAAGCTCAGAATTACTGTGTGATTTTTCAGAGACTCAGTATTATGGTGTGAAATCATGGCAGTGCTTTTCTCATATTCAGGTTATGTTCTCATTCCTAACTCGTTTGACTGTGTTCACCAATTAGAAATCCGTTTCTGCATCTGGGTGCTAAGCAGGTAAATTCTGTCCTTCAAAATGGAGAATTAGTCTCATTTCTCCATTAGGTACTAAGCTCATAGTAAAGCTTAAAATTACTCACCCTTGACTATATGCACTAATCAAAAGCAGTGCTATTCCAGACAAGTGAGATTTGTGAGACCAATTTGAAAGCAGGTGTTCATGTCTTTAAAATAACAACCATTTTGTTGTTTGTTTTTTTAAGCATTAGTGTTATAATAGGGGGTAGAGAATGTACCTAAAGATGTAATAATTAACTTGAAGTAGTAAATTAGCACAGAAGGAATCTAAGCCTAGATCTGTGTTTTAGATTAACATCCTCATGTTTGCTTTGCTTAAATTTCTACTACTGGCATTGAAAGGTATTATCTCATTACAGCATCTCACTCCTTAGTATGTTGACAAAAGAGGTCACAATCTTTATTCGGCACTTGCAAAGAATCCTACCACAGTATCTCTAACGCTGCACAGTCAGCAAGGACAGTACACGGTAGATAAGTAAGCAAGCAAAAAGCAAATAGCATCAAAAATTGAATATGACATGATTGAAATTTTTTGTGGGTTTTTTTGACAATGGATCTACAAGCTAGATATGAATGGAAAACACAGCATCCTCATAGAGATTGAAATGAAAGGTGGAGAATTTCCTGTTTTTATCAGAAGGAATTATCAGACAAGGTAAAGGTAAGGACAAGTTACCAACAAAATATTTGGTGTCAGACAGCGATAGATTTTTATTTATATAATGGAAACTCTATATGCTGGGCCAGCACAAGCAAGTTCATTTTCCACAACAACGGCTTTTATGTAGAGTGAGATTTAGGAGAGATCTTTTTAGTTTAGCACATATGGGACTTCCGGTTGAAGGGTCCAAGCCCACATGACTGAATAAATTTCTTGTTGAGCAGAAAGCCTGTACAGGTTTTGACCTGCATAGAAATTAGGTAATGGAAGGAGATGGTGCTTGCAGCTGACTGTCGTATGAGTATGTGCATTGGGTTTGTATGGCAAGGTTCTGGTAGTGCAGGTTGAGGCAGGGAAGCGGGGAAGCTACAGGTGTGACTTCTGTGAGAAGCTGCTGGAAACTTCCCCTATGTCCAATGCAGCCCATGGCAACAGACTTCAAGACAGACTCTATGCTGGCCAAAGCCAAGCCCATTAGTGACAGTAGTAACACCTCTGGGACAAAAGTATTTAAGAAAGGGAAAAAAACCATGCTGCACATCAGCAGCTAGGACAGAAAAATGAGAGGAACAGCCCAGCAAACACCAAGTTCAGTGAAGAAGGAAGGGGAGATGTTCCAGGTACCAGAGCAGAGATGCCCCTGCAGCTTGTCATGAGGCAAACTGTCTCCCTGCAGCTCTTGGAAGTTGAGCAGATATCCACCTGCAGCCCATGGAGGACCCCATGCTGTAGCAGGTTGATAAGCCCAAAGTAGCCTGTGACCCTATGGGAAACCCATGCTGGAGCAGGCTCCTGGCAGGATTGTGGTCCTATGGAAAGAGGAGCCCACTCTGCAGCAGGTTTTTTGGCAGGAATTGTGACCCCGTGGAGGGCCCACATTGAAGCAGTCTGTTCCTGAAGGACTGCATCCAGTGGAACAGACCCACACTGGAGCAGTTTGTGAAGAACTGCAGCACTCACGTTGGCGAAGTTCATGGAGAACTGTTTCCCATAGGAGAGGTCCCAAGCTGGAGCAGGGGAAGAGTGTGAGGAGTCCTCCCTCTGAGAAACAAGGAGAGGCCCGAACAATGTGTGATGGACTGACTGCAGCCCCCATTACCCGTCTCCCTGTGCTATTGCAGGGAGAGGAGGTAGAGAATTCAGGAGTGAAGTTAAGCCCGATAAGGATGAAGCAGAGGGTAGAAGGTGTTTTTAAGATTTGGGTTTATTTCTCATTATTCTACAGTGATTTGATTTGTAATAAATTAATTGTAATAAATGAAACTAATTTCCCCAAACTGCGTCTGTTTTGCCCACGACAATAATTGTTGAGTGATCTCTTCCTGTCCTTCTCTTGACCCATGAGCTTTTTGTTATACTTCTTCTTCCCTGCCCAGCTGAGGAGTGATAGAGCAGCTTTGGTGGGTACCTGGCCTCCAGCCAGGATCACCCTACCACGATATGACACAGTGTTCTGTATGCAAATGCCAGGAATCCTGTCTCTCTACAGTTGATGTGATAGATGGAGAAAAAAACTGTAGAGCAAAATAGGATGCCTCTGAAAGAAAAGCAGTATCCGTAGCATCTCTCATGGGTTATTCCACTAAAAGGATTCATTAGATATTCTTTCCATATCTTAGGATAGAAAAACAATTTTTTATCTACTGCCTATGTTATCCTTTTGAATGCTCTGGGCAGGTGCTTCCTGGTCCCTCTATTCTTTGTAGTGAAGTTTCTACTTCCTCTGTTCATGTATTCTGTCCTTCTCAGTAGCCAGAGGTGAAAAGCTAATATTTTTGCCATTATTTTTTCTATTCAAACTCTGTTCCCTCGCGCAAATCCATTCATATATTTATGTTCTGTAATGTTTCATTCTCAGCAGTCAGAATTAGTTTTGTGACCATTGGCCATCCAATACCCATTAGACCCAGAGAGGAAATATAAAAAGTGCTTGGAAGGCATTGATGGTGTAAGCATCTATATAGGAAATATCTCCACTGCAGACTTATCTGAGCTAATTAGTACTGGGATCAGAGTGTTCCAATCAGCCTAACCTGAGTATAAGTATTCCCACAGCAAGGCCTTCTGTGCGTTACTGTCCCTGAACCAATGTTCATGTGTGCCCAGGAGAGCAAAGCCCTGCTGCTTTGTGCCATGGTGCTCTGGGATTTGTTCCTGTACAGCTCAGTCAACTGTGAGAAAATGTCTTGCCTTTGGAAAGGGTTGTTCAGACAGGTCTAGGGCATTCACCACATCTCTTTGGTTTCTGAAGACAGGTTCTACACTAAGATAAAGGACAGAATAGATGTTAGTTCATACATACAGTTGAAAGCCAGTGGGCCTGGCATACATTAACATTATTAGTAGGTAAAAATAAAGGTTGAGTGAAAAACACTTATAAGATTAAAATCTAAGTCTGTTGTGGATATATGTCTTGCTTACCTAATTCTCAACTTGATTCTGTTCAAAACTATTAAAAACACAAGTTCAGCAGTCAGATATATGACCTAATAAAGATACCTAATGAGTGATATTATTATTATTTATATTTTATATTTTTTATATTTATATTTTTTCATTTATAATAAATGAAAGTTCAGGGTAGTATATAGCAAAAGCTGATAGCTAAATGGAGCCTATATGAGGTATAGCTTTTGTTAGAATTAAGAGTTATCTGTATGAAGAAATGTGAGCAGAAGGAAAGGAAGAAAAGAAGAAATACTGCACGTGTAATAGAAAAATTACTTTGGTAAAAGTTACTTGAAAGGCCTCCTGATGACATAGGAAATACCAGATAAGAGCTGCCAGTTATTATTCTTTCACTTTCCCTTTCCCTTTCCTTCATAGTTTTTCACCATTAATTCAACAGGAATTATGTTGTGTGTTTCATCTTGCTGAATAATGCAGTGTTTTCAAAAGGGGTAAAATTCTCTCTCTTTATATAAAAGAACTTCTAAAGTCAGAAGATTTCATAGCAGATTTTATAGCTATCAAACAGCCTATAGCAAGTACTGTTATGTAATCATTTAAACCGCCATTTGTGGCTAGCTGGTTTTCCCTAGGGGGTATAGATAAATAGGTTTCTATAATGCTCTCATACAAAAAAAAATCTGCAGATTTAAGGGCAGGAAACCTTTTTTTATTTTTGAATCATTAGAGACAGAATGACTGGAAAGGATTCACACATCTGATGATATAGTTCTTCAGAAACCCTAGATATGCCTATCAACTTTAAATAACCAGTCTGGATACAAAGGTCATTTATAAAGTACACATTTTAAATTTTTTTTCAACTTGAATGAACCCAATACTGTGCCAGCTAGAGTTCATGGTGCCCATTAATATCAATAGGAGGAAATGTGCGCTACTTGTTCTTGTTGTAGTTCTTTGGGATTTTTGGTTTGGGCTTTTTTTGGGATGGGTTCGTTTGTTTTTTTCCATTAAGCTATGAGCAGTATTTTCATGGAGAGATATCAGATACCATTTTATATCTAGGATAACACTTTTCTGTAAAGAAAGAAAATACCTTTCTCGTCCATTATGTCTGTCTGGGCATTCTTGTAAGAGTACTTGTACAAATCTTGTATCATACCTCAGCTTTTTAGGCATCAGAAGACCTGAAAGTAGTTGTAAAGATTTCACCACATGACACAGAGCATGCAAACTGGAACTTTCACGAACTGCCTTGAAAACCTTTTCAAATAGAAATATTTGGATTTCATATAAGAAAATTGTATGCTCTTGAATTTTTGGAAATTGATTTATTGACTTTACACAAGTTTTATTTTGGGGAAAAAATATTCAATCCAAATAAATGATGAATAAACAGGTACATATGGTGAAATCACAAAACTCAGATTTCTGAGGGAGTGAGATAAAGAAAAATAATAACTGATGTCCAGGTGGGTTTGCCCTCTAATGGTCTTATGTTTTTAAATATGCTTCCCTAGATTACAGCTGGTGCATTTCTGCACTTTTCTGCAGCTCTTACTTTCTGTTGTTACTTAACATTGCTAATCCGGACTACACTAACTGAGGGGAAAAAAGATATTCTTACCACCAGTACCTCTGGATTGTCAGACTGTGAGTGTGAAAGTCTGCTATATAAATGTATATTTATACTATGGTAATGTCTCTCTGTTGATTTCTCAATTTTTTTTTAATGTCTAGCTCATTACAGCTCTGTTGGTTTTGTTCGTAGTTGTTTTCTTCTCCCTAAATACCAATTTTCCACCTTCCTTCGATTAATATATCACAGTTGTCTCCTTTTTATTGTGTTCTTCTTTTTCAATTTCAAAGAAGAAAATGATACTGGGGGATAATCAAGTCTCTGCTTTTGCTAGTGGAGAGCATGATGGAGTAAAAATAGGATAAATCTTTTTCTCCTTCAGTGTAAAGTAGAGGTTACCCTAGGGCTGAACAGAGCTCATCCTTGAAACCACACGGAAAAATATTGTATTTTTGATGCTGGAAACTTGAGGGAAATATAGGTTCATACTATGCCAAATCCTTCTTCAAAATTTTTTTTTTAAGTAAATTTGGTTTAGAAATAGTAGAAATAGTGGAAAATTGAGGTTTACCTAAACATTCATACCAATGGGCTTAACTCCTTATTGCTGTACTTAAAACAATTATGTCTCTGAGGTTATGAAGAAACAAACAAACAAACAAACAAACAAAGTTACTGTTTGTCATTTTGGGGCTGGGGGGCAGGGGAGAGGTAGCCCTTTCTGACCCTTTATTCCATGTCTATAATAGAAAATTACTTGTTTTCATAATTCCGTCCTTGGTAAATTATGCTTATTCCTCCTAAATCAGTAGTTCTTATTTCAAATGTAATGTATTTTGGCTTTTTGGAACACATGTCAGTATCAAATAAGTAATAGCAACCAGGATATTATTTCATCTCACACTGTTACTGCTAGTGCGCTTTTTAAGAATAGCATATAAAATTCTAACACTCAAAAATCCAAAATAGTCTTTCAGAGACTTGTTAGCATATTGCTTTGAATTAGTATGTTGCTTTGAATACATTTGTGCAGTCAGATACAATCACCAACACTTCTTGAACCTTAACCTGTCACAATTTTATTAATAAACAGTGTTATTCTGTAAATTGTGAGTCCTTCAAGGGTGCTGACAGTAGGTAAAGTCACTGGCAGTAGGTAAATGTGTGGAGACCTAGGAAGGGAACAAGTCAGTTGAACTGCTCTTCGATCTAGTGAACTGCTCAGTGAAGGGTCCCCATAACAGGGGGTCAGGCAGAAGGGTCTCAACTTTCCTGGAGCACTGACAGGCTGATCACACATTAAGGGTTTGAGCAAATCTCCCCATTTTTGTGTGACAGAGGTGTAGGGAATGAGTTCCCCTGGACGGCAGCAAAGACTGAGCTAGCTCATGTGCATTATGTTTTATATGGAATTGAGATTTGGGAGAGAATAGAAACAAGAAGCTATTTGATAGTGTACATGGAAACAGAATACAGCTTTCAGATGCATAAGTTATTATTCCCTGTTCTTTTAAGAAGATGTCTTTTAAGAGGAAGAAGACAGAAGCTGATTGTTTGAAATCCATGAAGAACTGCTAGAACTGGATGTAATTATTTTCCACATAGCTGAAGATTTTGTGCCTCTCAATTACTCATACAGGGACTGTGGCAGATGCTATTAGATGAAAAAAAAAGTATTTCTGTAGAAGTACACTTTGGTCACACCATGAGGTTGCACCACAAATTTTACTCTTGTGAAAATTCATTAATTTATTCCACATGGGCAACCTCCCTCATTGGGAGGGTCTTAAAATCTTTACAGCAAACTTGCCTGTTTTTTTCTTTTCCCTCAGTGACTAATCAGTTGCTTAAATATTTTCCATAGAAAAATTAAGATCTCTTATTATATTCCTGGTTTTTAATGACATAGCAGGTGTGACTAAAAGTAAAATTCCACACAGCAAATATATTTAGGGTGGAATTTACTTTTGTCATATTTAATCCTTCAATGTATGCGAAACTTTCATCCCAGTTACTGATTTAAATGGTCTCCAAAGCATATCTTGTTCATTCGTCTTTTACTTAAAAAGTAATATTCCTCTCATAAAATGAGGCAGGTAAAAACTGTGTACTAAATCCAGAAACTGCCTCTTTTGGGGCTTATGTTTTTCATTTTCACTCTTAAGTTTTCAATTTCTGAAGAGTGAAGCTCTCCTTGTAGCTATTTAAAAGACTGACAGAAGTCTTTTGTGCTTCTAGTCAACCTGTGGCTTATTTTTAATTGTATGACAGTTTTGTTTTCCAGATTATTGGGGTTTTTGTTAGTTCAGTGTTGTAAATCAGCTTAGTTCAAGGGGAACTGTCATGATTTGTGAAAGAATATTTCAATTCAAGGGCTTTGTTCCCTCTTGATTATTCCATTATTGGGATTTCTGGATATATATATGTATATATAAAAATATATATTTAAATAACAAGCATGTAACATTTAGGTCCAATATGTTCATCCTTTCATCTGTTATTCCTCAATATGAACTTCTGCCTTTCTGCAGACCTCTCTTGTTTAGTCACACACATTCTTCCATAGGTGTTGTTCCTTCCCTTGGAGGTTAATTCTTCTAGTGAAGTTCCAGTGATGTCAGTAGGAGTTGAATAGTAAACTTGCCGGAAAAAAAACCCAAAAAATTTAGAAGCAAAGGTTAATTTGCATACTTGTGATGTTTTTCTGAAACCACCTGTGTGAGAAATTTGAAATCAATGTTAATCCCACTACTTCCACCAGCTGCAGGGACTAAATACATTGCAAAATTAGTAACAGACATTCTGTGGTTGAACTAGGTTATCTGAAGGTGAGTGTATATAATGACTAAATTTTTCTATAAAGTGTTGCTATGAAGAAACATCATGGCATATACAGGAGAAAGGGAAAAGCAAGCTACTTAAATTCACTGACCCAAATGAAATGTTAATTATGAAGGGATTACATTTCTCTTTTCTAACATAGATATTTCAAGGAATAGGTTATAAGTTCTTCCAAGGACTATTCTCATGATTATATGGGATGTTATCTGAAAAGTACAAGGAAGAGAATGTTTTAATTTAGACTGTTTAATTTTTTCATTTAAATAGCCTAGGAAGTGGCGAAAGACCTTATCAATGGAGACTATTTATATGTAAGTATGATTTTTCACTCGTGCAAATCAGCTAGTTATGTTTCTCTAGAATCCCACCCAGTGTTTGCATATCTCTACTTCTAAATGCACCCATGGAATGGTTGGCATTCAAAATCATGTGTTTATCAAGCATGGACTGTAGAGTCTGTGCTGGAGCAGGGGAGCCATGTTGGAGTTGAGCTGAGTCTGCATTTACTGGAAATAGCTCTGCTTATCTTTAGATAAGTACTTTTCCCCAAAGCTCATATTCTCCCCCTTCACTTAATAGTCTGTGAAGGCAATGGGCTAAGCATTATGTTTGTGTTCTTTGTTTATGTTGAGCTCTTAAACCCATTGAATGCTTTAATTTCACCCCACTGCTCTGTAACAACACACTGTAATACTTTGTTTCTCTAGTGTCCTCTAAAATTTCTTTTCAGTAGTTCCATGTAAATATCAAAATTTTCATTACTATATCAAAGCACGTCTCAGACCATGTCAGCCAAATGTTCTAAGTAAAGCAGTGCATTTGTCCCCTTTGTGTCGCAAAAAACTTCATGGGTTTTTCGCTGTTGTGTATCTCCTGTGTCTGTCTAGCTTTGGTGTGCAAAAAGAGCTATTAGCTGCATAGAACAGAAAAATTAAGATATATGTCATAATTGTCCCTTCCTTCAGCGTGATAACATAAGCCTATTGTAGGGGCACTACAGAAAGCTGCAGAAAGCTACAGAAAGAATATGATCAAGACCTTGCAGGTCAGGCTTGCTCTCTTAGTTGGTAAATGTCCTTACAACCATTCTGATGATCAGAATTGCTAACTGAAAGCAACCCAGCAAGGAATGTTGAAGTATTATTGTTTTAAGGTTAAGTTTGATTATCTCACTTTTTCATACTGCATAGCATAACAGTATGACTTATCCTTCATTTTATCTTCATTGCTACGTACTGTCTTAGCTGTTTCTAACCATGATTCCAGTATGGGGCAAGGCACCCGTCCGTGGCTGAGGGGCTCAGCCACTGGGGGCTGCTGGAGCCGCTGGAACCAGCTGTGTCCAGGCGGGGCAGCCCTAGCTGCCCTACACAGGGGCTGTCCCTGCAGACCTTCCAGTGCTGCTGCTGGCATCTTGTCAGGTAAACCCGGTGCAAACAAGTAATTTTATTTAAAAATCTGAATTCTATTTTGTCCTTCTGTGAGACAGAGAAAGGGTAATATCATCTCTCCTGGCACTCTTTTAAAAGTCACTGTCTGAGGAGTAAGAGCGTTGCTCCTGTGTGCTTATGTTATGAAAAACAAGTCCACACAGGAGAGAGGGCACTGAAATGGTGTATCCCTGCACGGTGGGAGAAGGAGGGCAGTACTGACTGAGCTGTGTTGTTTATATAGTGCTATGTAACGTGTTATTAATCAAATGGATTATGATACATAACAGCTATGCTGTTCCCAAATATTCGGTGAGATGGTTCTCCAGATGTCATTACTGTGAAGTACAAAAGGAAAGAACAGTATAGCTATAGATCACAGCAACATATGTATGTTTAGCATGGTCTGCTCTCAAATCCTGCATTTGAGGATTTACTAAAGAGAAGCCTCAGAAGTCTTATTATTACTAAAAGGTATCTGCTGATACTCTGTGCTAGAAAAATTGTTAGCTGATGTTCAAGTATCCCTGATCCTCTCTAATATCAAAATATCTGCTTTGCATTGTTGATAAAATGGGCTTGTCTAGCTTCACTTTCCAGCTGTTGGGTCTTAACATAACTCTTTTGTACCAACTCTCTACAATCAAACTTCTGTTCCCTTGGAGGTATTTCCCACTTGTAAGAGAATTATCTTTTTAATCGTTCTGCAATGTTAAATAGATTGAGCTCATGAAAGACTATAAAACGTGTTCTTCAGCCCTTCAGTTATTCTTTTCATTATGATTTTACTCTAGTTCACCAGCAAACTTTTTGGAAAAAAGATCCCCTATCACACTCCAAGATTCCTTTGTAAAAACTTCTTGTTTGAGTGTGATACTTATTAATATTTCTTGGGATACTTTACAGGACAAACTTTTTTTTTTTTTAGTTAACAGTGTTACATAGCTTTCTTCTTTAACATCTTTGCTTGATTCTTTTTTTAATCTCATGTTGTAAGATGATGTAGTAGGTGTAAAAAAACCCCCAGCACACGCATCCCTAAAAAAAACCCAAAAACCCAAAAACAAACAAACCAAAAAACCAAAACAACCCCTCCAAAAAGCCGTTCATATCACCAGACTTGCCTGCTGTTGTCATCTATTATAAACCCAAAAAAGCCTCCCTTGGCCTTGTGTACTGTCTCAGCTGCCAAGTGCATCCTGAATAGTCTTTTAAAGGCTTTACAGAGCGGGACCTCTCCCTCCTATCACTTTTGATTTCTGTCTGTACTGTTGATGTACTTCCTCCCTCTATGGAAATAATGAAGTTGTTTCTGCAGTATGGGAAGGTTATGTATAAGAAGGAAGGGTAAAAGGCGGAAGCTGATGTGTTCTAAAGTCACTACCTCGGCAAAAGTTGACACCAACCTAGCTGACAACCTTATGATCTAAAGGAAATCTGTATCTTCTTTAGGTTAAATTTTTTCTATTTTAGACTGAGAAAATCAAGGCAATGCAAGGATCTATACAAAATATGTTACAAACTATTGTGCCAGAGGGGTGAACGGACGTAACTAACTTTTGAATCACAGAACAAATTAGGTTGGAAAAGACCTCTGAGATCATGTTGTCCAACCTATGACCAAACGCCACCTTGTCTACTAGACCCTGGCACTGAGTGACATGTCCAGTCTTTCCCTAAACACCTCCAGGGATGGTGACTCCAGCATATCCTTGGGCAGCCCATTCTAATGCCCAATCACTCTTTCTGTGAAGAAATTCTTCCTAATGTCCAACCTAAACCTCTCCTGGTACAGCTTAAGACTATGTCCTCTCATCCTGTCACTGGTTGCCTGGGAGAAGAGGCCAACTCCCACCTGGCTACAACCTCCTTTCAAGTAGTTGTAGAGAGTGATGAGGTCATCCTCGAGCTTCCTCTTCTCCAGGTTGAACAATCCCAGTTCCCTCAGCCACTTCTCACAGGACATGCACTGCAAACCCCTCAGCAGCTTTGTTGCCCTTCTCTGAACACACGCCAGCATCTCAATGGCTTTCCTGAATTGAGGGGCCCAGAACTAGACACAGTACTTGAGGTGTGGCCTCACTGATGCAGAGTGCAGGGCAAGAATCACTTACCTGGTCCCGCTGGCCATACTAGTTCTGATACAGGCCAGGATGCCACTGGCTGCATTGGGTGCCTGGGAACACTGCTGGCTGTTGATCAGCATCCTCAGGTCCTTTTTTGCTAGGCAGCTTTGCAACCACTCTACCCCCAGCCTGTGGGGGAGACTGATGTGGCCAAAGTGTAGGACTTGGCCTTTTTGAACCTTACGCCACTAGTCTCGACCCATCTATCCAGCCTGTCCAGATCCTTCTGTAGAGGTTTACATTCAGCAAGATTTGGCAAGGTCACAAAGAAAGCATTGCCACAGTGTAACCAAATTTTTTTATTTGATCTGACTCCTACCATCTAATATCCTTCAGCTACAGATATCTTGTACAGTGGAAAGTAAATAATTGCATAAAGACTTTTACAAATTCCTAAGATGATGTCCTGTATCTACTTTCAAAATAAATTGAGCATTTTGAATGGAAAAGTGTGTTTACTGCTTTTTGATAAATATTTTCTTATATTGCCCTCCTGTGCCTTAAGCTGGATCCTTTGTTGCTTGATGAATGGAGAGAATGTGATAAGGAAAATAACACTGCTTCAGACAGTGATAAAATCAGTGTAATGACAAAAAAACATTTGCGTGTGCAAAGCCTTGTATTTATTTATGCCACTTTATGTTAAAGGCTGCCAAATTTTTGTCAACATTTCTGCATTCTGATGTCCACAGTGGGAGCATATACAATTTCTAGATATATCTCAGAGAGTCGGAGCAACCTGAAAGATGCTGTCAATATATCCTTTACAGTGCTCTCCACACTACTGGAGCTGAGCAAAACACATTTGTGTACAATGCATGTCATGCAAAGCATGATCACTTTTTAGGAAGAAATGTCCTTTTTAGAAATGAAAAAAAATAAAAATCCAAGCAAGCAAAGAGAAACAAAACAAAACAAAAACCTCAAACAAAAACAAACAAAAAACCACAACAAAACCCCCCCAAACCAACCAAACAAACTAACAAAAAAAAAAAGAGGAAAGGACAGTCTTTTCATATACTTTTAAGAAAACATTAAAAAAAAGCAGCTGAGCTTTATTTTATGTCCTTTCATCCACTGATTTCCAGTATATAAAATAAATTGCAAATGTAGAAGTGGGTAAATTGGATAATACCTTTGAGTTTTAATAAATTCTTTTTGTTACCAGCGTCATCACTTTTGCCCGTCTTGAAAACTGGGACAACATTAGCCAGTTGACTAGGATCTCTCCAGATTCCCAAGACCATGAAAAAAAGTCATTGAGAGGCCTTGTGATGTCATCAGCCAGCTCTTTGAGTATCCTGTCATGACTCCCAACACGCTCCATAGATTTACGGGGATCCATCTGGAGCGGCAGTGCATGCACAAGTTCAGTGTTTACTGGGAGTTTATCATTCTCAGACCCACATCCCACCAACTTAGGGTTCTGGGACCCCCATAGCCCATCAGCAGTGTTGAAGACTGAGGGGAAGAATGCATTAAACATCTCTGCCTTGTCTATCTCCCTGTTTGTGAAGTGACCATCCTTATTTCTGGTCTGCCTTTTGCCATATTTTAAAAAGCCCTTTTACTGTCCCACAAATATAGAATGTACTGCTATAATGAGAACTCATAGCAGCAGCACATTGTCACAGCTTTTCCTGTGAAAGTTTCAATTATTTAATGCTAAATAAATCAGATAAATCTCAAGTTGGAAAAATGAGTGATGAAGGTGTGTTACCAGCGAAATTGCTACCGGCATTTGAGGTTTTTTGTCAGTAAGTTAAAGCTAAAAGTGTTTTAAAAATGGAGATAGGAAAATTACATGGAATGTGGTAGTTACTTCAGGGAATTATGCTCTGAACTGCTCTGGAGATTTCTCTCCCTGTATACAATTTGGGAACGGTTGTGCGAGAGATGGAAAACTTGAAAGAGCAAATACCTCTAACATTTGGCAGAAGAGAAAATGAATGTTACCATGTCAATGAGATAAGGTGTGGTAAGAAAAGAGAGTCTGGCGGAGACAGGATAGTACTTCTCTGTGAACAGGTTCCTTATCTTGGGTAACTGTCTCCAAAAACAAGTTTGAGACAGCATTGCACTTATGTCTCTGACAGGGAAGAGAATTGAAACCACAACCCCCCCCCCAGTCTCTTCTGAAAAGTTTGAGAATAATAAATAGTGTATGCACAAGGACTAGCCTATAAATAGCACAAGTGAGAGGGGCCAGATGTGCACCCATTGTGTGAAGGAAATGGACCAGAGACATCTTTGGGACCCTGGTGATCCAGATCTTTTCCTCTATCTCTATTTTCCTATCTTTCCTTCTTCCTCTCCTTGAAAGCTTAAATTGATTCTGTTGTGGGCCATTCAGCCTGTCATAACATTGAAAGTTTAAATCACTGCTACCGTGGGCTGTTCAGAACTTGTTGTCACGTGCTGTTCAGAAAAGTTGAATTCAGAAAAGTTTAAGCCATTGCCTCCATGGGTCATTCAACCTATCATAAGGTTTAAGGTTTAAATCACTGCTGCCATGAATAAAACTTTCTAATTGAACATTTGGCGTTGTTTTGCTTTAATTTAACCCAAGGGTATCCCAAATGTCTTCTCTCTGAAAGCGGTCCAGGACTGTCTTCGAGGGACTCGACATTTTGTGGCTGTCCCAGAGCCGGTACAGGACTGTCCTCTCACCACCTGACAGCTTTATATGCCTTTGTTGACTGAATGCATTTCTGCAGCCTTATCTGTAATATTTTCAAAGTTATTGTGTTACTTTCACAAGCAAGAGTTTGGAGGATTGGACATCAAGTAATGTGCTACCCATTTTGTATTTTTAGTGGTCCATGTTCTGTTTATTATAAGCAGGACTATAGGAGGTTTCTTTTCTGTATACAGTAATGAAGGAACACATATATATTCCTGAAAAAAGAGCTCTGTTTTCAAAAGAATCCTCACATCCCTCCCCCCAAGAAAACCAAGGCAAATCATTCAACCCTACCATAAACCAAAAGTTTATGTTGGGGAATACCTTCTCTTATATGTGGCAATGTGCAGGGCACATCTGAGTATTATTACTTTCTATTTAAGGCTGTTAATCACAGAAGTGTCAAAATAAATCCTATATTTTTGAAGGCTTCATGTAAGCTTAATACATTTAACATAATTGTCTGCATATCCCAGACCAGCAAAACGCTTAAGCACATTCTAAGTATTCAGCAAGTTGGTAATTTCAAAGAAGTCCCACTACTATTTGTGGTACATGATCTGTCATGCACTGTCAGTTTTCTATGATGAAAAATGTAGTCCTTTCTCTTTGAAGAAAGCTGGGTACCACAGGGATAGATGTGAATACGGGAAATTGGGGCTTTAAAATTTTAGAATTTAAACAGCATCACTGAATTTAATGACTTGCTGGTAAGTGTTGTGATAAGCACATTTCTGCATGTAGGTTTCTTAAATTATTTTTATAGTCAAATTCTGCTTTAATGCTTGCCCAGCATCCCTGAAAATGCTAATAAATTTTTAGCGCTCCAAAATAGCATATCCTCGCTTCTCTTAAAGTGTATATCTTTGGTATGAATCACACAATCAGCATTCTTACAAGATGCTGGAAATGTGCAGATGCATGCATATTCCTAGACTTCAATAAAGTTTTGAAATAGTTTGAAACTGTAGAAATATTTTGTGACTCAAAAGTCACAGTTATTTGTGTACATACATGAAACACAGCACTAAGCTGAAAGTCTGTAAATCATGCAGGTTGTTCTGAAAGTGTATGCACTATTTTTTATTGTGTTCAAACTCGATTTTCTTTATCATTGTAGTAGGCCAATAAATTTCATCTGTGTTAAAACACTGAAGATCTGGACTTAAATTCTGTATAAAACTTTTCCAAGATGACAGGAACTGTTACTCTTTCCTTCAGTGAGATGTAGATGATTGTGTGACTGTATTTCATAGAAAAGTGTTGCATACATTTTTAATTTTTTTTCATAATTGTTGGGAAAAATGAAATCCTGCTGAGTCACTTAATTAGAATAGTAGAAATACACATCTGAATTGCCTCTTTAGCCAAATCAGGATGGATCGTGCTGCCATTACTTCAAAGTAATACACCTCACACTGCAAGTGTTCCATAGGAAACAATAGAAAGAAGTGTAAAGCAACCTTTAAGCAATGTCAAGCAGTATTTTAGATGCTAGGAATTAATTAATTTCTCAAACAGTACTGCATTCAGTTTTTAACTTTTACTAGAATAAGTTAGAAAAAACCTGTTTCTTGTCAGTAAAAATAAAAGGGGGCAAAAAAATACAAAGCCTGATTTCTGTAGTTTCTGATGCTGTTGGAGTTGGACTCAATGTTCTTGTTGGTCCTTTCCAACTCAGCATATTCCATAGTTCTATGATTCTACAGCTGCCACTTACTTTTTGCTATATATTTTTTTTACACTTTCATGCATTATTTTCATACTTAGTATTCAAACTTTACTGATATTGATGACCTGTATTTCACTGCTAAAACTACTTCTTTATTTTGTTAATGCATCAAATGATTCCTCCTCACATACACACTTGCATTTTATGAATTGTAACAATATGGTAAAAGATGAATTTATAGTAACTACTTGGTAGAACTTCCTATTTGAACTTTTTAACTCCTGGAATGGGTGTTGGATTCCATGCTGGAAAGGAAATATACAAGTTCCTAAAGCTATCCAGCCTGTGCTTTCCCATATACTTTTTCTACATACATAAACAAACAGAATAGACTCTTACTAAATTTCCTTCTAAATTGACTTTGTTGAATAGGTACAACTCTAGTTATCCTGAATTAGAGTGCATTCATTTAGCTTGTTAGAAAATTAAGCTAAATCAATATAATTCACTTATACTGATTTAAGAGGGTTAAATTGATGCAATTCCTCAGTGTCTGGGCTTTTTTTTTCAACTATGAGAAGAAATGCACAGAAATGCATGTCATTTTTGTGTGTTCTGGTCTTAGAATTAGTATTTTCACATATTTTGCTGGAAGAAAACTGGCTAAAGTTGGGAGTTGCCTTAGGATAAAGTGAGAAAATTTAAAAAAAAGACAACCTGAACTAGATTCATGTTTAAGTATGTGAAGTTCAAGCCACTTTCCTGGAACTGGTGCCCGGTTTTAGCCCATGGCAATGACAACCTATGTAGACTTTCTCAGATAAGCTGACCCCTCCTTGCTGCCTCAAAGTACCCAACAACTTGCAGAACAACAGAAATCTTAATCTATGTTCATCTTAGAAATTAATATAGTTCTAGTTTGCTGATGATAAATTTCAATGTAAATCACAGATGGTAGAGGCATTTACTGGAATTATCTAGCATTTTGGCATGAGAGAAAATCATATGAAGGTAATCCATCCTTTGCAATAGGATAAAGGGTATAAATGATGTATGAAAATTTAAACCTAATAAACTTAGACTTTTTAGTAAAACACAAATAATGGTCATCCTGATTTCTTCACTATTGCTGTCATGGTTCTATTAAGGACTTGGAATGCTGTCTAAATTTAGGTTTTTCATTGCAAATTGCCTTGAAGAATGGCAGAGTTGTAATCAGCAAGACAAATTACCTTTACATTCCCTTAAAATAATGATAATTTTCCCTCCTTGTTGAGTTTTGCTTGTTAAAAGTATACTTGACCAGAAAAAATGAAATGTTTAAAACAACATATGTGGCATCAGTTTTATGTTGAAATTTTGTCAATCACAAGACTTATTCTGAATAGCTGTACAGAATACACGCCTAAAACCTTTCAAATGTAGGACAATTATTGTCATAGCAGGATGGTATACATATAAGTTTTTCTACTAAATGCATTTTAAGAATATTTAGATAAAGCAGATTTTATTAATTTAATAGAAAATTTAATTGAACTAAAATTTTTAGTCTCTATTTCATGTTAAACTTAAAAAAAAGAGGAAATTCTTTCACAGATTAGAACATAATGGTGCCTGCTTAACTGCTTTCAATTTCTTTATTGTACTTTTGATAGTTGCCCTTGGGCTGTTATTCGTGGTCTCCGGCAGCTTCAGCAAACTATTGCACAACAATACGTGGGAAAAACTTAGATATTCATCTGTTGTATCTGAATGTCTGTAATTTATAGCATTTTTAGAAGATGAAGAGATATTTCATGTTTTATCCATACTGATACCTAGCTAAAAGTAAATAAAACAAACTGATTTTTAAGCATGTGAGTTAGGGGGGACTAATTTGTCCCTTCTAAGTCCTTATTTGGCAAGATCCACACATCACTTAAGAGGCAATAAGGCAATGATCTAGTTGGTCTCAAAAATTTAAAAATATGGTTCACATTAGTAGTATATCATTTATTGTTATAAATATTACACAATATTATGTTTGATTGCATTATATAAATAACACAATAAATATTATTCTACTTTATATACTATAACATTTAACATACAGAACTTCCATGGTTTTAATTTTCGCATAGATTTTACTTCTGATACCCAATTTTGTTATATTGTCCATGCTTCTACTACTTTCAAAAAGAATTCAATCTCAAAAATGTCACTTGATATCTCCATTACTATTTATAGATATAAGGGCTTAAAATAAGATAAAATCATCTTACATAAACTATGCATTGTTAGTACATGGTGACATGCATTACTTATACTTTCTTGCAGAGAGGAAAAACAGTCAGGAAATTTGTTTTTTGGAAGCAACAAGCACATCTTCTTTTAAAAAAACAAAACAAAAAATACCCACCTGAAACAGGCAAGGGATCCTGCTGAGCAAATAATACTCATTTTCATTATGGAGCATGGCTGCTTTCTGTTTCTTCATATTCTTTTCTAAATATTACAGGTATAGATGTTACTATTCCAGGCATAGTACAAGAATATTCCTGGAGTTTCTTTACTCTACAGTGACATTTAGATCATTAAAACTGCTTTGGTGGATGTTTCCTAGTGAGCAAATTTGTTGTACTTGAAAAGTCTGATCGTAGTGTTTCTACATCATCATCCTATATTATTATACTTTCTCATGTTTAGATACGTCATTTCAGCATAAATTGCAGTGATGGCAATTTTTTTCTTAAGAACTACTACATTTACTCTCCATTTAATTGCCAGACTCCCTTTAAGTAACACCCCTCACTTTCCAACCCCAGCCCCACCCTCCTGCTAAGAAATTACTTCTGGTTTATAAGCAGAAAATAGTGTTCTTCCTTGCTGACCTCTGGGGAGATATTCATCCAAACTTAATTATATGGCATCCATCTGAAAAAAATACATTCTGAAATCAAAGGAGAGGCATAGGACTTACGCTTGAATATCCAGAAAGATTCTTTAGAAGCTTAAGTCCACTTTAGCTGAGATTTGGTTTCAATAGGCTGATCTATGTAAGTACCACGAATAGTGCAAGGTGAAATGGCTCTCTGGTTAATTAACTTTAGTTTCCAGTAGAGAAAGCATTAATTTTCTTTCAACTTGAGCACAGGAAATTTGGCCAAGACTCATACATTGTTGTACATATTTGGCCTATTCTGGTAGTACAGAATTTCTGATTTGTATTGAACAGTAAACAGACTTGGCTGTGAGCCCTCTGTCTTGAAGGAATTGTGGGCTCTTTTCCCATCTTTAAAGGAATACCTAGCCTTTATTACAGGTAAGTAAATTGTTTTGTTTGGCCACTGCCTTTACACTTTCCCTACTGTCTAAAGGATCCCTTAGGTTGCAGCATTTCACTGATATCTCATCTGTTTTATGCTATATCTCTGTAGATGTACCGGTGTAGGTGTATATACTCCACATTTTCAAGGACTGTTCATCCCCTTCACCTCAGGGTATATAAGATAGCTATTCATCAGCTTTCACTAACATGATTCATGAAAAATAAAGTAAGGTTTTCTGTGATTTCTTGACACCAAATAGGAAGCTTAGGAACAGTTGATCCTAATGCCAGAGGGAATAATTAAAGTTTCTGCACCCCAAGGCTAGTAGAACTACATCACTTGAGGATGATAGATTTAAAAGAAAACATGATAGATTTAAAAGGAAGCAACACATCCTTCACACCTCTGAAAAGAAATAAAATTTCTGTCACTCTTAGTATGTTGAAAATCATACCACTTAAACTGAAACAGATTAAACTGATACCTTTATCAGATATTATATAGGATAACGTCACATGAAGAGGGATGATGGTCATGAGACAGGTATCCATGATGCTTGTTTTAAGAATCCACTGTATTGTATCTCTTTTAATTCTTTCTGTCAAATTCTAATTGCAGAAAACAGAATTAAAGGGGCCTGAGGAATAGAAGAGTGGGGGGTGATAATCCTCTTTGGTACCTGTACAGAGCATAAAGAACATGGTGAGTAGAAAAAAGTATTGAAAACCTCAGGCTTTTTTCCCTCTCTGCCAGCAGACACCTGGAACGTGACAAGCTTATGTGCTGTGACTGTTGTCTCAACCAGAAGAATTTGTGAGTATAGTTTGGTGACAGCCTTCATCTGCAAATTGCAGTAAAATGAACCCTTTAGGGAACAAAAGTGCAAAGCTGTCTGAGTTCACTTATTACTTATCATTCACAATTCATAGTTGTGACACATTTTAAGATTCAGATTGAGATTTGAAGGCATTCTGTTATCTTTTCTGAAACTCTAAAGGTCTGGTGATAGTTTCACCCTGTGAGCCTGAACCTATTGGGGTGTGAGTTTTGTCTTTGTCCTCTCTTCCCTACCTCTCAGAACGGGCCTGAAGGCTCTGTGACATCTCCTAAGGTCTGGTTGACAGTTTCATCACCCACTAAGGGTGAAATACTAAGGGGGAAATTCCTCTGACCAGAGCATAGCTCTAGGGATACTTTCTCGGAAGAGGTTATGCTTTCAGTAGTGGATAGATTTTTCCCTTCTAACATGTTTCCTGCCTTACTACTCCTTAGGAAGAGCAAGTTAGAGGCGTTGAAAGGTGAAAATTACCCCCTAGTTTGATTCACTTGTATTACATTGATATAGCTACACTCCTATCTGAGGATGGCTTCTGGATACTCTCTTATAACTGTCAAAAAAAAAAAAAAAAAAGCCTTGAGGGCAGCTTAACTTCTCATTTTGGCAGAATGTTCCTGCAATATATACCTGCAATACTACTTCTCCCAGTGCTTGCAGATCTAACTGAAGCATCACATTTTCACAGGAAAAAAGTCTATTAACACCCCTAAGAAGCAAACTAAAAGAATTCATTACTGTAATTGCATTAAAATTGCGGGGGAGGGGTTAAATCTGTAAATTAATATTTGAAAATAATTTTCCTTATCAATACATTGGGTGCATTGTTCCCCATGTGTCCACATAGTGTCATGTATTTCCTATAATATCTTCCTGTTTTCCATCATCTGTTAGAATCTGTGGTGGTTCATGTCATTATTGCCTTGAAGTAATGAATGACAGTGGGATAGTGGCATTACCATGAAAAAAGGAAGTCTGAATAATCTATCATACCTGACTATAGAGTTCTGTAAAGAAAGGACTATACTGAAACAGTGAATTTGCCATGATATATCTCTGATTGCAAAGCACAACTTGGTAGAGAAATTTCACTTTAGCTAAAGAATAAGAATGAAGCATATCAGGACCCTGAGGGCTTAATTTTGCAAAAGAGAATGTGAAAAGGGCTTGTTTTGCATCAACTGTTGCCCATGCACAAAACTTACTTCATCCTCTGCATTAAATGAAGCAGTGAATTTTGGTCTGTGAATGGGAAGAATAATTAGATTGCATCTTAGTGCATGTACATATAGGGCTGAATTACATAGGTGTGTTCTATCTTCTTGGTGAACACAGATAATCACAACTCAAATTAAAAACAAACAAACAATTAAAACCCCAAGACAAAACAAAAAAACAAATCATCAACCAATCCAACCAACCAAAACAAAAAAAAAAGAAAACTTCCCCTCAAACAAACAAGAAACACTACCTTGTATTTGTACTGAGTTCAGAGTATTGTTACTGGCAGTTGTTGGGAAATTGCTCATTTTCTTGGTTAATATGCTCCAGCCCAGAAAGTCAACCATATCCTGAGTTGTACCAAAAGAAGTGTGACCAAGTTGGGTGATTCTGCTTCTCTACTCTGCTCTAGTGAGACCAGACCTGGAGTACTGTGTCCAGCTCTGGGGCCCCAGACATAGGAAGGACATAAACCTGTTGGATTGAGTCCAGAGGAAGGCCAAAGAAATGACCAGAGGGATGGAGTACCTCTCCTATGAAGACAAGCTGAGAGTTGAGGCTGTTCAGACTGGAGAAGAGGAAACCTTACAGCAGCTTTCCAGTACCTAAAGGGGACTACAAGAAAGCTGGAGAGGGACTTTTTATAAGGACATGTAGTGATAGGACAAGAGGGAATATCTTTAAACTGAGAGTAGGTTTAGATTTGACATTAGAAAAAAAATATTTGCTGTGAAGGTACTGAGGCGCTGGACGAGGTTTCCCAGGGAAGCTGTGGATGCATCATCCCTGGAAGTGTTCAGGGCCAGGTTAGATGGGGCCCTGAGTAAGCTGGTCTAGTGGAAGGAGTCCCTGACCATGACCTTTAAGGTCTCTTTTAACCCAAATCATTCTATGATTCTAGTATGTTGGCTGCAACTATCTCTGTGTCCACACTCTTAATTTAGTTAGAGATGCTTGACTTAAGCCAGTTGTGCTTTGGAAGAGTTAAGTTTTTGGATTAATAGAGCTCAGGTAGACTTCTAGTATTTTAACATCTAATTACTAAAGAACCTCACTAATTTGATTCACACCTTAGCAAATCTCTGGCTAACCTATAGCGAGTCCCTCTGCTTTTACTGCTGAATTCTCCTGTGCTCCTTGCTAAGCATTTCTTTTTGGAAGGAGTAATAATTTTGAGCAGACTGTGCTGCTAAGTGATGGGGTGATTGATGGAGTGTGGTGGCTTCAGGCAGGAAAGTCCATTTCCTTTTGTGACATAACTTATGCTGGTCATTATGCAAATAAAATCATAAAAGCTTAAGCTCCCTGCAGCTCTTAGTTCACAGAAGTTTATTAGGGAGTATGTCTGTCTGGCTTTCTTCATCTCCCACAAAGAACTACCAAGTTGTCTTCTGCTGGGTTTATGTTTGCAGTCTCTGGGAATACAGCTGCCTGCTGGCACTTGGTGTTGCTGGAGCAGCAGGAGTTTGTGAGAAGGGATTCTGACAAGCCTAATTGCTAGAAGTACTGGGGCTGCCTGCTGCTGAAGATGGTCACAATATCCCTAGGCTTTTTTCTTTCACTTTTTTTTCCCTTTCTTCTCAAAAGGAATAGCTTCCCTCTTCTAAAAACCGAGATGAAACTGTAATTTACAGTTCAGCTGCTCGTATATCAGTATTCTCATGTAACTTTAAAATATAATTACCTAAAGACATAAATAGAAAATCGGCAATTTAGTCTAAAAACCTTTGTGCCAGGTCTCTGACATCCCTCCTTGTAACTGCTAAGATTGGTGAAGTGGGAGCTGGTTGTAGGGAAGGGAGAGTGCTGAAGTTTTTTTATCTTTCATCACACTATCTGTAGATAGCAGTATGAAGGAAAAATGCATTTTCAGATAAGCCTAAAACTTATTTAACAGATTAGAATCTTTTCCAAAATAGCATATGTTAAATGCTAAACATGTCTGAATGGTTACGAGCAAAAAGTAATACTAGGTTAATGTGATAAGATAAAATAAACAGAACAATTTTTCAAATTGTGTTCTGAAGAAGTACAGACTAAAACACTGCAAGTAGGTAGTTTAGGCTATTACTTTCAGGGGTTGTAATATCAATGAAAAATTATGTTTTCCCTTTCTGTTGGTATCGTGAGTTAAAACCTGTTTTTTCATGTTATGTAGCCTACATGTGATAGGCCAGCTAGAGAAACAGCTGCAGGTCAGAAGGAGAATGCCTAGGTGGGTTTTACCTGAGGCACTGGGGGATTGTCTTTCATGTAGTAAATAATGACAAAATGCAAATCCACACAGCTAAAATAGCTACAACACGAAATAACACCTTGGCCTTTTCTGGGAACTTTCCCTACCAAGATCTCCAAGTGGGGAACTAGTAGAAGCTGCTATTTATTAAGCTTGTTTGGACTCTTTGGAAGTTTCTCTTGACCAATAAGGGTCTGCTGCTGGATTCCCTACAGCTTTCTGGTAGTTTCCTTGATGGCAAAAGTAGTCTGGGGCATTGTGCTACACAGCAAATAAGAGTTTTAATTGAGTGGAATGAGAACCTGCGCAGTGGCAAGCTAGTGAGATGTTGTTTTAATATTAGATCTTAAAAGTTTTACTATGATGACGGTGGACTGGTTTGTGGGAAGCAAGCTGAGCTGTTTTCTTGTTATGTTTTCTTTTCTTTTCCTTTCTTTTCCAAGCCAGCCCTATAGTACAGTATTCAGGAGTATATAATAAAGATTCAGTCACTCACCAAGCAGAGCAAAATAAGGAATTCATCCACTACTTCCCATCAGCAGTGTAAGGTAAAACATATGCAAGTATCTTCCCCAAGAATGCCAAGGCAGTGGAAAGAGTTGAAAAAAGGGTTTATATCAGAGGCAGAGGCGTTAAAACTTACAAACCTCACAGCACTGCCAGGCAGTACCGGGCCTCACAGTGAGAGGCAAATTCCAATGCTCTTCCAAGGCTTTTTATCTGCTCTCTGTCCTCCCACACCCTCTCCAACCCAAGGGGGCCCTGTACATGTCTGCAAGCACTATCTTTCCTGCATACCAGGGAGAGAGAGAGCTTACTCACTGCTCTCCCTCCAATTTTCTCTGAATTGCAAAAGGGAAAGGGAAAAAGGCTTCCTAAGTGAAAAACGAGTTCTAGCTTCCCATTACAAATTCTTCTGCTATCCCTACAAGCAGGCAGGTGTTTGGCCACCTTCAAGCAGGCAGGGCTCCATCTTGTACAACAGTGACTTGTAAAGATAACTGCCATTACTCTGAACATTCCACCTTTCTTCTTTCCCCCAGCTTCATGCGAACATGATACCTTATGTATGGAATACCCTCCTTTTCGTCAGTTGGAGTCAGCTGTCCCAGTTGTATTTTGTCCCAATTTCTTGTCAACCCAGCCTGCTTGCTGGCAGAGTGTGCAAAACAGAAGAGACCTTGGCACTCTGTAAGCACTGCTCAGCAATGGCTGAAACATCCTTGTATTATCAAAACAAATCCAAAGAGTAGCACCATAGTAGGTGCTATAAATAAAATCAGCTCTGGCTCATCCAAAACCAGTACACCAGACAAGAGAAAACCTGAACATTCTCAGAGAAAGATTTAATCTATACTGTATGACCGGGGAACAACATGGACCTGTCCTGTCAAGAGCACAGACACATTGCATAGGGACTCATGCCCTGTAATTCAATAAATGACTAGGCTTCTCAGCACTACTTGGCCTGTGTCCCACTGTGCCTGTTGAGAAGACCCTCACACTGTAAATGATTGGGAGCTTTCTTCTAGCTTGATTTATTCAGACCTTGTTCTTTTGCCAGACCCTTTGTTTAGCTGAATTATCTCTTTCTATCCAGTATTTGCATCCTGATTTATTTGCAGGAAATGCTTCCGTTCCCTTTTAGCCTTTGGTGTGGTTAATCAAGCCAAGTTTCTTTAATTCATTTATGTCAATATAAATTCTAAAAGATTAACATGGGTGACAGAATTACACTCAGCATTCTAAATAGGATTTTCCATCTAGCAGTCATATGGTCTTGGCAGATGTAGGTCTTCCAGAAAAGCTTTGCTAGATATATACAAAGGTTTTTCTGCATAACTATATCACAGTTTCCAGGGCTGACATAAGCAAAGTAAGCAATTCCCTTGAGCACCAGATTGTTACAGCAATTAAATACAGCCTTCTGTTAATGTCACCCTTTTTTTGCCTAAACTGTGAACAAACCTTGAGCTGAATGACTTTGTGGTCAGGTAACAAACACAGAGCTTTCTCTTTTTTTTTTTTTAGAAGATTGGATAAAAACTCCTTATTAGCCTCTAAGGATGTTATTTAATTCTGAGTGATGTCTGTTCTTCCCAGCCACAAAAATGTTACTTTGACCTTTTGTATTAAGGTGCCACTCAAGTTTGGATCAGAAGTGAATACTTTTCTGACTTTTTGGTGTGATAGTCATTTCAGATAGCACGAACTTCTGTAGTCATCCACATAAACAGATACATTTCCTGAGATACTTGAATGTTACCGTACCAAGCACATTGAGTTTGAGTGTTTTACAGCAAATCCAGGAGAAAATTGTCAGATATATTTTCCTCAGGTTTTCCAATTTTTATTGCTTTATTGTGTTTCCTTAAGCTAAGAATGGCAATGATATTTTTACTGTACTGTGACATTTCTTAATTTTATCATTTTACAAGAAAATGCAGTTTCTTTGTATTAGGTGGACGTGGCATTGGTATAGAGAAGGCCACAATTTAAGTCATAACGTGAAATGCACTTAGTGCTACATACGTAAGTTGTTGCATTCGACAGTGACTGACTGTTGCAACTTAGCAATATGACAGGGAAAGGGGAAAATGTTACTAACTTTTCTAGAAAGGTCACTTCCGTGGAATATCAAAGTGGAAGAGATTGTAGTTCAGTCACAAAAAGTAAAATAAAATTCGTAATTACCTTGGTATCTTGTCTTTGTTGTTGAAGAATACACAGAAATATTTCATTTAGGTGTTTGAGTCCTGCATACTTTTTGATACAGAGATTGATGGAGGATGTAAGTTGCAGTGAAAAATGCAATATGTAGTGAAGTATATCAAGCATCTATGAAATGTAAATCAAATGGCTAACAAACATATTTTTATCAAATGAAAACAAAGAAGCTCAAAAAAGGTAAGTAAACACAGTACTTAATTCTTAAAGAATAACTAAACCAATAATGTTTTACTGTGTTTTCTTCAGAGGAGGCAGCTGCTAGGTCAGCTAGTTGCTTTTTCTCTCCTGTAATAATTGGCACTCACTGTTCAAGGTTTTTGAAGTCTTGATGGGGGGTAAGGTTGCATTTAAGCTGAGTTGGTGTATTGATCTCACCTGGTTCTGATTTTGTTACTTCTCATGCTGCCAGTCTCACTTCTTGCTGTTCTGCACTACTCATTGCTTTACCTCTCACCCCTTTAGCTACGCTTCATACAACTTCCCCCCGCACCCCCAATTGCTCTCTCTACTGCCACCTGGCATCACTTCTCTTGCTAGATGTGCTTCCCAATGCTTTTCTCCCTATTTTATCACCTCATTTTATTCACTGTGCTAGCCATTCTAGTCAACTTTAGCAGCTGTGCTGGTGTGGTGGGTTGGCCTCAGCCAGCAACTGAGCACCCATCAGCCACCCCACTGCAGGGTGAGGGAGAGAATTTGTAGAGCAACAAGAAAAACTTGTGTGTCAAGATAAGTGAAGTGGGAACAGAGGGTCTGGAGGAAAAAAAAAGAGGGGGCAAAACCCCAAAACCAAACCCCAAGTGACAGTAGTATGATCACTCATCCCCAGCACACAGACGCCCATTCTCTGAGAAATGGCTCCTTTAGAAGAACTGCCTCACAGTTATTGTTGAGCATGATAATTCATGGTGTGACGCACACCTCTATGGTAAATTCAGTCAGCTGTCCCAGCAGTATCCCCTCCAAGACTCTTGCCCACCCTTAGTCTATCTGGGGGAGTGGGCTTGGGATGCCACAGAGTGAGAAACAGAAGACCTTGGTGCTATACAAGCACTGTTTGGTAACAGCTAAAATGCTGTTGTCAGCTCAGTTCTGGTCACAAGTCTAAAGCACAGCACCATATGGCCTAGCACTATACCTCTTACTTGACAAGAAATTCTTAGTGTTAAAGTCAGAACTTTTTTTTCCCAAAATGTCTCCTTCTTTCTCTAACCTTTGTATTTGCAACACTGGACTATTAATAAAGATTACTGTTACCATTTATTCCAGATCTATATAGACAGGCATTAGAACTGTATATTACTCTAAACACAGAACTTTCATACTCTCCTTCTAAAAAAAAAAAACGCCTCTTCAACATAACACAACACATGCAAAGCAACTGTGCTCTAGGCTTGCTTATTGATCCTCCCCATTTACCTTGCCTTGCCTTGCCTAATTGTCATAAATAGGTCCCTTTGCTTCTCAGCATACTCTGCTGCAGGCTTCTTGTAGGTGAAGGAAGATGTAGTGAAATTTTCTTGTATTTTGGTCCTCAGCAATCACCCTTTCCTAAGAACAGGAAACAGTCTTTGTTTAACTAAAGGATTGACTGGACTCTCCTTGAATAAGCATGAGACTGAAAAAACTTTCAGACGAAAGATGAAGTCTGCAAGTACAGTCTCAAAAGAAAATAATCTTGAAGGGAGTATTTACTGTGAGAACTAACATTCCTCACCATGAGGCAGCTGGATGAGATCAGTATTACTGGAGGTGTCCTCTAATGGGAATGCTCCAGGAGGTGATTTTTTCTGTGAGTTTTCTGACAGTCTTTTTAGTAGTTACAGCTGATACAAAGCTTGAAACATGTTACTACTTTTTCAGAAGAAAGGAGGAGAAACGGGGGAGACAGCAAGGTAACTGAATGAGGAACAGAAAGGGGATTTTGAGGTAACTCAGGTGTAAGTAGTTTAAGTATAGCTCTGCTTTCATTTCTTCATTTGTATCCTTTATACACATTTATATCCTTTAGTTGATGTGGATTTTATAGACAAATACTTGTTGCATTTTATATTAGTCATTTTTAAGTTACCGATGATTTAAGTATCTGGGTAAGAGCAAGGTATTCCCCATAAAAAGATGTGTCAAATTTCTGTAGGAGCTGCTTGAAGGAATTTCTCACGAACTCCAGCTGCCCACCATGGCTTTTGCCATATAAGCCAGTTTGAGGCTCAGAAGTCATGGGCAGCAGGAGTGTTGTCTAGTGGCTGCTGGTGGCAGCTCAAGGCTTTATGGCACTTGGCAGAGCAAGGGGAAATATAAGCTTAAAAGCGCCACAGGGCATTGTTGGATGTAAGAAAGGGCTTTTTCTCTGTATGTCTAGGAGTTTTAAGATACATATATCAAGAACAGTGAGTCACACACATTTTGTAGCAGCAAGCACAATTAAGTACCGTAGAATATGTGTTCCAGGTATAGATCCACCATGGGTGTATATTGTAGCATGGTGTAAATATTCAGGATTGCTTTTCATTTGACTTATTTATACTTTATACATAATTTGACATTAAATTACTGACTAATGGATTCTTATACTAATGGCTGCTATAAATTATTGACTTGCTGGTAATACATTACTACTTACAAATGAAAAGATTGTTTTATTTTTTTCCTCCCCCAAATGACATGCTGTGAATGTTATGTAATAGAAAGGATAAATTTAGAACTTTAAATTTAGATCACCTGTGTCTTTATTATTATCAGCAAATCATATTATCTTCATAAAAAAGGAAAATACAAAGATATATTAAAATTCTTCACATTTCATAAATGGTTTTGGAGAAGTACTGGTTAGATAGTAGACAGCAAATGCAGTTATTTTGAGATTAGATTCTTCTTTGCAAGAGGTCAGTCAGGATTAATCTCAAAGCCCTGTTGGTGTTGGGGGCTATAATTCCTGTTGTTAATAGGACAGAACTTTGTGTTACATGCCTACACTATTCTGGACTATGAGGGTTGTTCATCATATGCTAATCAAACTGCCCCGTTTTATGTACATCTACCATTTTTTAATTTTTATAATTACAGAGAACTTTTTAAAAGAAAATTCCAAAGCTTCCTTACAAAAATATTTTTATACAGTTTAATGTAACTAAGTGAAGTAATATAGTGTCGAAACTATTTTCTTGAGCTCTTAATTAATATTCTACCACAGCCTGCCCCCCAGCTAGTTTTGAGTTTTAGCAGCTCAGAGTCCTGGACTACCTGAATAAAATTTCTTCTTTGTAATTAAGAGTATGCAACATGCTAAAAATATACTGAAAGCGTATTCACTTGTAAGAAGTTATTGTATCTTCTTTGCAAGTATAGACTTCCTATCATAATATTCCACCTACATGTGGCATTAGTAAGTGTATCTTCAGAGAGGAACAAATGAACTGTGATTTATGAGTCATTGGTAAAAAAAAAATTCAGCTGGTTTACAGTAATGTACATTTTCTTTAATTGGATTCTTTAAATATTAATTATTTTCACTTTTAAGATTAAAAAACCCCACCTTTTTGCTGTATGTCATGATGTAACATGCATACCTTAGACTACATTAGATAAAGCGCTTCCTCAAAGAGCAAATAAAGCTGATAACTAAGGAAGAGTTACTCTAATTCTCTAGTATTCTGCAGAGCAATTAAGTACAAATGCCATGACCTGATTTATCAGTCTGTTCATGCTCAGTCAGATGAATGACAAGTATGTTTTAGGAGGCCTTGTATAACAGAGTTTATTCAGCTCTAGTGAGAGATGAGGACAAGTCCATAATTGGAGAAATCCATCTAGAAATCATGGATTTCTGGTGCTTGAACATCATATATGGACTCAATGCAAACTCAATGACAAGTAGAATATTTTAAAAGCAAAGTTTAGAAGTCCTCAGTTTGGTGCATAGTTGTATGTATAAACCTTGTAAATATAGAACACTGTAATTTAAGAGGCTACATACACAAGCTATTTGCTTGAGGTTCAATTTTGGAAAATTATATATTTTGGGAATCTAGAAAAAATCCACATCCATTACTAACATAAAATATTTATTATCTCTGTTGAAAAGATAGCCTATCTTTTGAAAAGAGAACTGATAAATTTTACTTTATTCTTTTTCTGGTACCTTAAATCAACCAGGTGCTTCCAATCTGACAGAACAGAAATCAACTTATCATCATGTGCTTCTGCCAGGTACCAGAAAAAACCACATATTTATTGCTTTTTTTCCTTTCTTGATTAGTGTATTAGATGTGCTTTTTGTAACAGCCTTTCTCTTTTTCCCCTATCAGTAGTACACAGAGTGGGATTCAGAATGGTATTTTAGCACCTGAAGGCCATAGCACTCTGCTCTTTTCCAGTCTTCTGAACCCTTTGTGCTCATGAAAGCACTAGTGGGAACGGCCCCCTGCCGACAATATGTAGCAAACCAGGTTTAGAAATTGAGGTGTCTGAGAGACAAGACTGAACACCTTGGAGCACTTTCTCTTTCTAGGGGTATATGATTTCAGCTGGGCACCTCAGCTTAATGTGCTGCACAGTGCAGTGGGGTTGTCCTTAGCTGTTCACACTTGAGAAAGGCTTATCACTCATACAGTAAGTGAGCAGGTTCACTGTGATCCTCAAAACCCCCTGCCTTTGTATAAATTAAGCCCTTCATTATCCATCTGATGGTATCTGGTACAGGACATAACATTCAGCCTTCAAATGAAAATATATTGAGGGGGGAGCAGGCTGAATCAATACAAACATAAGTGAAGGACAGATGAAAATCAAAGCAAGCACAAGCCTCAGTGATATTTTAGAAATGTGCTGAGTTCTAAAGGATATGTGAAATTGTGCTTTACTTTACGTAAAGAAAAGGTTTAGAAAAAACCGTAAACCATTGTGATGTCTCTAGTAGTAACGGGCCTGCTAGACAGTGGAAGTTTCTTAAAACAAAAACATAAAAATGAATGATAGGAAGGTTTTTCAGGTGGATATTGTAAAACTGTTTCCCATATATTTTTAGGTCATAGGTGAAATCTTTATTATGTTAAAAAGAACATATATCAAAATATTTAGCTTTAGTTTTGCTTGAGAATAGATGCTTTGGGTATGGCAATGTGTATTGTACTTGAATTTCATTCCACACTCATGTCTAAAGCACTTATCTTTTACATTGACTGATAACTAGCAAAAAATGACCGTAAATTATGATGAAAGGAACTGAAATACCTTCATGCTATTTAGAAAATACTGGTGCTAAAATTAGAGTTATTTAGCTATTTCCCCTCTTTATGAGTCAATCTGTAAGGACACATTTGCAAACTAATGTAGAAATGCAATTCATTACAACAACCTGAAATCATATGTATTTGTCTCATAATCTCTGCTCTTCCAGGACTATTCCAATGCTCTTCTACTGGGCCACATTCTTATCGTGGACAACCTTGGTAGTTAATTTTTAATTGTGTTCCATGATAAGCTAGAAAGAGCTCCAAAAATTTGCATTAGACAAAGATCAAGAGATTTTCAAGGCCTCTCTACAAAAAGATGCTCACTCAAATCCTAATATCCTTAATCCTTTTGTGACACATGATTTTTGAGTAACTTGCCTCACTGCAGCAGGCTAGAGAGGGATACCTGATGTCGCCTATGTTATTCTAAAGAATGAAGGCAGCACAACAAAAATTCTTGCTCAAAATATCCCCTTTTAGTAATTGTACTGGATGTCTGCTCTCTTTTTTTCTTCCCAGACTTGACACAAGAAAAACTCTGCAAAGTCCAGTTGAAGGTTCTTTCAGTTCTGTATCTTTTCCCAAACATCTATCTCCAGTTAGATGCCTGGGGGAAATGGTAAGCATAAGGCAAGCACAGAACAACATTTCCACCAAAAATGAAGTAATCAAAAGGCAATCTATGCGGTACAGGCACTGTCTGAGAAGCTGTTTTTTCAATGAAGGAAGTGTCTGAAATATCACATGGTATACCTGGTGCAGTTTCCTCCTTTAGGGAAGGGTAAATTTAGGATAATGTCTATGGGGGAAAAAAAATCAGCCTTTTAACTACAGCTTCTTCTAGCAGTTGAAGAGACATTGGAAATTCTCAGTGCTTTAAATCCTTTTAATTTTTTGGGTGAACTTTTGAGGCTGTCTTGCTTTTTGAGTTGCTCTGACTTATTTGTGTCTTCAGAGTATACCTTTTACTCTTGATATTTGTGCTACTCTCCCCTGAAAACAGTGTTCTCTAAGAGTTCTTTTTTTGGTTAACAATCCACTTTCTTCTTAGTTGCAGTTGTGATTTTTCCCACTTGTGCCACCTCTCATGTCTTACCTTAAGTCATTCTGTGCAGTGAAATATATTAACAGATTTTTGTCCCTAAAATATGCATAGTTTGTATTAATCTTCTTTTCTAAATCCTTCTTTTTTTTTTTTAATTTTTTGTATGTTCTGTGCATATTCTTACTCATTTTTGCCTAATTTGGATTTTAAAATCTTCCAGGAAAGGACTTTGTCCTTCTGCAATGTCTTTGAAGGATCATGCGAAGTTAATAGGTTATATGAGTGTTTAATAACAATAATATTAATGGAGATGTATTTTTTATTACTAATGAAAATTCTGTAGCTGCATGAATATTTTGCAATACTGCTGCATTAAATGTTGACATTCAGAATCAAACTTTTTGAAATAATATACTTTTTCTCACTTATCTGTATGACCAATATTTTGTCTAAATATATGCTAGGCATTGATTATACTGTGCAATGCGTGCAAGCAGACTACTAAATCTGTATGGTAGATACCTACATAAATCTTGCTGATACTGCTGTAGACAGAACGGCTTATATGTTACAGGAACCTGCAAATCAGGCTCATAAATTCTTGCAAAATTATAGATACAGAAATGGAAGCGTGAATTAATCTGGCATGCTGCAGTAGAGCTGTAAACAAGGAAGCTATACACCTGCTCTCTAAAGCAGGAAAAATTTTGTTTCTATCAGACTGCATCTTGTGTACAAGCATTGCCAAACTAAGCAGATTTGTTGATGAGTTTAATCTGTTAAGCAATTTAACATGTACTGGCAAGTTTATTTGATTCAACTGACAAAGAATTTTGCAGCCTACTAACTAGCTATTTTGGGGACTTTGAGAAGCATTGCCTGTCCCTTTCATCTTCCCTTCAATCAGCTATCCAAAACACAAGGACTTCCAGCTCCCCACTTTTCTTTCAGTCCAGGTAATAAGGCTGAGGGAGACAGACTGTAACTGACTCCCTGCTTTTAACGCTTTGATGTTGCTATCTTCTAAAAGGCCAACTATGTCAAATGCCTGGCTCTGAGATCATTGGCTTACAGCAGCTCACGGGTACTTGTGTTTTTTACCATGTGAGCAAGCTGAAAAAAACCATCTTTCTGTTTATATTAGTTGGTAGAAAAAATTGTAGAATTTTTTTACTTCTCTTTTCATGAGAAGTAAGTTTTAAATAGATGGTAGAACATACAGAAAGCAGTAACAGAAAGTTGAGATGCAGCAGAGACTGTAAACTGGGGAGAACATACTGTGCAGACTTGTAAAGATTATTTAAGAAAGACATTTTAACAGTCCCAGAAAATCATACTTCACACTTGCAGGTGCATTGGCAGTCAGATTTTATGTTGTTTGTCTGCTGTGAGCAACACTGTCATTATCAGTTTCTAGTATATAGCTCATCCTCTTCAGTTTTCTTATTTATTTGTTGTAGTTTCTCACTTTGCTCTATCAAGAATCTGTAGGCACTGTTGGTGGTGGTTTTTTGTTGTTTTTTTTTTTTTTTGGAGGGAGGATGTTGCCTATGTTATCACTCAAATGTGTTTCTGCTTACTTGGATATCACTATTTTTCACTTGAGGAGATCAGGTGACTCTTTATCTGCCTCTTATTTCTGTTGCAAGAGTCCTTCCATGTTAAGAAGCAGTGTTTAAATAACAACCTTATATTTTTTGACAGGTTTCTATAACGTTTTCCTTTATACCTATTTTAAATGTATATTTTCTAGGTGTTTAAACAATAGACTATGTAAATAACACGAGCGGTGTGTACATGTTTTATAAACATGCAAGCTTGAATGCAAATACATATATATTTTTCACACACTTACTGTTTTCCAACTGCAGTTCCCATGGACACTGTTAGAGGCTATTGCTAATGTGAGGCATTTCTTTAAAGAAATCCGTTTTATGAAGTTGTCAGTAAGATGATAGCATTTTTCTCATTCTTGCGTAAATGGTGTAAACTCAATGGCAGCATTTACAATAAAGAAACTGAGGTTCAGTGTTAGGCTTCAACACTGATAATGGATCTTCTGTATTTGCTTCCTACTGCTCTTTTAATCATTTTAGGTAGAGCTTTGATTGCATGTCTAAAATCATAAGTGTTAACCCCTTTCTTTTCACATTTGTTCGTTAGCCACCATTTTTTGTAATTTAGATTTCTTTGTTAATCCTGACTACTCTTTTCATACCTCTTCAATTACCATTCCTCCTAACACTACCTGTGTAAATCACAGTGCCATTCTGTTCTACTGTTCCCTGTCTGAGAATGAAATCCTAACCCCAGGGAAATCAGTGGCAAAGTATATCAGCTTCACTAAAGACACAATTTCTTACTACCAGTTCTGTATCCTGCCATCCCTTGATTTGAGGTACAATGTCCTGTGTCAGGAATTTAGAGTGGAACATTTTTTGTCCATCATTTGCTATCTGATTCTACAAAAACTTTCATAGAAGTTGGATCAAATTGTATTGTACAACTGAAGTCAAGTCAAATTACAGTCCTTTCCAGAAAGAGAAGCCAGCACAGATGACTTATTTTTATGTTAACCAAGGCTTGAATGACACTGGGCAACATCAAGACAAAAGCCTGCAGAGCTCAGCTACAAAAGTTCACTTGTTAATTGTTTTTGTCTTGCTATAATGTCAAGACTCAACTGTAAGCATACATCTTTTTCATTCTTATGCTTAGTATTTCAGACAGCTACTGAGAAAGATAAAACTAGTGTATGAGCATAGCTTGAAAAAAATATTATCACATTTTATCAATAAAAAGTACTACAGCCCCTTTTGTGTGCTTTCCAAGCTCCTGAGAGATGTGCCATATTGTTAAGTGGTCATAAAACACAGGCTTTTGAGTAAATATTTTCATAGTAACATGAAAATAGGACATTAAGTTTCTTTAGAAAATGATCAAAATATTCTTGATTACTAATTGACATTCTTAGTTTGATAAGATTTTTTTTTTTACTATAAAGAAGGTACTTATTTCAATGAAACAGCTTTTGAAATAAAATGCTGCTCACCATAACCAGGAATAGAGACAACACTTTCAGAGTCTATAATTTCTATTTACAATGAAGAAAACCAAGACTTTCATTGGTAGTTTTTTTTAAAAGTACAATTTTCCAATATCCTGTAGTATTTTGTTATATTTTGTGATATATGTCACGATGTATCACTTCAGAGCTATGTTTCTCTAAGTTTGTCATATTATTCTGGCCAAGTAATTTTTTATTTTTTTTTATATTATTTTCTTCAAGCTTTCTCATGTACTATTTAAATTAAAAAAAAAGAGATTTTGCTATCAGGCATTTTATGCAAAATAATGACATCAGAACTTTAGTGCTTCTTTACTATTGCTGTCAATTACTAGACCTTCTTAGCATTGAAAAAGGTAAGTTATATCACTGGTCTTAATTAGATGATCTTTACAGTTAATAGAATGATTAAAGGTATAAGAACATATAAAAAGAAAGTAAAATGCAGGTATACTTTAATGAATTGTAATTAGTGGTTCTGAGAGTCATTTTGTACATATATGGATTCTCATTCCTCATATTGCAATCTGAAAAGATGCATTTCTTGTATACTTAGTGTTTGTGCGCTCTATGTCTGTTATCTGCCTATCTGTTGATCTGACTGTTTTCTGCACCTCATCATACCTGCACTAACCTCCTGCACTTATAATGATACTCTGTTGAAGACTTAATTACCTCTATCAAGTTGCTGTTTCTCGAACTCTTTCAGGGTAATTACTTGAAATTTAAATCACATTGCTCTGGGGGGGTGGGAGTGGGAGGTGGGTGTGGGTGTGTGTGCACACCCTTCTGCGGAGGGTTTCAACCTAGAGTAAAGTAAGGATTAGCAACTAGGTCTGATCTTTATCTAGCTCAGTAGCTGTTCAAAATAGATAAGGCAGAAATGTGAGATTAATTTCAATTTACCAGTATCTACTTTATATACTTTATTAGCTGGAGCCATAAAAAGTGTTGTTTTTCATAAATTTTCTTTAACTGAATTATTGTCTAAAGGTTTTCCATGGAAGATGGTCATTATAGACTAGCTTAAAAATAGATATTCAAATATGTAACCATTGTAGTATCCTATTGTAGTGGGTTGACCTTGGATGGATGCCAGGTACCCACCAAAGCTGCTCTCTCACTCTCCTCTCCAACTAGACAGAGGAGAGGAGAGAAAATATGGCAAAGGGTTCACGAGTTGAGATAAGGACCAGGAGAGGTCACTTACCGATTACTGTCACAGACAAAACAGACTCAAAGTGGGGATTTCGATTAAATTTATTACTGACAGAAACAGCACAGGATAATGAGAAGTAAAACAAATCTTAAAAACACCTTCCCTCCAACCCTCCCTCCTTCCTCAGTTCTACCTCCTCCACCCCCAGCAGCACAGGGAGATGGAGAATGAGGGTTACAGGGTGTTTCTGCCACTGCTCAGGGAGAGGCGTCCTTTCCCTGCTCCAGTGTGGGGTGCCTCCCACAGGAGCCAGTTCTCCATGAACTTAACATGAGTGCATCCCACAGGCAACAGTTCTTCACAAACTACTGCAACGTGGGTCACTTTTCCACAGGGTGCAGTCCCTCAGGCACAGGCTGCTCCAGAGTGGGTCCACCACGGGGCCGCAAGTCCTACTAAGAAAACCTGCTCCAGCATGGGCTCCTCTCTCCATGGGTCAGCAGACCCATGCCCAGACTCTACTCCAACACAGCCTCCCACAGGATCCCAGCCTCCTTTGGGTGTCTGCCTGCTCCAGTGTGGGTCTCCTCCATGGGCTGCAGGTGGATCTTTTCACCTCTTTTGACCCCCATGGCTGCAGGGGCACAGCTGCCTCACCGTGATCTGCACCACAGGCTGCAGGGGAACCTCAGCTCTTGTACCTGGAGCACCTTCTCCCCTTCCTTCTTCACTGGCCTTGGTGTCTGAATGGTTGTTCACACTTTCTCACTCCTATCTTCTCTGGCTGCAATTTAAATCTGCACAATAACTTTTGTTTTCTTTCATAAATGTGTTATCACAGAGGTGCTATCATCTTCTCTGGTTGGTTCGATCTTGGCCAGCAGCGGGTCCATCCTGGACCGGCTGGCATTGGCTCTGCAGGACATGGGGGAAACTTCTGGCAGCTTCTCACAGAAGCCACCCCTGTAGCCCCCATGCTACCAAAACATGGCCACAGAAACCCAGTGCACCTTTTATTTCAAAATCCAAACGCTGTTTCAGAAACACACCACTTAAGGTGGGGAAAAAAAAGAATTAAGCACCTGATGGCTTGCAGTGAGAGAGTTCTCTCTCTGTGTTTATGAATTGGTTAGATGAATTGCATCAAGCAATCATTGAAATAGGAAGGATCATCTAGAGGTCACCCAGTTACTACATTACTTAAGACTGTTTCTTGTCAGGTTTTTTATATCTTAAAAGGAAAAGACTGAACATCTGCCTTCTTGTATTTGAACACCTCAGAGTTTAAAAAAAAAAAAAAGGTTTTAGTTGATTTTTTTTTCCAACTGTTAACTGGAATTTCCTGTATTTCTGTTTGTACCCATTGCTGCTTCTTTTCTGTTGTGGTTTCAGCTGTGACAGAGTTCATTTTCTTCTTAGTAGCAGGTACGGTGCTGTGGTTTTAGGATTTAGTATGCAAATAATGTCACCACTGGCCAATCAGAGCTCAAATCAGTCCAGCAGTTTAATTACCTAGGTAGCCTCATCTCCTCGGATGGTAAGATTGACGGAGAGATAGACAACAGATTAGCAAAGGCATATAGTGCTTTTGGAAAACTCCATAAAAGAGTATGGCGTAATAAACACTTGAAGAAAAGTACCAAGATCAGAGTTTACAGAGCCATAGTGCTGTCTACTCTTTTATATGGTTCCGAATCATGGGTCATCTACCGCCACCACCTGTGGCTCCTAGAACGCTTCCATCAATGCTGCCTCCGTACAATCCTAAACATCCACTGGTCGGATTATGTGACCAATACATCTGTTCTCGAACAAGCAGCAATCGCAAGTATTGAGGCCATGTTGCTGAGAACACAACTGTGCTGGGCAGGACACGTCTCCAGGATGAAGGACCACCGCCTCCCTAAGATCTTGCTTTATGGTGAACTTGCCACTGGCTGCCACATGAGAGGAACCCTGAAGAGAAGATACAAGGACTCCCTGAAACAACATCTCAGCCTTGGTCATATTGATCAGCATAACTGGTCTACTCTGGCCTCCAATCGGGTGGCCTGGAGACAGACCATCTATAACACTGCTGCATCCTTTGAGAACGTGTGCAGGATCACTCTCAAGGAGAAAAGACAACGCAGAAAGAACCGTGTCTTGCAGAATATACCTCCTAAGGAGTCTTTCTGCTGTGCCTTTTCCAACCGGACATGTCTATCTCGTATTGGCCTTATTAGCCACCAGCATGCTTGTAACAAATGTGGATGGAGCCTTTCCCAAATCTTTGTTTGCAAAGCCTAGCCATGATGCAAATAATGTTCATAACTCACTGATGTTTTGGCTGTTGCCAAACTATGACATTCTCCTAAGCAACACCGAGAAGACTCTCACTCTGTCATCTTTATTCCTTCCATCAGGTATTTATACACATTGATAAGATTACCTTGATACCTTTCTTCTTCAAAAAAACATGGGTTTCCTAATCATCTGTGTTGGCCCTTTGCTGCACTTAAACCAGTAGGTCTATGACCGTTGTACTGGGGACCCAGACCTGGACACAGGTCTTTAAGATGTGTCTCCCAAGGGCTGAGCAGAGAGGAAGATTCACCTCCTTCAACCTGCTGGTGATATTCCTGTAATGCAGCAAAGGATGGATGCTGTTGACTGTTTTTGTTGTAAGGGCATATCACTGGCTTGTGTTCTGCTCAGTGTCTACCAGGACACCCAGATCCTTTTCTGCAAGGTTGATTTCCAGCCTGTCATCCCCAGCCTGTAGGGTTTTTGGACTTATTTCTTCACAGGTGCTGGCAATTCCCTCACCAGGAATTGCACTTCTCTTTGTTGAACTGTGTGAGGTTCCTGTCAGCCCATTTCTCCAACCTGTCAACGGCACTCTGAATGGCAGCACACCCAATTGGTGCATCAGCTACTCTTCCCAGGTTTTTTTTTAATCTGAAACTTGCTGGGGGTGCCCTCTGTCCAATCTGTCATTATAAATAGGTTAAACAGTAGTGGATGCCATATTGATGCCCACCACTAGTGACTGGCTTCCAGCTGAGCCATATGCCATTAATCACAACCCTTTGAGCCCAGCAGGTTAGACAGCTGTCAGTCCTCCTTCCTCTCTGCCCATTTATCTGGTATGTAGTTTGTCTGTGAGGATTTCATGGGAGGTTTTACTGGAAGTTTTGCTAAAATCAAGATAAACAATATCCACTGCTCTCCCATATTCCACTGATCCAGTTCTGTCACCAGAGAAGGTTATCAGATGGTTAAGCATGATTTCCTCTTTGTAAATCCATGCTGACTACTCACAATAACTTTCCTGTACTTAATACTGGAAGCCATTTCCAGACATGATGCTTGCTCCATCACCTTTACAGGGATGGAGGTGAGGCTTACTGGCCAGTGATTCTCTGGATTCCTTTTCTGTCCTTCTTGGTGATGTCAGTGACCTTTGCTCTCTCCCTGACACTGGCTATCTCCCCCAGTTGTCAAGACATCTACAACACAACTGAGAGTGGCCTCACAGTGACATCAGTCAACTCTTTTAGCACTAGTAGGTTCATCCCATCAGATCCTGCAGCCCTGTCTATGTCCAGTTTGTTTAAACTTACCCTGATCAGATACTGCATCCCTCAGGGTAAGTCTTCCTTACTCCTGACCTTCTTATAGGTCCCAGGGGTCTGGGATTCCTGCAGGTCATTCTTGTCGGTACAGGCTGAGGTGAAGAAGGCAAAGAAGACATTTGAGCACCTCAGCCTTTTCCATGTCCTTTGTCACGAAGTGTCCTGCTTCATTCAGCTTCCTTTTGCTGCTAATGTATCCATAGATATCCTTCTTTTCTCTACTGCAATTCAGCTCCACATGGGCTTTAGCTTTGCTAAGCCCAGCCCTGTATTCTCAGAAAATATCTCTTTATTTCTTCTATGCTGCTTCCTTCTCTTTAACACTTCCTTCTATACTTGATCTTGGGCAAGAGTTCCTTCTTCCTCCCTTATTTACTCGAGATTATCTTCAAATAAGTATTTTCAACTCCTTCTTTTCCTTTTTTTCCCCCTTTGTCAGCTGCATGGAGCTACTGCCTGTATCTACTCTGATTATACAGTCTCCTTGAATGCTGTTTTTGACTAAAATAGAGCTTTACTTCTCCCATCTACCCACACTACTCTCATCAGGAATACCTGTGGCAGCCTAGAGGATTATCCATGCTTTATCTCTCTGAACTCTTGGGCAGGCTTTTACCATGCATGGGGTGTTAATCTGGAAAGAAAGTTGTATCTGGAAAGATGTTTGTTTGGGGTTTTTTTTAAGACCTTTCTGGATATATAGTTGTTTATGCCAAATTAAAACAGTATAATTATTAGAGCTGCCAGGCTATGAAGTAAATTTGGGGGATTTTGTTACATTTTACCTAGTTCTTTAGGTGGTGCCCATCATCTGGGCTTTACAAAGTAGATCAGGATAATTCTTCTTGCACTGCATGGAGAACTTCAGGATGTTGCAAAGAGTGAGTGCGTAAATGTGTGTATGTTACTATTTTAATGTTAAGGTCCTTCAGTGTGTCCAGAAGAGGAACAAAGATGATGAAAGGGCAGGAAGGAATGTCCTATAAGGAGCAGCCAAGAACTTTAGGTTTTTCTAGCTTGAAGAAAAGGAGGCTGAGGGGCAACTTAATTGCTCTCTACAGCTTCCTGAAGAGGGGAAGGGAAACTGAGCTCTTTCTGCCTGTTGTCCCGTGACAAGATATATGGGAGTAGTTCAAAGCTGTGCCAAGGTAGGTATAAACCTCCCTTCACCCAAAGGATGGTCAAACACTGGAATAGTCTCCTAGAGAGGTGGTCGACACCTCAAGCCTGCCAGTGTTTAAGAGACATTTGAACAATGCCCAATGCACTTTAGCTTTTGGTCAGCCCTGAAGAGGTTAGGCAGTTGGACTAGATGACCATTGCAGGTCCCTTTCAACTAAAACACTCTATTCTGTTCTAAGCAGAGGAAGATTTATAATTGTCAAAGTATAGAGTAGGAACATAATATAAATATATATACTGATTTTGTTGAAGCACAGTCCAGATCCAGTTATTCCATTCATAAGTGGTTTATAGAAACAGTAAATAGAAAACCCAGCTGTGATAGTTACTTGCCCAGTGTCTTGTGGTCAGCACAGTGCAGATACTACAGTTGTGTTTGGTGTAGCTGCCTGAATTTTAGCCTTGACAGTCAAGGATGTGCTATCTTGTGCTACGGCTGCTGTGATTACCTTTAGAGCTCTTGGGACACACAAATGACCTGGAAATCATTTTTCATTACAACTTGCTGGACCAAAAGAGATGGATTAGGAGGGGCTGCAATTGGGTTGTTCACCTTATATTATTTGATGCAAAGACAGCACCAGGATTTTACAAAATATTTTAGAATATGCCATCACATAAGCCAAGTTGTTGCAGATGTTGTTGTGGTCTAATTTTCATGAAGTTGAGATGGTTTCAGACCACTTCTGGATGGAAGATTTCCCTAGATAGTAGGTAATATAATATTGCCCCATTTTCTGATGATGTTACTTGAATATAACCATACAAATATCTCTCTTAAAACCTCATACACATTGATAATGATGATTACAACATATCTTTCTAATTGGAACTATGGCTAACCTCCCAAAAGGAGCATAAGTGATGTAATATTGCATATCACGCTTCTTCATGGGCAGGTTTATCTGATTCCTGCTTACAGCTAAGATGAAATGGAAAAAAAATTGCAAATGTTTTAGTATATCCATTTGTTAGAAGTTGGTAAAACAAATCTATTGCTGTGGAAACAAGATTCATTTTTTAATAAGCCATGGCACAGGGCTAATTTAAACTAATCTGATAAAAATAATTAAGGAAGAGAAGATTTTAGGTTATATACTCAGCAGGAATACCTGTGTGCTTCTTAGTGTTTTGCAGACCCTTCAGTGGAAGGTGGCTAACTTGATACTCCAGGTGTTGTGATTTGTGTTTGTCATGCTGTGCTTCTTTGGGAATTGAAATATTTGTCCATGCCACTGAACCAACAGAGATGGATTTTTCTCATTAACTGAATCCAAATAAGGCAATCATTGTAGACTTTTGAAATGAATCTGTGTATTTGATGTTTATTATTCATTCCACCTAGGAAAAGCCTTTAGCTAATCATATTTTAATGACCTAAGAGACTTCAGGGGAACTATAATTAATATTCAGAAAATAGTCTATATTTTCTTCTGGAATGTGCAGTTTAATTAAAGGGATCAAAATGAAAAACAAAACAGTTTTAAAATAAGTTATTTTCAATTGAAATCTCTTAGTGGAGCAAGTTATCTCAATAAAATATAGAAGTTGTTTCTGAAAATTGAATACATACCTAGTCATTAAAACCCTTTGGTGTCTAAAAATAATTTTTGTTTTTCTATATTCTTTTTTCCCACAGTTCCAAGTTTTTAAGTTAAAGGGTTAGAAAAAGTCATATTGGTTTTCATTCAGTTTGTGAGGAAATGATTTATGTTTATACAGATTTTAATAAAGAACTCACATGAGTTTTTAATAGGTTGTGAAAGGTATTTGTTGTATATGGCATATACCCTAAATTTATCTTTATAGAACAGCTGTTTCTTATATCTTGTATTATTGTAGGTTTCTACTCCTATATTGGAGCACATCTGCACTTCACTGTACAATGCAATAGGGAGACCCAGCCTCTGATCTGTTGACATGAACTGTACCTGTAATTTGAAGTCCACAGCAGCATTATGCCATGCTTTAGTTAATTAACCATGAATGGCAGGTATAACTAGCCCAAGACTGATGCCATGCCAATGGAGTTTTTTTGCTATAGGAATCAGAGGTAGTATTTTCCCAGTTCACTGTACCATGTAGACTTCACCATCTTGAATTGATCTTAGCATTTGGTTTAATCTATGTTTTGCTGTGTAATGAAAAAGTTAATAAGAGAGTAGTTTAATGTCAAATGTACTGAATGCTCAGCTCAGTAAAGTTAGAATGATGATCTAACTTTATCTGATGTGCATATAAAACATGACAACTGTTAGACATTTATGTAATTTTAAATTGGTCATGGTATAGAACAACTCAAAGAAATTCCACCCAATATCTGGTCTCATTTCTGACCATGAAATTATTTTCACCAAATATTGAAATCACAGGAGGTAATATATTTTAGTTAATCATAGACTACTTAGGGCTCTTATTCTAAATTTGAGAAAAAAAGAGGAAGAAACATGCAACTGTTAGGAAAATAGATTTACCCATAAAAAACTCAAGATAGTTTTCATAATATATTTTACATTCAGAGGAACATGAATCCAAATGTATCCATCATTGTAGGTTCCTGATAATCTATTAGAGGTACCAAAACTAGGTCTATGATACTGAGCTTTTAACAGTCATGTGGCCAAAATTTCCAAGCATGTTATGAATTGTGTAATGCAATCATTATTGGAAATTTTTGGCTGAGAAACGGTGAGCGAAAAGATCTGAAAGACACTTATCTTTATTCAGTGTAATTGACTGTTGCTTAATGTTCTGTACTACTGATGAATTCTTTACAGATGAGAGGCATTAAAACCGCTAATGACTGATAGAAATATTACACTTTTTTAAAAAAAAGAGTGTACTATAACCTCTGCCAAATAGTTTTCTTTTTTCTTTTACTTTGCTTACTTTCTGAGACCATCAATACTTGGCTTCCATTTGAAGAATGACCCTATACCGTAACCAGGAAGACATTGCTAGTCTTTGTTTCCAGTATTTCTAACTTGACTACAGAATTTTCAAGCTGTAATAAAACAGATTCCCAGATCACAAACCATGGGTGTATTTGATACCATAGTCACCATTTCAGATTACATACTTCCTAAGTGTCCTAGGAAATGTTGTAGTTATCAAAGAGAGCAAAAGAACTGCTAAGTGACTGAAATCTTGAATTAATCTGGTCTTTTTATTTTACAGAACCATTGAATGGGTAAGGTTGGAAGGGACCACAGCGGATCATCTCATCCAACATCCCTGCTCAAAGCAGGGCCATCGTAGAGCACATTGCACAGATTTGCATCTACACGGTCCTTAAATATCTTCAGTGATGGAAACTCCATAACCTCTATGGACAATCTGTTCCAGTGCGTGGTCACCTGCACAGTAAAGTTCTTTGCCATCTTCAGGTGTAACTTCCTGTTTATCAATTTCTGGCTCTTTCCTCTTGTCCCATTGCTTGGCATCACTGAAAAGAGCCTGGGTCCATCTTCTTGGCACCTTCTCTTCAGAGATTTATATACAATGATCAGGTCCCTTCTCAGTTGTCTCTATTTGAGACTGAACAAGTCCAACTCCCTCAGCCTTTCCTCATAAGAGAGGTGCCCCAACCCCTTACTCATCTTTGTCACCCTCTGCTGGACTTACTCCAGAAGTTCCATATCTCTCTTATACTGAGGAGCCCAGAAGTGGACACAGCACTCCAAATGTGGCCTCACTAGGGCTGAGCAGAGGGGTGGGATCTTCTCCCTTGAGCTGCTGGCCATGCTCTTCCTTATGCACCCCAGGGTACCATTGGCCTTCTTGACCACAAGGACACACTGGTGGCTCATGGACAGTCTGTTGTCCATCAGGATCCCCAGCTCCTTCTCTGCAGAGCTGCTTTCCAGCAGGTCAGTCTCCAGCCTGTCCTGGTACCTGGGGTTATTCTTCCCTAGGTACAGACCCTGCATTTGTCTTTGTTGAATTTCAGGCAGTTCTTCTCTGCCCATTTCTCCAACCTGTCGAGTTCCTTCTGAAGGGCAGCACAGCACCCTGGGGTATAAGCTATTCCTCCCAGCTTTCTTCCCTTTTGTTCTCTGTAGTATTTAGACTGTGAATTATTATGTGTTGTTTTGTTTCTCATTATTATTTTCATTTGGCCCTCCCCCGCATGGGTTTGGAGGTGTCCCGGGGCTGCTCCGAGCCCTCCCCCCTGCGCCGTGCATGGGTTTGGAGGTGTCCCGGGGCTGCTCCGAGCCCTCCCCCCTGCGCCGTGCACACAGAGCGCGCGCGGTTTGATCCCCAGGCACAGCCACAGCGGGAGAGGGGAGAGAGAGGGGGAGCTTTGCCAGCAGGTGCTGCGCCACCATGGAGGAGGAGAAGGCAGCTTTGGAGCACATAGAGGTTTGCCGTTCCAGGTTTGAGGGGGGAGAGGGAGGGGAGGTACAGGGGAAGGGGGGAGGAAGGAGTGGGGCAGGTTATAGTGCGGGCCGTGGGGGTCCTCTGACTGGCGGGAGGGAGAGCGGGGCAATCCTGTATGAAGTGCCACAGATGAGCAGTGCGCCTGAAGATACACGGTAACACAGTGGAGGAAGGATAAGGTCAGGGTGGATAGTGGAGTTCCTTTAGAGTGATGGGGGTCCCAGCCAGGCTGGGGCCTTGAAAGGCACCCTAGCCTTGGATTGATATGGGGGCTAGAACGGTTGGTTGGTTTGTTTGTCTGTTTGTTTTTGGCTCACCTGCGGCTACTGCCCAGGTTCAGCATGTTCTGGTTATATTTGCTTTGCTCTGTTACGTCCTGAAAGGGTGGACAGAACAAAGGGTTGTTCCTGGGTATCTCCTTGAGATTGTATATAGATAGGTGATAGTAAAGTAGGAAATGAAAGACTTACCCAAATCATTCTAACAGGAACGTAGCCTGTGTACCCCTCTGTGGTTGCGAGCTATGCTGGTGATGGTACATGCCTTCGGTAGGGTCGCCCATGCCAGACAGGTCAAAACCGTAGGACCAAATACACTACATTCTTGGGCAGGATGAGCTCGTTAGCCTTCTGGCAGTCATCCTAGGAGAAGGACAACTCTCATCCCAAACCTGGGCAGATGGAGCTCGCTTAGCCCCGTAAGGCCATCCATCTAAGAGAAGGTCACTCTAATCAAACCTACATCCTGAGGACCTCGCTGCCACCGTCCAAGCTCGCTCGGCCCTAGCAGATGAACCTTAGGATTAAAGGGTGGGTTCAGTTCCGCGCATACTGCATCTCGCCTAAAAAATCCATTGCGCAGGCTTGAAGGCTTTACCCACACGCAAAAAGTCCTGTAGCGACGGGTGAGGGTCGAAATGGCAGGTGAAAGGTGGACTGGGGGCTGCAGACCCAACCCTGCATGCAGGTGGTTCAGGATATTGGTCATTTGAGACTGACCGGAGATGAGAGTCTCTTGGGGCAGCACCCTGAACGACCAAGCAGCCTTTTCAAGGACAGCACTGCTTGCTCCACTTGGAGAGGGGCCTAGAAAAGGTGACCTAAACAAAGCTCATCTCCACCTTCACCCGGTTGGTTAACCGCAGACCAACGGGCATCTTCTCCCAAGGCAGTCACACAAAGAGCAAAAGACAAAGGCATGCACCTGCCTCCAAAGGTGTACCTAAATTAACTGTTGGAACAGTTCTGATGTTGGAACATCAGAACCATGCTTGATTCTGCAGATAGCGGACGTCCTGAGAAATGTTCTGCCCTAATTGCCCATGAACTATCACGTCTCAACATCGACATTGCTACTCTCAGTGAAGTTTGCCTTCACGAGGAAGGCAGCCTCAGAGAACATGGTGCCGGTTACACACTCTTTAGGTCAGGTAAGCCCAGAACCGAAAAACATCTTTCAGGAATCGACTTCATAATCAAAAACTCTATTCTTCCTAAACTCGAAAATCTGCCAACAGGTCACTCTGACCACATTATCTCCCTATGCCTTCCACTCCACAACAACCAACACATTGTCCTCTTTAGTATATATGCCCCAACTCTCCAAGCTGACCCTGCCGAAAAAGATAAATTTTACGCTGACCTGCGCCGCCTTACCCAAAAGGTGCCCGCAGATGATAAGATCATTATCCTTGGTGATTTCAATGCCAGAATAGGTAAAAATTTTGAAGCATGGAAAGGAATATTAGGCAAGCATGGTGTTGGAAACTGCAACGATAATGGTCGACTTCTGCTAGAATTCTGTGCAGAGCAACAGCTCACTATCACTAATACTATCTTTCAGCAGAAAAATAGTCTGATGACAACTTGGATGCACTCCAGATCTAAGCATTGGCACCTCATCGATTATGTCTTGGTGAGACGGAGAGATGTCCGCGATGTCCACCATACCTGCGTGATGCCCAGCACAGAATGTCAAACAGACCATCGGCTTGTGCGCTGTAAACTCAACTTCAATCTCAAATTCAAACCTAAAGGGGCAGTATCTCAAGGAGAAGACTTGAAGTTAAAAATCTCCAATCAGCCACAGTAAGAGAAAGATTCCAGGCAAACCTTCAAACTAGGCTCGAAAATCATTCCACAGATTCTGCAGTTTCCTATCCTGAAACAATTTGGCACCATATTAAAAACAGCATCCTGCAATCCTCCGAAGAATCCTTAGGGTTCTCCCTCAAGAAGAACAAGGACTGGTTTGATGAAAACAATCAAGAAATCCAGGACTTGTTGAGGAAGAAGAGAACCGCCCACCAAGCACACCTTGCACTGCCATACTGGCACACAAGAAAAGTAGCCTTTCGTCTTGCATGCAGCAAGCTCCAACAGAAACTCCGTGACATCCAGAACAAGTGGTGGACAAATCTAGCTGAAAAAACTCAACTATGCGCAGATACAGGGGATCACAAAGGATTCTATGAGGCCCTGAAAACAACATATGGGCCTACATACCAGGTACAAAGCTCTTTACTCAGTGCTGATGGAAAAACGCTTCTAACAGATAAAACCTCCGTTTTGAATCGATGGTCTGAACACTTTCAGACTCTTTTCAGTACCAACCGTGTAGTCCAAGACTCAGCAATTCAGTCCATCACACAACAACTGGTAAAATATGAACTGGATAATGCTCCCACTTTAGGAGAAACCCTCAAGGCCATACAGCAGGTGAAAATCAGAAAGGCAACTGGGGTTGATGGAATTCCACCCGAAATCTGGAAACATGGGGGCCTTGCACTCCATACCAAATTTCACGAGTTTGTGGTGCGCTATTGGGAACTAGGCGAACTACCTTCAGACCTTCGTGATGCAGTCATCATCACTTTGTATAAGAAGAAAGGAATTAAATCAGACTGCTCAAATTACCGTGGTATTACTCTGCTCTCCATTGCTGGCAAAATCCTGGCAAGAATACTCTTGAACAGACTAATACCCACCATAGCAGAAAGAATTCTACCTGAAAGTCAGTGTGGTTTCAGAGCCAACAGGAGTACTACAGACATGGTATTTGTTCTCAGACAACTGCAAGAGAAGTGTAGGGAACAGAACAAAGGTCTCTATGTAACCTTTGTCAACCTCACCAAGGCTTTCGATACTGTGAGCAGAAAAGGTCTGTGGCAGATTTTGGAACATTTAGGTTGTCCCCCCAAGTTCCTTAAAATTATCATCTCACTTCATGAGGATCAGCACGGCCAAGTCAGATATGGCAACACACTTTCTGAGCCCTTTCTAATAAAGAATGGTGTGAAACAAGGCTGCGTTCTCACTCCTACCCTTTTCACAGTCTTTTTCAGCATGATGCTCCAAAGGGTCACGGCAGACCTCGATGATCAGGACGGTATCTACATTCGATATCATACTGATGGAAGCCTATTCAACCTAAGGCGACTGAAGGCCCACACTAAAACCTTAAACCATCTTGTCCCGGAGCTGCTTTATGCTGATGACGCCTCCCTTGTTGCCCACACAGAAGCAGCCCTGCAGCGTTTAACATCCTGCTTTGCAGATGCTGCTGAGCTCTTTGGGCTGGAAGTCAATTTAAAGAAGACAGAAGTTCTCCATCAACCTGCACCTCAGGAAGTCTTCCATCATCCCCACATCACCATTGACCAATCAGAACTCAAATCAGTCCAGCAGTTTAATTACCTAGGTAACCTCATCTCCTCGGATGGTAAGATTGACGGAGAGATAGACAACAGATTAGCAAAGGCATATAGTGCCTTCGGAAAGCTTCATAAAAGAGTTTGGTGAAATAAACACCTGAAGAAAAGTACAAAGATCAGTGTTTACAGAGCCATAGTGCTGTCTACTCTTTTATATGGTTCCAAATCATGGGTCATCTACCGCCACCACCTGCGTCTCAGAACGCTTCCATCAACGCTGCCTCCGTACAATCCTAAACTTCCACTGGTCAGATTATGTGACCAATACATTTGCTGTTGAAAAAGCAGCAGTCACAAGTATTGAGGCCATGCTACTGAGCACACAGCTGCGTTGGGCAGGGCACGTCTCCAGGATGAAGGACCACCGCCTCCCTAAGATCCTGCTTTATGGTGAACTTGCCACCGGCTGCTGCAAGAGAGGAGCCCCGAAGAAAAGATACAAGGACTCCCTGAAACAACATCTCAGCCTTGGTCATATTGATCAACATAACTGGTCTACTCTGGCCTCCAATCGGGTGGCCTGGAGACAGACCATTTATAACGCTGCTGATGCTTTTGAGAAAGCTCGCAGGATCACCCTTGAGGAGAAAAGACAACGCAGAAAGAACCGTGTCTTGCAGAATATACCTCCTAAGGAGTCTTTCTGCTGTGCCTTTTCCAACCGGACATGTCTATCTCGTATTGACCTTTTTAACCACCAACGCGCGTGCAACAAACGTGGGTAGAGCCCTTCCCAAATCTTTGTTCACGAAGCCTAGCCATGATGATTATTTTCATTTAAATATTTGGTCTTATTTTCCATAAGAAAATCTTTATCTTGTAGGTGTCTTTAACTCTGTGAATAAGCCTCTTGATGAAAATAAAAATGCTTTCTCACAAAAATTACTTAAAGCAGCTTTCTGATATTCACTCTTACTCGCATTTGATGAGGTGAAGGAAACATGGAGATGCACAAATTTTTGTAAACAGATGATGTTAGATGCATTCACTTTAATTTAAACCAAGCAAATGAACAAACAAATGTTGGATCTCAAAATATAGTATCTACAGAAAGATATTTGAATGGTCTTTGCAAAAAGCCATGGGCTACAGAAGCTGGGAGAAACCCTCTGCATTGATCTCATCACTGTGGATTCTTCCTGCCTTCTCCAGCAGAATGTGAAGAGACTCTTTGCATGATGTTATCACATGTCCTGCCCAAACCAGAGAGTCTGCACCCTGATCTCATCAAACCTGTGCAGAAGACCTATTGTGCCTTATCTCTCCATTTGTGTTCCCTGGATCCTTGCATTCTCTAAACACAAATACCTTTTTTCCCTTGTAATTCCCCCAAGATAAAATGATTTTTCCCCTATGATGTATGTGTAAGACCTCAAATTTGTTAACCTGTTTTTTTCCCTTCTGTCATCCCCTGAAACCCCCTATTTGTAATAAATTGTAACAGTTACAACCCCCTGTTGAATATGTAAACCCCCAACTCATATATACCAGTTGTGTTTATGAATGAAACATTCCAGTTTTCTGCCTCCGCTGGTATTGTTGTAGTTATTGACTTGCTACAAACAAATAAACAAAAATTCAACACTTCAAAACTCTTTCCAGCGGTCACATCTGACAGGTTACAAATGATGACTGGAAAAATGTTTATTCATTTGCTTTCACCATGTGACAAATACACCCCTGAAAGGAAAGAACTGAGAAACTGTATGTCGAAGGCTCAACAATACTATTGTGGCTTCAGAGAGACAAGGGGGTTGTAGATACTTGAGCAGTCTTTCCTTCCACTTAAGGCTTTAACCCCAATCACTGATCTGGAGATATATTTGAATATGGTATTGGTCTATTACACTTTTACATCCTACATTAAGGAGTATGCTATGAAAACACTGCACTGAACCATCAAAAGATAATATCTGAGAGAGCACCTCCCTATTATATAATGAGAGATTGGCCTCTGAAATTATATAGAGAGACTGACCTTGTGGAGGAGAGCATTTTTATTTGCATGTCTACAGAAATCCAACATAAGGGAATAGATTTCAGCATTCAGTGCTATTGCCCAGCAAAAGGCAGCCCTAACTGCTGCTGTCTGTAAGGAAACACAAATTAATTATTTACTTTCTTCCAGAAAGGTGAAGAGTTAACTACAGCAAGCCACATACTGTTCTTTTATTGCTACAATATGAGGAAAACTTTAGTTCAGAATATTTTTTTCCTATTTACCTGTATGAAAAATTAAAGATGTGATTCTAAAAAAACTAATTCAGAAGAGGTGAAGATAAAAAAGGAACTACTTGGGGGGGAAAACTCCTAAACACTAAATCATTAGAGACACATAAAATACATAATGGGGTGTAGAAAAGTGAGTTTGTAGTTTCCTGACAAAAATGGTTAGAAGATGACTTCAGCAGTTCTCAGGAATTGATACCTAACTGTAACAGTGCTGCTCAAAATCAACAAAAAATAAACAGCTCTGACAGTTTTAGATTTTTATATTGGTAATTAATTAAACCAAAAAGATGCACAGTTTCTTTTGATTATGAGCTAATGTCAAAAATGGTGTGGAAAATGATGCTCAATGCTTGAAGGAACCAATAATAACGGATTCATGAATCTCTATAAACTCATAAGTATATAATAAACTAATAAGCACCTAAGCAAATAGCCAGAATTCTACAAAAGTTGGAGAGTCAAGATCTAACATTGCCTTTTGGCTTAATTTTTTTTTAGGTGTCATGTGAAAAGGGGAGATTTTCTCAAAGCCTTGGTGTTTGTTTAATCTGTCAGTTCCTGAGGAAAGCTGATGTCCTTTGTTCCTGAGCAGTCTGTCAGTGTCCTGTTATAGGGACCCTTCACTGAGCAATTCACTGGATCAGGGACTAGTTTGACTGACTTGTTCAGGGTTACCCTGCACATCAGTGTATGCTGGGGACAACCTATCTGTAAAGCATCTTAGCAGAGAGGGCCTGGAGGTTCTGTTAGTCACCCAGTTTAAACATAAGCCAGCAAATATGCCCTTGCCACAAAGAGAGGGTCAACGGTATCCTAGGCTGCATTAGACTATATACTGCCTGCAGGCTGAAGGAGGTGATACTTCCATTCTACTCAGCACTGGTGAGACCACATCTGGAGGGCTGTGTCCAGTTCTGGGCTCTTCAGAACAGGAAGGACAAGGACATACTGGAGACTGTCCAGCAAAGGACCAGAAAGATGATGAAGGGAGTGGAGCATTTCTCATATGAGAAAAGCTGAGAGCTGGGACTGTTCAGCCTGGAGAAGAGAGGGTCAGTGGGGATCTTATTAATATATACAAATACTTGAAGGGAGGGCACAAAGAGGACAGAGCCAAGCTCTTTTTTGAGATGTCCAGTGGCAGGACCAGAGGTAATGGGCACAAACTGAAACACAAGAGGTTTCTTCTGAACAGCAGGAAACACTCTCATGCTGAGGGTCTTTTATAAGGGCACTGTACAGATTTCCCAGAGAGGTAGTGGGGTCTCCCTCCTTGAAGGTATTCAAAATCCACCTGGGTACGATCCTGGTCACCCAGATCTAGGGGTCCCTGCTTTAGCAGGAGGGGTTGCACCAGATGACCTCCAGAGGTCCCTTCCAATGTCAGTAATTTTGGGATGCCAATAAGCATTGGATGTGATGCCAATAAGCATTAACCCTTTTTCCTACAAATACACCTGAGAGTTTATCCTAAGCTTATTTTTTATTCTGCTTTTGTGTTGGCTATATCAATATCTTACTTTGGGAGGTGTTTGATGTTTGGGGTTTTTTTTAATAGCTGTTTTTATAGTTAAAGTAAATAGAGTAGAGAAGGTGTAAAACTATTTATGTTATTCACCATCCAAACACTTTGGGATTATGAAATTCACTGCTGTATTTCTTTAGAGCAGCAGTAGATGTCTTGATGAACCAAATATTTTAAAATGCTTCCACCATTAAAATTATTTTGAGACTTTGTACCTTCTTCCTTTGCTAAATGTACAATTGGAGTCTAAGAGAAATGGAGCTATTCTTCTCCATAGCAATTTATTCCTTCATTCTATGTAAAAATACCTCCTATAGTGCTAGTGAAATTTGAGACCCAGTGTACACTCAGCAATTCATAGTTACATATAGGGCATATGTAGCTATGATAGAAACCTATGCATTTCTATCATTTGAAGGTTAAAATTTGATCTTTGAATACATGATTTGTATATGTGATGTAGTCTGTGCACTTTTGAAATTTTGGTGTATACTTCACTTTTCCCCTATAAAGACCTTGGCTTACACTGCCATTGAGTAGAGGCTGTAGGCAAACAGCTGGGGTAGAATTAAGGTTGTGTGTTGCACTGTTATTTTTAAGCTGACCATAAAATTATTTTTTTATTTGCTTTTTGTTAACCTGAACTATTGGGTGAGTTTGGAAATGCATTAAGGATAAACCTAATAAGGGGTTTATTATTTTACTATTTTTTTCATCTTGTTATCTAGACCAGATAATTTTATTTTGTATGCTTGTATTGTTCATGATCAGGTGAGCAACTAGCACAAGTGATAACTTGTAGATACTTAGTTTCACAACTAATGGTGTTTTATCTTTCATGTAGTCATATTTGTTTCATGATAATTATTCATGACTCCAGAGCCTGAATTTCTAGGAAAAGCATGAAAAGTCACTGTAAAATTATAGAATGGACAGTGTAGTGCTAATGAGAATCAGATTCTGAGCCATTTAATGGTAGTAAGTGAAGAATTCAGAATGTTCTTTTTCTTTCTCTGATACTGATATGAACTGTATTATATATTATATGTGCAAGTTTATTTTACAAAAATGGTATAAGGAAATGCATGAGAGGAAATACTGAAGGCATTGGTCGATAGGGATTCTGTTTTATTAACTGCAGATAATCTTTTTGGAAAGTATCAGTCAGCTGTCCTGAGTTTGATATGGATTTTCTGCCTTGTATCAAATGATTGATACTATGGCATTGATAGAGGATTTGAAAATTTCCCCCATGTCTTTCAGACGTGCATACATCTTCAGTTCTACCAAGACATTTTTCTTTTTTGTGTATACCCAGGCAGCTGTATACAGACACAGATTCTTCCATCTATGCTATGAACCATTCAGATATGGGTCAGCTCTCAGGTACACTGAACAACCACATATATGTGAACTTTTCTTCCCACTTCATGATGTGCTGATGATCTGAAAGGGGAGATAAGGCCTTGAAATCCTTCCCAACCTATTTCTCTGCACAGCTTCTTTTTCTCTATACATTTGTCTGTCACTTGAAGAATTTCTCAGTACTTCTTGGTAACCATGGAAGCTTAAAGCCTACTAAATACAAAACCACAATACACAGTAATCCATTGCCATCTTCTTAAATATGCCAACAATTCATTTTCTTAAAACTTCATGTCAAAAGATTGCTTTTTTAGCCTAATATTCTTCCATACTCTACTGCTCATGAACTTGTAAAATCCAATCTCAGAATGATTTACCTCTGTGTTGATGAGCTTTTCAAGAACTTTCAACCTCTGATTCTTAGAAGACTCCTAATACCCCATCTAAGCACACTAACCATGGTATATTCTATTATCACTCAAGAAGATTCTCAGTACAACTCATTGAATCATAGAATAATTACAGCTATAGTAAGATGTAGAAGCTGGCTCTTACTGAATACAAAAAAACATAATACTCCTAAGTAACAGAAATATATCTCATAATCTGGTTAGTAACTATGCATCATTACAGCTTTTGTATTCCTAGCATGAAATAGTGAGACTGTTTTAGCTTCATGTTTTTCCTCTAATAAGCCTAGAAACTCTTCTCCACACCAACCTGGTTTAGATAAATCTTGTATTTTTAAATATCTATCAGGTGTCTATAAAGGATTATCCATGAGGCATTTTTAGTTTTTTTATAGATAAGTACACCTAATTCCCCATTGCTGAATACTTCTCAGTCTTTGCATGTTAGAAACTAATTGTTTTTTTTTTCAGTCCAGTCATGATGGTCGCTTGCAGTAGGAGAATCAATCAATATTGCCTCTCTCGAATCTTAGGACATACATTCTTGTTACTCTCTAAGTGCATGAAATTACAACTTGCAAACTTACACTTCATCTCTTTTCTGTTGGAGGTTTGGGGGGGGGGGTTGTGTATGTGTGTTTTTTTGTTTGCATGTTTATTTGTTTTTAATCTGTAAAGTGATCTAATCACTCCTGAAGGACAGTAATACACTCTTCAGTAGTGATACTGCCTCTGAAATTTACCATTGATAAAATTCTTCATATTGCAGTCACCAGGGAAAATAATAAACAGAATCAGCCTCAAGATGTTATTAAAGAACATCTTTGGTATCTCTTTCATGATAACTTACCTTTCAACATAACTCCCTTTTTCTGTTTTTGTTTGGTTTGGGAATTTTTGTTATTGTTGATTTTCTGTTTGTGTAAAGTTGTGAAAGTTGTGAAAGTCAGTTCTATAAAACCTGATTTTTACAGCATTAAACACCAATTTCCCATGAGGCATTTATATCAGAGATTCTGCTTAAATTTGGATAAATTTTCATGGATACATTTCAGTTGTCTGAGAAGGGTTATAAGACAACAAAGACAAATTTTTATTTTGATAAAACCATATTGATTTTAGTTCACTCCATGTACAATTACCTTTTCTTTGTTATTTCATTTCTGAGTTGTTTCTGAACAGGCTTGTAGTAGTTTAGGCATTGTGCTTTCCTATTTTTCCCCCATAAATACTTCTGATAGTAAGAAGAGTAGTAGGCTTTCTGTCTGTTAGTCCTAGGTTACAACCTCTACATGAATGATTAATTGAAAATTTACTACCAAAATCTATAAATATCCAAGTTTATAAGTTTTATTGCCCTTCAATTTTAACAAAGTAAACTTGCTTCTACATTTGATGCAGTAATTTGCATTAGTTTACCTTTAGAGAACTAATTTTCTGCTATTTTGAATTCCTTAGAAGAGTAAAGTTCAAATATGTTTATGGATATTTATATTTCTGACTTAGATTTTTGTAACTTATTGGTCCTTTGTCTATATGGAAGCCTCACAATGGAGATGAATGAAGAACCAAAGTTGTGGCTGAAGACTATGCTGCTTCTCAGGTTAAATTTTGGGAATGCACTGGAACAGAGATGCCAAATACAGACTGAATGCCAAATGAAGTCAAAAGAAACCATAGTTTTATGGGGCTGCAGCTGGGGGTAGGGGAAGAATTTGAAAAACTACTAAAATTTCAAGGCTACACAGCACAAGAGAAATTCCTTTTAAAAGAATGTGGCAATCGAAAAAGAACCACTAAGAAAAGGATAAACCTTCTGTTATTATGAGCATAACTCTGTAAGAAATTTCATCCAGAAAATTAACTGTACCTCCAGCTAAAAACAAAGATGAAACCAAAGGGAAACAAATAACTGTTTGCTAGTAGAAAGAGTTAGGCATTGGTATAAAACTGCTTTCAAACCCAAACTATTCTGTGATTCTATTATTCTATTAAAAAGAAGGAGGGGAGGGGGAAGAAAAAAAAAGCCCAGCCAATCACATATTTTCTTGTAAACACATTTTCCCTGGAAATAGAAAAAAATTGTGTAAATATGAAAAATGAGAAAAGGTGCAAGATTTAAATTTCTACTTATAAATCTAATATTTTAACTTAGCATTAATTTACCAGTTAAGTCTTTCTTATTACCTTGTCATTGGTGAAGCTTTCTCTTAAGATACAAATATATAAAAGTTTCACAAAATACTATACATATTTATAATAAACTTTTTTTTTATTTTTAAAGTAAGTTGTTAATATGTAACACTTGCCATGTTTCTTTCTTGATTTTCTTACTTGGCTTTAAAATAACAGGTGATTTTGTTAAGATTTGAATATCTGTTAAAATTATTGCTATAACTTATTTTCCTTTTTGACTTATTAGTAAGTACTACTATCATGTCTCAGTATAGCAGAGAGTATTATTGCTACTGTAAGAAGTGATTTATTGGTTATCATTTCTACAGCACATGAATAGTGTCCAGTACTTTTTACACCTGAAGTGTAAAACAGCAAATAGCAAATAGAATAGCAAATCTCTTCAAGGCAATTGTAAAAAGCCTGTAACAAGGAATTGATTTTTGAATAAGCTTTAAGTGTGAGTAAGTAGGTACAGTGTAAAATCTGTCCTTATGGTGTGCAACTAACATACCCACTCTCTGCATTCTGTCTTTTCACAGGGGGCTATATAGAAAGAATTTTTCTACTAGGAAGAAAAAAAATGTAACCCTAAAATAAAGCAGCCTTGTCCTCATACTTGTTAATTTGAATCAATGCATTTTGTATTAACTTCCTTGTAGTATAAGGACTTGACCTAATACAAGTATTAGGTACTTGTAGTGCAGAATCACATCAATAGCGTCTCTATGGAAATCTCTGCATGTGCCAAAAAAACCCAGCAAAATTTACTTTGTGCAATATGCTACTTATATTGCACAACAAAATCCTAACTAAATTGCTAGAAATTTTTACTGTGGTGGTTTTGCAGCTTCAAGGGGTTGCACTATTTCCCTTGGTCTTCATATAGTCTTCTGTTATCAGCAGAAGGTGGGTTGGTGAAAAGCCTTCTATATTGGTCTTCAGCAGCTTAAATCAATATATTGTTACTAGAAAAGCAGATTTGATCTTAATCCTGTTATCTAAGGGACAGCAGTTAATTTGTCTGCCTTGTGAAACTGATCCTTTCTGTGAAGATTTCCTAAATTGAGGGAAAATTTTCAAAGGATCTGTGTGATCTGATTTTGTATTTTAAGTTCATGAGCCTAAGCATCTAACTTTACTTACTTTAAAGCAAATATAAAAGAAGTGTCAACATAGTATATTTTTATAGCTAATACAGGTTTACATAGCTTTTATTGCTACCTTTTGCCCCTAATATACTGGTTAATTATAAATAAGCTATTTTGTATCTCAAAGAAATAGTATCAAAACACAAAAACTTTATTATATATTGCACTATTAATGTTTTTGTGTGTGCAGACCACATATAATGTACTGATAAAGCTATATCCTCCACTTGTCTCTGTCATCTAGTCACTCATTTGGCTATATAGTCTGAAGATTTCTTCATATCTCTATTTTATTTGATCATGGCTTATTATACAAACCTTATCTGAACTGTATTGAAAGTATTGCACAAGTCAACTATGTAAAAAGAGAATGATTATCTTTGTTTTTATTCCAAGATTTTTACTAGATAATATTTGTATAGACTGCTCTACAACCTGTGTCAAAATTTATACTGCTGACCTCTCTGTGAACTGACACTAAGCCATCTTTGCCTGCCTGCCATAGAAGCCTTGTTAAACCTGTAAAGTCATCAAGTTTCGAATTAAGTTTCAATCTCAAAATTTAAGTTAGTGATTAAGATCCTGCTCCTGCATACACTCGGTATATCTGGAGACTTCCGTGTGCATGAAGAGCCATTTTTACTCTGAAGACTATTTGCATTCATACATTTTAATACATGCTCAGTTGAATGCAATAGACTACAAATCCTGATGTAAAAAATCTATATTGCACTTCAATTCTTTTCATATGCTACTGTTTGCAATGAGACTCCACTTTTAGCCTGTATCTTTCAGACCCTCTTAATCTGTTGACTGAATAAACCTAGGATAGCATCCTAACTCAAAAATTGAGAAAAAGTGGATTCTCACGTTATTTTCCTGAAAATAAAAATTTCTCTGGATATTCTACTAGTATCTAATAGTTTCCAATTCAGATGTTCTGTTCTGCAAGTTAGAAGCTTTACAGTGTGGTGTTTAGTTCTTTTGTTGCTAATATGTACCTATTTTGGAAGAAAGGAGGATAGAGTTACAGGCTGAGGTCAAACAAATTCTTTTCAACTTTCTAAGACAGGCATTCGTAATTATTGCATAGTTATTACTTAGAATGGCCTCCTAGAAGATGACAAGAACTAAGTCTATGACCTCTGGATTTAGATTCAAACAAAAGCTCAGTTGTCCTGTGAAATTGCTGCTAGCAGAGAACCCTCACTGGGGTCAAAGTACCAGGTTCTGTCACTGTGGTTCATGCATCAAACAAGATTGGGAAGCTTGATCTCGTACATTGAGGTAATGTGCAATTCAAATTGGTCTGTAAATATGCACTTGTGCACAAGTGTGTAGTGAAGGATTGAACATACTGTGCAGTTAATAGGCTACCGTGTCTCTGAGAAGATCATATAATAAACAGAAAGGACTGATTGTATAGTGAAGAAGAGGCTGTGTCCAAGTAGTCATTGAAATTGGGCATTAAGTACATTATATTAGCTAAGGAGCAAGTTGTAACCTGGGGGTTTTTCTATTTTAAGAGGTCCTTTTAATATATTCTCACAATTGTCTCAGTCTAACAAGTAATACTATGTTTAAAAAATCCAACAGTCATCTAATTTCATATTCTAATGAGAACTTAGTAGCTGCCATTTCACCTAGTGAAATTAACTTCTACTTTTCCCTATTTATTAAAAAACTATTAATTTGGAGTTATTAAGTTCCACTGAAAAATTACCAGGCATTTTCTCATGTCATTGGACGTCAAATCAACTGAAGTAGCAAAGGCACGTTAAAAACCAGACTGACTATCAAATTTAGCAAACTACAAGCTATTAATTCAAAAGTTCATAATAGTTCACTAATTTAAATAGAAAGACTCCTAAACAAATAAAGGAAGCCCTACTTGAGATCACAGAATCATAGAATCAGCCAGGTTGGAAAAGACCTTCGAGATGATCAGGTTCAACCCTTGATCCACTACCACTGTGCTTAGTAGACCATGGCACTAAGTGCCACATCCAGTCTCATCTTAAAAACCTCCACGGATGGAGAATCCACCACTTCCCTGGGGAGCCCATTCCAATGGCTGATCACTCTCTCTGTAAAAATTTCTTCCTAATATCCAGCTTAAACCTCTTCTGGCAGAGCTTAAGACCATACCCTCTTGTCCTACTGCTGGTTGCCTGGGAGAAGAGACCAACACCCACCTGGCTACAACCTCCTTTCAGGGAGTTGTAGAGAGTGAGGAGGTGTCCCCTTAGCCTCCTTTTCTCCATGCTAAACAACCCCAGCCTCTCCTCATAGGACTTGTGCTTGAGATGCTCGGTCACCTGCTGTGGTTTGGTTTTGCTAGCTCATTTATCCCTACCAGCAAAATCATTGAATTAGAACATTTTTGGTTGGTCCTCTCCGTCTCAAGTTACCTGTCACATAATATTGAAGACCCAGATTCTATTAGTTTTTCTAAAGTTTTTTTCAAAAGCATTTTTCTTTTGTGCATCCTGGCTTTATACAATCTATCTAGAACATACCTCAAATATAAGAAGGAAAAGTCTGTGTTCATGATGACTTTCCTTACCGCTTACTTTTAGACATGTGGATGTGGGGAGATGAAACAGTAAACATGAGAGATGTCTTTGGGAAAGATATTATTTATGCAGAAATGGGGTGCCACTGGGTAGAAGATAAGTTATGCTTCAGAATAATTATGCATCCAAGAGGTATCTGACATAAATCGTCATCTTCAAACTCCGAACCACAGAGCCCTGTGTTTAGGCTAATCTGAACTTAGACCAGAGTGTACAATAACATTACTTTAACTGTGTTTTGCAGAGTGGATCATGCTCACTGCAAGCTGCATGCTGAATGAAGAAAATGAGGTTTCCATAAAAGTCTGGGTCTAAATATCTAGGTAAGTGACTTAGTTCTTACATAAAAGTGCTTATTGCAAATAGAAATTTTATTTTGAAATGATATGTTTCTTTCTCTAAAATGAGTCGGTCTCCTGCTTTGAACTGGGATATAGATTACTGGTTGTCTTATCTGAAATTCAGTAAAATAAAATAGTCTGTGATTCAAGATATCTAGAATTCTGTATTTAGAATGGTTCCATTCTTTTCTGGTTGTGGTAGCTTGTCTGTCTAAAATCAGGACTGCCAAAGTGTTGTTCCACTAGATACTGATAAAAACTGCATGTCAGTCTGATGTGATGAAGCATTACTTTTCCCAGGAAGATCACACTGCACATCTCTGTTACTCTCTTTATTCAAGAAATACATTTCATATATTTTCACAGTTTTTAGTCAGGTATGTTTATACCAATTTATATTATTTACTCTTCATGAAGAAAATGCAAGTACCCACAAGTGTTGAAGGAACTAGTGGATGTCATTTCTAGGCCACTCTCAATCATCTTTGAAAGATCATGGTGACCAGGAGAAATGCCTGAGAATTGGAAGAAAGCAAATGTCACCCCAGTGTTCTAAAAGGGCAAGAAGGAGGACTGGGGAACTACCAACCAGCAAGCCTAACCTCAATCCTTAGAAAGGTGATGGAGCAGCTAATCCTGGAGGGCATCTTGAAGCACATGGTAGACAAGAAGGTCATCAGGAGTAGTCGGCATGTATGCACCCAAGGGAAGCCACGTTTAACCAACCTGATTGCCTTCTATGATGGGACAATTGGCTGGATAGATGAGGGGAGAGCAGCAGATGTAGCCTACCTTATCTTCATCAAGGCTTTCAACATTGTCTCTTACAGTATCCTCATATGTAAAATCAGAAGTATGAGCTGGATGAGAGAACAGTGAAGTCAATTGAAAACTGGTTCAATGTTCATGTCTCAGAGAGTTATGATCAGTGGCACAGAGTCTGTTTGGAGGCCTGTTAGTGGTGTCCCCCAAGGATTGCTACTGGTCCCAGTATTGTTTAACTTATTCATCAGTGACTTGAATGAAGGGGCAGGTGCCTCCTCAGTGAGTTTGCTGATGACACAAAGCTGGGTGGAATGGCCAATACCCCAGAGGACTGTGCTGCCCTTCAGAAGGAACTCAACAGGCTGGAGAAATGGGCAGAGAAGAACTAACTGCCTGAAATTCAACAAAGACAAATGCAGGGTCTGTACCTAGGGAAGAATAACCCCAGGTACCAAGACAGGAGACTGACCTGCTGGAAAGCAACTCTGCAGAGAAGGAGCTGGGGATCCTGATGGACAACAGACTGTCCATGAGCCACCAGTGTGTCCTTGTGGTCAAGAAGGCCAATGGTATCCTGGGGTGCATAAGGAAGAGCATGGCCAGCAGCTCGAGGGAGGGGATTCCGTCCCTCTGCTCAGCCCAAGTGAGGCCACATTTGGAGTGCTGTGTCCACTTCTGGGCTCCTCAGTATAAGAGAGACATGGAGCTCCTGGAGTAAGTCCAGCAGAGGACGACAAAGATGAGTAAGGGGTTGGGGCACCTCTCTTATGAGGAAAGGCTGAGGAAGCTGGGCCTGTTTAGACTAGAGAAGACAGAGAGGGGATCTTATCAATGCATTGGACAGGAAGGTGTCAAGAGGATGGAACCAGAGTCTTTTTGGTGCTGCTGAGCAATAAGATGGGAGACAATGGGCAGAAATTCATGCACAAGAAATTCCATCTCAATATGAGGAAGAACTTTCTTACTGTGAGGGTGACAGAATACTGGAACAGGTTGCCCAGGGAGGTTGTGGAGTTTCTTTCCCTGGAGATATTCAAAAACTGCCTGAACACAAGCTTGAGTGCAGTGCTGCAGGGCAGACTGCTTGAGCAGGAGGGTTGGACTAGATGATCTCCAGTGGTCCCTTCCAAAATTACCCATTCTGTGCTTTTGTGATTCTGTCAGAAATTTAGACTCAGGAAAATGCTTTGAATTCTTTTCTTATGTAGCTATATTGTCTTACAGGAGACTTGCAGTAGTCCAAAAATTTAATTTTGTCTCTATTTTCTTTCATATTTACTGTGGTGTAACCTCAATGAACTATTAAATGTTAACTTTTGTAAGCTTCAGAGGAGGTGATTTTAGACCTCTTGTGTCCAAGGCTGCTTGGTCTCAGAAGTTTCCTTTTGCTTTACTAGACCGGGTTGCGTTAAAGATTCTGGCAATTTCACTGTTCAGTTACCATATAATTTAGGGCCATACGTGGTTTCATCTTGTCTATCCTTTCCTTGAATTTCTGATGTCACTATAGCCAGTACCAGTACAAAAAGAACTGTGTCTGGGAGTCAGAATTGACACAGATAATATTTATGTTCAGTCAAGAAGAGTGTTAAATAAGAACTATGGTACTTTGGAAAGGAATGCTGTCTTTAGGATGACAAGAAATGAATTTTAACTTCAATTTTCTTTGAGCTGAAGTATGCCTATAACTAGCAATGAAAGAGACAAAAAAGAAGAAACCAGGAGGAAAGAAGACTTGAGTTTCTTTCCTCCTTCACCTTGTCCCCTTTGTGTGCCAGCACAGTTGTAACACTTGTGCATGAGGGAACACTTACTGCTCCTTTGCTTGTGGTGTCATGGGATACATTTCATAAAGTGGCAGGGAACATACATGAAGAAAATAGCTCTATCATTGTTTTACACCGATACACGAAACAAACCAGAGGACTACAAAATGAGTTGTTTTCCATTCACAGTAAGTCATGATCCACAGCAGGTGGTCCTGCTAGTGTGGACAGAAATTAAAAGAGATGTTTCCAGTGAGATGAGGAACAATTGTATCTCAGTATCCTATTGAGACACCAGATCTTTTTTACAGCCCAAATCAAAACTACATCATTGACAATCTGTCTTTGAAACAGTGAGGATGTGCTCAGTCAGAGGTTTAATTTCTTTTTACCATATACCATAGTTTTGAATTCAAGAACAAACTTTGCTTAATTGTTCTCCTTTTATTTCCGTTCATTCTAAGCAGGAGCTTGTGCCATGGACAATCACCCCTTAGGGCGTGTAATTTGCTTGCAGTGCAGAGGTAACTTATCTCTCTACTTTCCCAGCTTCCCTTTCCCTCCTATCAGCAATTGTTAAAACACAGGCACATTGTTAGTGGCAAGTAAGGTGTCAAGATGGGGGCCTGAGGTGTCACAAACTAAATAAGGAAAAATATTAAAATATGATTTTAAGATTATAAATGTGATTAATCTTGTTCTTTGCAACAAGAACAAATGTATTTGAATAAATGTTTGGTTTGTATTTTCTTAACCAATGCATTACATTAATAAGCCAGGACACTGAATTTTCACAGGTGCTATTGCATCTCTATGGCAATAAAAAGATGTTTTCAGAAAGTTCATTTTCGTAGTTCTTTCTTATGGGAATCTTACAATTGTTACCCTCAAAATGCTCCCACTATTCATATTCAACAGGAAAAAACCCTGCAACCTAAAGAGCGGAAGAATATTTCTTTCAGGCTATTTTTTCACTCAGACTAGAACATATGAATATCCTGGAAAATAAGCATGAAATTGTTCGTCCTCAGAACTTACATATCCATTTAATTTTTGATGCTAAGTCTAAATTCCAATACATATAAAACTGTCTGGGGGAAGCAGCAGTATCTAAAAACTGAAAAAAATGTGTGCTGCAAATGTGCCCTTTCCACTTTCCAAGTTATCTGTATTACTGGAATGAGAGAAGAGAAACAGCAAATCTGCTTTAAGATATAATCATAGCTTACTCTTCTGTTGAGTAGGACATATCATATAAAAATCCAAACTCCTCATGAGTTTTTGGGACTATTTTGACCAGAGGTACATTTTGAATTATACTTTTTATGACTATTCCCTCCTAAACTTGTTCTTTGAGTGCTTTGGCAGCATGAAAGGTTCGATAACTACTGTGCATGAAAAATAGAGCTAATTATATTTTGAGTCCCGTCAAGACAAATTAGACATGAGGACAGAATAAAATCCTTCTTTTGGGTTATGGGAATTTGTTTGAGTGAAAATGTGAGGTCTGAGCAGAATATTTTGTACCTAGCAGCAATGTGAAGAGCGTGGGAATGTGTTAGAGGAGCCACTGGAGCTTTCACTCCACCACAAGCTCCTAACCAGCACTTGGATCTGCATAGCTTCCCTGCCATGAAGCCTGGAAACATAACACCAAGTTAGAAATATATCCTAATTTCTTTTGCATGGCTATGCTGAGAATCTGTACCTAAATAAGGGCTTCAGTTTTTAAGTCATGATAGAGAAGTCAGGTCTGTAATTACATGCATTAGACATGCTGGGTTTCCAACACCTTCCATGCAATATAGGCAAATAGAATACTGTGATGGTCTAAAACGAGCTCTTGCTCAAGCAAGGAAAGTAGTACAAGTCTTTTGTGATATGTTACTGAAGCTTAAAATGATTTATAGCTGTTTGCTTGGCTACCTTTGGAAATAAACACTTGTCTTAGGATTCAACTTCTAAGTAGAGGGAAAATATGGAAATAATCCATCATGTATTCTTATAAATTTCTCAGTACTGCCTAGAGCCTCAGCTGAAAGAATGAATCCTCCTCTTCAGGGCATAACTGTAAACATGGAAGTGCTTCTTATATTTACAGTTAGATAGTTCAGACACACAGAGGCAAACTCTAGAGTAGTGGCAAGTTTTAAGGAAAAGAGGTAGTTCCGTGACAAATAGTCTACTTCCCCAAGTCACTGAATGAAACCACTGGTCTAGCCCAGAGTGGATGAGGTATGAGAATAAGGATGCATCACAATCATAGTTGCTTGATCAGATTAAGCAGTTGGTTGCCACAGACAGGTGAGACCAGCTGAACCCCAAGATAATGTCTTCTGTTTGAAAATACATGACTGTGGGCAGATTACCTGAAGAGATTTTAGTGAAATGGTCTATCAGCAAAACTACAAGGTAATTATCTTGCTCTGAGATGGTTAAAAGTATTATGGTTAAACTATTATGGTTAAAACCATACAAAACTATTCTTTTCTTTTTCTACAGACACTTTTTTATCCTGATTTCAATTCTGCAGGTGCAGGACACAAACATTATCTCTTTATTTTAGACCAGTCTTCGTAAATCCGTATTCTTATCATGGTTGGTGCTATAGTCAGTTTGGTCTGTTGAGATTGACAAATTCCTCTGGGAATGGTAATTATTTGGCAAAGAATGTGTTCACAACAATTGTGGTGACATGTTTTGTAGCACAGGAAAAAGTAAGGGAAGAATCAGTGTCTGAATACTTTGAGGATATATTTGAGGGGAGGAATAAGAACAGAGAAAAGTTACTACTAGAAGAGGAAAACATTACAAGTAAGAGATAAAGACCAGGAAACAGGGAGTTTTTGACAGAGATGGAAGGAAAACTTAGCCTTATGAAAGGAAAAAAAGATAATTTGAAATCTTAAGCACAGTCAGGTTTTTAAAATATTGTGTTAATTACACCGTTGTCTTTAAAACACCCAGAAACAGAACAGAGGAATGAAAATGGAGTGAGAATACATTGAAAAAGGAAAGAAAATAGATATAGGCTGAAAGAATCCTGACAGACTTCACTAAGCTTTAAGGCTGATCAAACTGGATGCAGAGGCTGCTGTCTCTCTGTTTTCAGAAAAAACAATATTTCATCAGCGTTATATCAGGGTTATACAAGATCCAAATTCGGCCAGCCCTACTTGGTTTCTATGTTATTAGTGGTCCCAATGGTTTCATTACATACGAAGTAAAATATCGTACATGTACAATGGACTGATCCTAAGATATTAAAAAGTGCATTTTCAAAGTAAAAATGCACGAAATATTTTTTTATGAAAAATACTCCATCTGGATTATTTATTAAGTATATTAGACAAATTGTAATCTTGTTCTTGCACAAACACATACACTTCAAATGTTATATAATAATGATAAGTAGAGGGCAAGAGAAGGGACTGATCATTACCCTCAAAATAAATACATTAAGCTATATACTCAGTGTATTGAGTCCACTGCTCCCTGAAGCAGAACACCGTTGTGCAGTAAAATCTCTCAACTCTGGAGGCAGATAGGTTTTGGTTTTGTTTGTGGATTTTTTTGTAGTGGTGTTTGGTTGTTTTGGTTGGTTGGTTTTTAAACCTGAAATACCTGTCAAGGGGTCTTTGATCAAGAGTTTAGTAAAAGGAGATAAATATTTCCATTTCCCTGGTTTAAATACCCAAGAGTGGACCATGCGATAGGCTCAGGTGAGTTGAGTAGAATTCACATAAGACTCTTTCTGTTGTGATCATTAATAGAATGTGTATTTTCACTAATTGTTTTTATTTTATTTTACTGGGGGTTTTTTAATGTAAGACATAAAATTTAGAGTGCAAGTGTTAAGTTTCTCAATTCAGTGTCTTTGAAAGTAGTTGTTGCTCTTAGTTCAGCTCCTAGCAGACACAGCTGCCTATCATTAAAATGATCAGTTACTGTTATCCATTATTAAATCTCTGTTTGGACAGCATGGATTGAAAGGTAGAAGGTAGGATTACTCTTATTCCTTGAAGAATCTCCCCTGCCTCAGAACTGAGGAACAGTGGTGCAACGAAACAGAATAAAATGGTTTGACCTATTTTGAAGTCTGATGTTTGGAAGATAAATAAAGCTCCTACTGCTATAACCCAAACTTTTATGTTAGTCATGTCTTTGAACCACAGGTCAGTCATTCAGGAGTTTTGTTGAAAGAACTGGAAATTTTAACTTTAAAACCCAACAATCTCTTTCCTCACATCTATCGCCCATAAAGCTTTTTCTGTCTATCCAGTAAGAATAATCCATACTAAAAAAGTGTTACATGAAAACTTCATTGTATATAAGTATTCTTCATTTTACATACTGTTCTTTATTAACTGCAAAAACTTTTTGAGGGGCAGGATTATCCCAAGTTTCTGGAGTGAACTGTGTACCAAGAGAATGTTTTGTGCAGAGAAAATTTTGAGCCAAGATTAGGTAAATGAAGCCATCTTCTTCTGCTTGGATTTGCAGAGCCTGAAATAAAACAAGCCCAGGTATAGTCTCAAAGGGAAGTCAGCAAATGCCTATGTTCATGCAAATTATAAAAGATGGGTTCTGTCTGCTTAGGAACCTCAAAAAATAAAAGTCTGCTGGTAGAAAGAGTTAACCCAATAGGAGGAATTGTAATACTCTTCCAGTCAACTGCCTTGATTTAAGATCCCAGAGAAGGCAGATATGCACCTTTTTTAAAGCATCATTTATATCAGTGAATACAAATAAACAACTGATCATTTAATCACCTGATGATACAGCAACAGAGCAAGAAACTTTCTTGCTGCTGGGAAAGAGGAGGAATCTGGCAATGAATTGAGATACCTGCATGCAGTGGTTATTCAGTCTTACATTTTGAATCATGACTTGGGCTCTTTTATATCATATTATATATGCTTGAAGTACTACAGAGTGCCAGGAGCTAATGTGAAATGTAACGGACAGGGTTAAAATCTTCCTAAAGGTAGATGTCTCATATTACTCTGCTGCTGACCTTACATGTTTCAGTGCCTGCATAAATTATCAGTGTCTTTGACTTTTTATAGCAGCTGATTAATTGAATTATTGACTGCTTAATGATGCTTATTTGTTAAGATCACTGTTTGCCTATTACTTCTGGTAAGAGGCTTTTAAAAAATATATTTTTTTTCAGAAAAATGGAATGCAGCCTAGAAAGCCTTGCTTGCTTATGCTAACTTTGCTTTTGCTCTCTGAAAAGGTGAGCTGTATGGGTCACAGTTCTTCTCCTGCTCTGCAGTGGTGCAACAAACTGGAGTTAGAGTAACATAGGTCAGGTAGAGCATATGAAAGGAGTTCTCATAATCCCTAAGATTCCTCCCTAATTTTGGGATGTCACTGAAGAATTTTTTTTCTCTAGTTTGGTACATGGAGGAGCTTATGCAAGAAGGGAACTCCGCATCGCTTACTCAACATCTTTGACAAGATCCCTGACTGATGAGCTCGAGTTTGAGAAGGTCTGAGTGAAAACTGGCAAAATAAGTATAAGAGTAAAAAAGGAAATTTTCAACAGCTGATTTCAGCTTAAAAAAAGGAAATTTTCAACAGTTGATTTCAGTTAAAAAAAATAGATTTTCTTTGTGTTTTCACTGAATTTCTCTATCACAAAAAGCAATGTTTTTTATCCTAATACCTGCATGATGCAGAGACACATATGGCATGGAGTCCATTTATCCCTCTACTTTTTTTTACTGTTGACATTCAGTTTTGCACATCTGTTCCATGGTATGGATTGACAAAATGAATGTCAGGAGCTATCCATAAAACCTTTATTTCAGTGACTGATTATTCATTCTTTCCTTTATAAAGCAGAAAAGACTTCGGGGTGACCTAGTTGTGGCTTTCCAGTACCTGGAGGGAACCTACAAGAAAGATGGAGACTTTTTACAAGAGTATGTGGTGACAGGACAAGGGGGAAGAGATTCAAACTGAGAGTAAATTTAGATTAGATATTAGGAAGAAATTCTTTACTACAAGAGTAGTGAGACACATAACCAGGTTGCCCAGAGAAGTTGTGGATATCCCATCCCTGGAAGTGTTCAAGGCTAGGTTGGATGAAACTCTGAGCAACCTGGTCTAGTGGAAGGTGTCCCTGCCCATGGCAGAGGGGCTGGAATTAGATCAAAGAATCATAGAATTATAGAATCAGACAAGTTGGAAAAGACCTCAGAGATCATCAAGTCCAACCCTCGATCCAACACCACTGTGGTTACTAGACCATGGCACTAAGTGCCACATCCAGTCTCATCTTAAAAACCTCCACGGATGGAGAATCCACCACTTCCCTGGGCAGCCCATTCCACTACCTGATTACTCTCTCTGTGAAGAATTTCTTCCTAATACCCAACCTAAACCTCCTGTGGCAGAGCTTAAGACCTTGCTCTCTTGTCTTATGGACAGATGCCTGGGAGAAGAGACCCACCCCCACTTGGCTACAACCTCCTTTCAGGTAGTTGTAGAGAGTGATGAGGTCTCCCCTGAGCCTCCTCTTCTCCAGGCTAAACAACCCCAGCTCCCTCAGCCTCTCCTCATTGGACTTGTGCTCAAGTCCCTTCACCAGCCTTGTTACTCTTCTCTGGACCTGCTCCAGCACCTCAATATCCTTCCTGAACTGAGGGGCCCAGAACTGGACACAGTACTCCGGATGTGGCCTCACCAGTGCTGAGTACAGGGGAAGAATCACTTCCCTGGTCCTGCTGGCCACACTGTTCCTGATCCAGGCCAGAATGTCATTGGCCTTCTTGGCCACCTGGACACACTGCTGGCTCATTTCAGCTTCCTGTCAATCCAGACTCTCAGGTCCTTTTCTACCTCGCTGCTCTCCAGCCACTCTGTGCCCAGCCTGTAGCGCAGCATATAGTTGTTGTGGCCAAAGTGCAGGACCTGGCACTTGACCTTGTTGAACCTCATCCCATTGGAAACAGCCCAAGACGATCTTAAGGCCTCATCCAACACAAACCTTTAATGATTCTGTGATTCCATGATAAATGACTGATCATGTTATCATGGAAGGTACCTACATTAGTAGTTCTTCTGCCTAGAAATGAGAAAGAGATCTAATCCAAGCCAGGATTTACCAAATTGCTGTTGTTTTTGCTTAGAGAAGTAGAAAAGATTATTTGATGCTATTGAATCTGATAGAATTTAATATTTATTGATCTTTTTGAGTACATACATTTAAGCCTTTCTGGAGGATCAAATGAGAAACAGTTATGTTTGATTTTTAAATTTAGTAATTCATCGGGCAAGATAAGGAGGATAGGATAAGAAGATAATAAGAAGGGATAACTTACAGATACCAGTGTTCAGACTGGCAGTACAGCACAGGGGAATAAGGACAGGAGCCTTAGCCCAGTTCCTCACAGACAGAAAGTAATCTAACCAGAGTACAACACTAGCCATTTTTGTGTTAAGGCTTATTGCATGTCTCAAGTGAGAACCAGAATTCAAAGTTTTTTATATTGAAGTGAATTAAACCATGCAGAATTGTTGAAATATATTTCCCAATTTGTAATGGTTTTTGTGAGTCTTAACTCTAAGGAAGTTACTATTACTTTACATTTTTTGAACACTGAAGCTGTTTCTTTTTAAAATATTCTGGATTAAAAGCTCTACAGAGAGCTGGAGAGTCTGTTTGGCTGTTATTTGAAGTTTTTCAATGGACCTCAGTAGCAGCAGGATCAGACCTTTCGGATTACCAAATGTTGGTGACTGGAAAAGCTCAGAGAAATAATGTTCTTAGGATGAAAGGAGCAGGGAGAGTCTGTGATATTTTGTGCTGGAATTTCTATTACACAAAAATGTCAGAGGGCATGAAGTACTTGAAGGAGAAAAAGAAAGAAATATAATGTCAGGTAATACTGGATCTAAAAAGCCAAATACAAAATGCGCATGATATAAGGACACATTTTAATCCTAAATTATTCTAGAGTTTTAATGAATAGCCCTGTTAACACACTTTATAAGCTAAATAAATCTTCTTAGAATTCTTCACAAATCTCAGCTAGTTATAAAAAATTACTTTCCTTTGACAACTGTATTAACATATGGCTCTGCATAAAGGAGTCATTTTGAATACATGCAATTTAGTATTGAGATATACATTTAAAAAAAAGAGATGAGAGGATCCAGAAATATAATCTTCTTCTTGTAATCCTGTATTAATCCATTCTGTACTGCTTAAGTTTTCATTTGAATGTGGAACTCACAAGGATTCTGGCAGCAGCAGAAAAGGAGAAAGAAAATGAAAAGACTTCTGTATATAAATCCCCAGAGCTACACCTATAAAGAATTTTTGCAATCTGCAAAGAAAAGAATAGCCCCGGGAACTAATCTCTCTTTGCATGGATTTCTCTCTTTTTGTCCTAACCTTGACTCTTCCACAGCCCCAGTAAGTGTGCCTCTGCCTCATGATGAACTCACTGCTGTTACTCCAGTCTCTCAGGGCATGTCTTGGCAGCATCAATTTGCTGTTTATCTAATCCCACACTGAGATCACTCAAACACTGAAAAGGGGTTTAGTTTCACTATCAGATAGACCTGCAGAGATAACAAATCAATTGACTTTGTGGCATGTGATGAAAATGCTAATGTTTAATTATCAATGCAGTTAGTGAGCTTCAGACTAAGATCTCATCTAAACAGAAAGAGGATCACAGCTTTTGCTTGGAGCTGTGGCTCACCTTAAATGCTAGGAGTGCCAAGAATATGTTTGCCTCTGGCATTTCTATAAAAACTGGCTTAAAGAAGGTTAGCAAGGGAGAAAAATATATTTTTTCCTCTGAAGTTTGAATCAACAACAATTTCAATATTAGAAATGAATGGAGTTTAAATCTCATAAAGTGTTAAGTCTGAAAAGCTGTTCCTAAGGATAGGTAATATTCAAATTTTCACAATCTTCATCTCTCACTATTATGGACTATAATGCTAAGTATTACTAGTGTTATTATTTATACTCTTTTCTTAAACAAATCATCTGCTTATTTGACCAGACTGAGCAAAACACGTCTAGAAACTGATGGACGTGAGTGGACAGCTTTGGTAAAAATGGGCACTACAGCAGTTCTAAATTTGAAGCATTTATATCTTTTCTTCCACGTCTTACTTTGCTCATTCACTTTTCTGGTTTTCAGAAATTTTAAGTTTCCTTGAAGATATTCCATGAATTTTTTTTTTTCTCTCAGACTTGGAAATCTTTCATCTGTTGGAAACCAGGCCTATTGCAGTTCTCGGGACAGTCTTCCATCTTGTCAGGGCAGCCTGCTGTTTTGATTTCACTAAGGAGTTGTGTTCACAACCCTCGCATTTTCTGTATACCTCTGTTAATAGCTTCTCTCAATCTTCTCTTCTATTGCTATTCTATATTCCTTCCTTCAGAAGACTGCAGAGAGATTCTGCTTTTACTGGCCAGTATCTTCTTGTATTTTTGACTTCACAAATGACCTTTCTTCCAATCTACAAGGTAGTTTTGATCAACTCACGAACTGTCTTCATTTTGTTATACTGTGATCCACTGGTGGTGTTCACTACAGTACCACACCAAAAGTAACATCCCATACTGACAAAACCATCAATTAAAAGGGAAATTTTACATCCAAAACTGCTTATTAAAGGTGCAGATTTATGTATCATGTTTTTGTGCCTTTTTTGCTGTCACTGGCAAGATTTTATTTAAATGATCTCTGTGTTTGTTGATAATATTCTCACATTAACACTGGCTGCTCTTCATTTCTTATAGTATCAGATTTTAATGTTTACTCAAGAGCACTGCTTTGCATTAGTCTCCAGACTTCACAGGTGAAGACTGTGGATGATTTTCAGCTAATAGTTTTCTCCATCCTATTTTTCAGTTTTCTGAGAGTGGGCATTATGCATTCAGGGTTTTGATATTTTTAGGACAATTTTTCCTGCTGTTCATTTTTAGAGTTTGGCAAACAATGCTGCACTTCTAAAATTATCCTTACGCTGCTTGCTGATCTTTTTGAGTTTTTTTGAGTACCTTTCTGTGTTTGATGTTTGTACTTTATACTCCTTTCATTAGACGTTTTGTATCCTACAATTTTCTTGGTTACAAGGATTTAGCTGACCCTGTGAATTTAGAACTTTAATGAATAATTTAATTCTACTGTGATCTTTATATATACATTAATAAGAGTAAGCACGCACATTATTTTCCAGAATTGAGTCATTGCTGGTGCATAAAACAGAGATGGGCGCATAGCTTGAATCACAAAAATCCTTCTAATCCTTGCTGCACCTTATTCATGTAGGACCCACTGTATTTTTCTTTGCTTGGTGACTTGAAACTGCTGAATAAGAAAACAAAGTTTGGTCCTACAGCTACAACACTTCTTATGAACATGAATAGTGGGAGCATTTTCTTATTTATCTAATTTTAGGTCAGAAGTTTCCATCTCCATGATAGATCATGTGTGGTTCTTAGTTCTGTAATATTATGTCCTTTTGATAACTGTATTCATAACTGTATTATTTACAAGACTACATGAAATATATTAGAGAAGAAGTTAATACAAAAATAAAAGATAAATAAATCCTATAATATTTACCTATCCAGACTGTTGCTGAAGATAACTAGATTATATATATCATTTGTCCAGAGCTCATTTTGGTATTAATATATTTATTATTTATAAATGTTAACAGAAAAGTGCAGTACTGTGAAGGAAAAAAAAAGTTGTATGTATTTATATATGCTTACTTTCATTCAGTTTTTGCTCATCTTCATCCCAACAATGACTTTATTAAAACAATGACTTCTCATAAAGGGGAAATAAAAGCAGGCGTTTGAACAGATGGGCTTAATAAAGATTCTGTAGTAGATCTGCCACAAATGGTTGAGCACCACCACTAAAGCAGGGCTAAGATATGACTGAAAAGATCTTTCAGATGTTTTGTGCTCTTTTTGTGCTAAAACTGATTAAAAGACAAAGGTTATGACGTAAATGTACATAATTCTAAGAGGACACATAATGGAACCTTACTATGAAAGAGAACATCACTTTCTTCCAAAGTAATAAAATTTCAGTGTGCTGCAGTGGGAAAACAGTAAATTCTGTGCGTTTTTTTCTTTTTTTTTTTTTTTTAAATTTATGGTGACTCTTAGTTGTGACATTATTTTCCTCTTTTGTATCAAAAAATTTCAAAAAACTCAAGTGGTTTGCAATGTCACCAAAAATAACGTTATTGAAGCTTTACATTTTTATAGGTATCCCTCTTATGAATCTTTGTGCAAGGTTGGAAGAAGTTGCTGTTATCATTCTTTCTCTGCTATAGAATTTTTTCTTCCCAATAATGCATAGAAAAATTAAAAGAAATATTTATAACATCATGTTTGGAAGGGCAAATCACTTCAAACATGTAGCTACTGAATAAAAACTGTCACAATAAAGATGAATTTTTTTTTTTTTAAATTATCACAATGTGTTGATAGAGTTAAATCTAAATTTTCCTGTTGTCTAATATCTAGTGAAAGATGAAATTCAGCTCATCTACACATTTAAACATTGGGTATATTCCTGATGCTTGCTGTGTTTCCATAGTCAGGGAATTAGACAAGAAACATCATGTACTTTTAGTCTCTGTATTTTGATGAAGAGTTCACTGCCCAGGGGAATTGCAAAACAGCACTTCAGCACATCTCTGACTTGGCTTTGGTTCCAGGTAAAACTGGGTAGGGTTGTGGGTTTCTTTGTATTGAATTTTGAGATGTAACTTGAAGTGTTGTCTTCCATAAAAACACGCACTTCCTCTGTATGCAAAAATTTCCATAATGATCACATCTCCTTGAAAACTTGTAACAAGGCTTTATATAGAGAAAAAGGTTGTTAGTGAAATTCTGAATGGACTTAGTGAATAATTTTGGAGCAGATCTTGCTTTTATCTATGCCAGTAATTTTATTTAGAATCCTCCTATTTAAGTATCTGGTTTGAAAATTTTAACTTTTTTTTTATTATAAATACATTCAGTATGAGACCTGTTATTTCCTCAAATACAGATTTTACTTTAAATAATACTTAAACTTCTGGTGATATGATAAGTAACTGCCTAGTCTCAGTTACCAAGATTAGTTTATGTGGAGAAGAATTTTTGTAGATGTGTCAGTGTTCATTTTGTGTATACACACAATCTAATTTAAATCTAGTAGCTTTACAGAAACAGGCAAATGCTGCTGCATTATTCAAAGTAGATGCTGATCTATTGTGCCTTGTTTTTGCATGGACTGCAGTGCACAAAAATTGTCAGTTGCTACAGTAAGGCTCCACTTTTTGGTCTTTATGGTCTTTATTTTTTAGTTAAGGTACCTGCTGCCTACAAAACCTGAAACAAGAACTGCAAACAAGAATTTTTGCTCTTTTACAAAAGAAGGCCTGAACAGACAAAGTCTTGTGACCTTGTACTTCATGAAGTTCTATGAGTCTTGAAGTGCATTTTGGGAGTAGGATCTTCTACCTTTTAGGAGTTTAGCTAATTTTTGGAGGCCATTTTACTGAAAAGGCCTGCTGTGAAGGATAAGTTAGAAGAAGCCCTAGCAACAGCTCTCTCCACCTCTGCTTGGGGCAGTGGCTAAAATCTGAGGCTCCCATACTCAATCCCCACCTGAGTTAGGCTGCGTCCACAATGATTCTGCATCTGTACCCCATCTCATACCTTCCTGATTCTGATCTGCATCCCAACCTGTTGACTTGGCTTTCTGGTTTAACCTTGGGCATATCTCCTGACTATGGACTTGATGTGTGTTTTCTGGGCTGATCCTGGTTTCCATCACTGGACCTGATCCTGATCCTGACTTACTTACTTAGTTTCCTAGCTCCTTGTCAGGTAGGCTGCTGCCCCCACCTGCATTGGGATGCTCAGCTCCTACTTGTCTTCTACAGGGCAACCTGCCCTTGCTGTTTCCTGACAGGGCTAAAGAAAAATGATCACAGTACTCTCTAAACCCGATTATTTAAATTATTTTAGCTAAGTTGCTCTTTGCTACTGTCACCCAATCACTGACTCTGTCTACTTGTAAGTGACCTCAAAAATGCATAAGCCAATACCTATTGCTACTTATTTTCTCACAATTCCTGGCTTCCCACATTTAAATCACTACATCCTTCATGAAAGTGCATGTCAGTTCACACTAATGGTTATTTGATTAGCAGAAAATTGAAATTATCTGGATGAATTGTGAGTGGCAATGATTTAAGTATTGCTCAGCGTTAACACCAGGGTGAAACATGGGGGGGTGGAGCATAGAGGCCGCAGTTAGCTCTTGAAGAATGGTTGGAATAAAGGGTATGATCATTAGTCTCAACTTCCCAGTACCTTTATTGCAATGAGGTAAAGCAGTTTGAACATTGATACTATTTTGGGATGCTGCATGCTTAATTTAACAATGGTCAATAAGAATTAAGCAGCTAGTCCAGTTGCCGTGATTCTCCTTGGAGGCTTTATTATCTGAACTGTTGTGCAAGAAAATGTGTAATGAAAAATGCAAATGTTCTCATGCTCTTGATTTGAGTGTTTCTGAGTGAAGACACAATGTTGCTTGTAAAAAAGTCAACAAGAAAAAGAAAATACATTTATAAATAAAACACAGAGGAAGAAATAGCTTCATTCCTTCCAAGCTCAGGTAGTCTATTTCATCAGACATCTAAAATAAGTAACTTTGAGACAGGAGACATTTTAGGAAAAGGATGTATGTCTCCATTCTCATAACATTAGACTTTAAATGTTTTTTCCTTGCCACAAATATCTATGTGATACATCTTCATAAAAGCTGTTTAAAACATTTATTGAATTCAAGGACAGGGAAATAATTTGTATTCAGTCTACAAGGTAAAGAGATTATATGTATTTATTTACATAATACAGAAACATAAAAAACAAAGTCCATATTCTGTAATAAAACAAGATTGTATAGCTACTAGTAATGGGTGAATAGAGGACCAATGTAAAGGTACTTTATGGAGGAGGAATTATTACATGCTAAAGTGCAGCTGAATGGAGTTCCTGTGAGAATTATACCTACAGATGGTTCTTTTTAGCTGTCAGCTTATACTCATAGAAAAACTAGAAAGAAAAAAAAACCAAAGGGGACATCCAGTGCAATATAAAACAGCCAAATAGGGGTCAGGATTGCTAGTTCTAAGTAGTAGTAGGCTGGAGCAAAAGTGGGGCACCCTTGAAGCCTCCCGTGGTCATTGTGAAGACTGCCCACAAGTACGCACCCAAGTTCTACCCAGGTCTTGCCAAAGGCAGGTGGGTGAACAGGGCACAGAGCAGGGCAACAAAGGACCCCCAAAAGAATTTTAGGAGGAAAGCAGAGGACTTATAAAGTCTTGCTATGGCATTGATCAGCAGAGAGGACGTGATGTCTGATAATCCAGCATTTCAAGAATGAATTACAGCTAAGTTACAGAGAAACCCTGGTTTTGCTAGCATTGCGGAGCACATTTCTAACATAATTAATGCAGAAAGATAACAGTACTGAAATCAAGATCAAAAGATCTGTGTATTAGTTAATATTTTCAGTTACCACAGGATGAAGCGTAAGTGTGAGTAACAGATAAATGAAATCTACTTATATAAGAATGATGAGCAACAAATTGAAAGTGCCTATTTAAAGCTAGGAAAAAGCAAGGAAAAAAGTGAATATAGCGACAAAAACAGTAGTAACCCAGACTTGAATTTACCCGGGAACCTTCAGAAATGTGAAGCAGTCTCCTCTCTGTTTGTTGCTACTGCACCCTGTCTGTTCAAACACCATCTCTGATTAAATCTGCTTCAAGATCCATGTTCCACAGTAAGTTCGTAAGTCATAGTATATGTGATGGGAGTTAAATCATTCACAAAACTTACTTAACAAAATCTCCTGTTCAAAATGTTGAGAGGAACACATTTCGGTGTTTTGAGGGTAGCATATAAAATATCAAAGTGTATTTTCTTTTGAAATCTAAAGAGCAGTTAATACAGCCTGAAGACAGATGTTAACATATCAATATGTCAACTATGTGATGAGGAGAAACAGAATCAAATAGGTCAAAGAAGGTTTTAAAATTGAGACAAGTTGTTGGAAAAAAAGTCTGCAGGAGCTTACTGTCTTATCCAATTTCTTCTTATATATTTCATTTTATAGGACAAAGGAGAAAGCGTGGATTTCTGTTCATTTTTCAAGGGCTTATATTTGTTGATTATATTAAAGTGAGCTATGTAGAATTAAGTTAGTGATGTATATTTAACTATAACCCACTGTGTAAAGGACTAAACATAACTAAGTGTGAAGCAGCTAACTATGCATCTATTATGTACTAATTGTTTTAGTATTTACTGATTACACCAGTCTGTGAAGCTGTTTAGGTTTTGAGAAAAGTATGAAGACATCAATTGGGGAAACAGTTGCAAAAAATAATGTTATACTATGCTAAAAAACAATCTAACTTTCAATGCAAAAAAGGCTTTGGTTAGATATATAACTCTTCAAACAAAACCTAAGTTTCTCAGGTAATGGGCAGGTGACCTCAAGCATTAAACACTGCTCTTTCTTCTTTCTTTGATTCCTCAGATCTGTGTTTATATGTTGTTTGTACGCAACTGTTGATGGAAAGAAAAAAGTACATACATATAAGAATACACATATGGGGTTATATTTTTGGTGAAAAGAGTGCTTTTGCTAACCCTGGTGCTGAGATCTGAGTAAAGTATCATCTCATCAAAGCAAAGACTATGAGAAGGGAAACTAAATTCTAAAGCTTGAGTGACTGGTCATTTGCCTGTGAAGATTACTCAAGCCATAAAATTTTGCTGCCAGTTATGGAGGAAATTACTTAACTATAAACAAAGGGGCAAGTTGAATACATCTTAGCATAAATGTCACTGATATTTGTTGTGATGAGGGTTAGATAACATCACATGATTTATATATATATGTGTGTATATATTTTTATATATGTATGAAGCCTTTTAGATAGATTACATTTGAAGAACTAATAGCTCATACAAAGACTGACAACAGCTGAGCTAAAGGCAAAGTCATTAGTTTTAGTCAGAAACTCAGTAGCATTTCTTTTCATACTTAATTTTTTTTTGTGGGGAAACTTATGAGGTCTTTATTGGACATAGGGAAAGTGATAATACACGTAGACTTAAAAGAGTTGATTTAGATTTAATTTTTTCAAGCATGTTTTTGGCTATTTTGGAAATCTGAACATATAGCTAAGGACATGATTTAAGCTCCTTGATGAAGAAAAAAGGAATTTCCCTTGTATCTCAGTTGAACGTTCTCTGATATTGTTATTGAAATATTTGGGTAACAATGAGATTCTAATGGGAGTATTGTTGAATCTCAGAGTAAGTTACAGTATTGCCAGCTGGACTGATCCCCCCTTGCTGTGACAATGTCAAGTGACTGTGCTACCAAATGGATTACTTCTGCGGTTAAGAATTGTTTCTCTCAATTGAAAAGTAGTGATTACTACACTGTATAAAAATTTCTCAACCCAACTACCATTTTTACTTCAACACAAGGAAAAAGAAAGAAAAGAAAGAAAGGAAAGAAAGGAAGAAAAGAAAGGAAAGAAAGGAAGAAAAAGAAAGAAAGAAAAAAGAGAAAGAAAAGAAAGAAAAAAGAAAGAAAGAAAAAGAAAGAAAAAGAAAGAAAAAGAAAGAAAAAGAAAGAAAGAAAGAAAAGGTTCATTTCAGTTTTGGGGTTTTTTTTTAGTTGTTCTTGCTTTCAGCATTACAGTGAAATACTCAGACAGACTTTTGACTTTCTGATTAACATGTGAGATAGCTACAGTGTTCTTATTGATTTTTTTCATGGTGTTGGAGTTTCATTGACAGCTTTACCTATTAGTTTGCTTTGTTTTGAGACCTTGAAGCGACAAAAGGTTAACATAATTTAAACAGGATATTAAGCCTCAATATGTGTGGATAAATCAAAGTCTGGTCTTGATTTCTAGTATATACATAAATGTATCAAATAATACACCTTTCAGATTGAATAGTTTTCTAATTAAACAAGGTCTGAGAAACATAATTTAGCTGATAAAATGAAACTTTAGAATTTTGCTACAAAAAAATAAAGATTAAGATAAATAAGTCCAAAATGTACATTTTTCTAGCCACAATTTGGCAGATTTCTCTTTAAGTAATTTAAATTGAAAATGTCTATACAGTCCTCTGAAGGAATTTAGTTGCTAAGTGTCAAGAACAGAGATAGTTGAACTAAAGTAATAATGGTCATTAGTAGTTTGACTTTGATTTTGTTGTTACTGACATTGCTGTTCGAGAAGCGAAACATACTGTATAACTGTGTATTCAAACATTTAATCTCTTCCTTTTCCAGCAGTCTGCAGTAGTGGGGATCATCTGTATTTGTGTTTCTTAGCGTGAGTGTGTATGTAAAAGCAAATCTGCATGGACCAAAAATTTAAATTTTAACTTCATGGTAAGAAATAATCTTAGTGTTTCTTAAGCATTCTTGACCTCAAAAAGAATTCATAATGGTTCTCTAATACTAGATACTCTGTTGGCATAAGATTTTACAGATCTTTTTTTTTACTGAAGTTTGTTTACTCTTCGGGGCTAAGAAGCAAAAGGTTGAGAAAAAAGAGGGATGAGCTATATAATGTTATAATATTATATAATAAAATTATAATTATTATAATATAATATCATATATATATTAATACAACTCCCTAGGCAAAATAACTGATCAAATATGGTCAGGAAGAGTCCAACCAATATGAAATGACAACCAGAAATAATATTGATTGGTTGATAACACTAATACATTAATCTTAATTGCTCTTAGAAACTACGTTCCACGAATATGTGCAGATTAATCCTTGTTCTGCTAAATGAAAGTACAGATTATGTATATATATATATATATGTTCAAAAGATACTTTAAAAGTATGGTTAAATGGTTATGAATATAAGACTGCAATGTATTTATTCTAACTCTTGTGATATGATCAGTGTTAAATAGATAAATCACTATAAGGTGTTCACCTTTCCACCTCTGACTACCCTGTTGCACTGTGGACAACCCACACTCCACTCCAATGGAAAAAGTAGCCTTGGGATCATCAATATCATACATACCTTGCATGGAGCTTCTTGTTTGCCTGTGGAGTATTATTCTGATTAACAACCTGGACTTTGTTTTTAAAATTTCAAGTTAAGGTCTCCATATGTCTTAATGTGAGATCTTTATTTCTTGAACTGTGTTCCAATGTCACAGCCAGAGATTAATGCAAGGTAATGTCAGAGCTTTGAAGCTGCTCCTGGTAATTTTGTCCCTGTGAAGAGAGTCACCTTATGTCTTTATTACTAGGAATTTCTCTTTTGCAGTACTAATGTACGTATTGGCGCAGAGCTGTAGGCTTCAGTGTTATCTACCATTTATCCTTTGCCCTAATACAATGACAAGCAAAAACCAACAATTTTAATCTTTAGAAAATGTGGTAATTTAAACATTAGAACTTAAAAACTGTAAGAAAGGTTTCCTTTTTATTAACTTCCCTCTTTATTTTTCCTTTACCTGGTGACAAATTTTATAGGGAAAATCTTCTCAGTTACTTTTAGTTAGTATTAAGCCTTGCAGTTTTCTTTAGGGTCAGGGAAGATGATGAAGTGTATCCTCAGAAGGGACAACAGCAGATATGAACCTTTGACTGTTGCTAGAAAAAGAATTATATATTGCATTTGCGGTATATCATGCATTTGGAAATCTAAGAAAATACCATTAATGACTTGTTGAAACCATTATTACTTCAGCTGCCTGGTGAGCTCAGTCTACAGCTTTTGTTTGGATCTTATCTGACTAAGGCAGGCTATAACCAAACAAAAGGACAGAGCTGGAGGGATACCAAATGGGTGGCATCAAAAAGTGATGATGATAAAAGCTAGCTCTTCCTACATGCATCCAAATTAAATTAAAGACGGTAGAAATGAATGATGTCCAGAACAATTAATCTTCTCTTAATTTTATTCAGCAAATTTCCCTTGCACTGAATTTTCTTTCTCAGTTTCAAATGACAACCCTGTAGTCTACAACAACCTCCTATTATGGTGTTGCTTCATCTTTGTGTTTAATTTAATTCAGTCTCTCTAATGTTTTATGCACTTTGTAAAACAGCCAGTGATGATCTCTCATCATAAATTTTAAGCCTCTGCAAGGGTCTTGGATTTACTAATGTCTTTTTTTTATGACTTCTGTATTTTTATGTTATTACCTACATAGCTAAAAATCCTCTAATCTTCAAAAAGTTTTCCTGATCCATTGTACAATAGCCTATTTTATGAGTTGCCCAAAGTCTGAACTGAATGATGCAACATTTCTCTGCCTGCAAGCAGAGGCTTCTCCATCCTTGCAGGAATAAAGTACAACTCGCTTCTGAATCTAACTCATCAGGTTATATCAATTAGTTAACTTTTTTATACCTGTTTCTGGTTAGATAAGGAATTCTTTTGGACTCTGCATGTGAAGCAGTTGATTGTCTCTCCTTCCATAAAGTTCACATCTCAGGTAGGGAACTTGACCTATTTCAAATAACTCAAACTGAATCAGATGAAGAGTTCATAGATGCAATCTGAGAGAACACAGTTGGGTTTCTTTGCCCCTTCTTTTCCTTCCTTAACTAAGATAGTTTTCCAACTTGAAATAACTAGCCAGCAGCTAAATGGCTCTCAGGGTCAATTTACTTTGCAGCAATAGCAGAAGCCTCCTCCATAGAGTCCATTTTTAGTTCAGAAAATATGTGACATGGAATTATTAAAAAAACAGATCTAGAGTTGATGTAAGCTTGCTTTGAATGAAGTAGGAATGCAGATACTCTATGAAAAGTATTAATGTACATTTGGACTACATTCTAATGTGTAGAATCAGGATGGTTGGGCACATAGGTGCCCATCTAAGGCTATATCGACTTTAGCGTTTTATGTATCTTTGGAAAGTTTTCTATGCCCTGAAAATGTACAGGTTTTCTCAGCTTGACAATTTGATTTTTAGTGAGAGGATAAGAAGGTAACAAGATAATAAAGACTTTTTTCTTCAGTGTCTGTATTAGACCTAAGCTGAGAGGGACAGGCTTCTTCAAAGAATATTGATTTTCTAAAACTTGAAAGGTACTTATGTACTTTTCCTACGTACAGCTCACAAGCAGCCTCCATCCTAAATTCCAAGTTCATATCTATTGTGCTAATGAGCTTACCAGCAGTTTACCTCTTGGTTTTTAAGATGAGTGAAGATACGTTCTTTTATTAATACCAATATCTGAAGAAAAACCTGAAGAAACAGTACATTTGAAGTTTCTAAATGAACAAGCAATGCGCTTCTGATTGCATTTCTTATGTGAAGACTGGTAGACACAAGTCACTTCTAAAATTTCAATGATATTTGTCAATTCCTAGTCCTGACATTGCTACATTTAGGGTTGTAGACAAGAGTAGAAGCTCAGTTTGGAAGAGCTCTCCGGAGTTCGCCTACTCCAGGGCCTTGTGCAAAGTAGAGCTGTCCTCCAAGTCAAAGTGGACACAACAGGTAGAACATTGCCTGGCTGTTTGGGAATCCTCAGGACAGAATCACAGAATATGCTGAGTTGGAAGGGACTCACAAGGATCATCAAGTCTGGCCCTCAGCCCTGTACAGGACTGTCCCCAAGAGTCGCACCATGTGCATGAGAGTATTGTCCAAATTCTTCTTGAATGTTGTCAGGCTTGGTGCTGTGACCACCTCCCTGGAGAGCCGTTCTGGTGCCCCATGCCCTGCTCCCCACAAAGAGGCACTGCTGACTCCTCTTCACATATGTTTGAAAGAAAAAGGCTTTTCTTGAGAGAAATTCTGAGGAAATATTACTTTAGATGTTTTGAAATGTGTATATTTTATTGAACATGTCTATACCAGCACTTTGAGTTTACAAGATGTAAAAAAAAAATTTTATGTTTATAAAAATATTAGTAGTGATGTTTATCATCAGTAAACACTGACTGAAATAGGTACAGCAGGTAATATTTCAAGGCTGATTTATTACTAAATTACCTTAGGACTCACTTTCTGGAACTTTGTAAGGAAAATATTTAAGACCTAACTTTGCTGCTACATTAAAAATTTGAAGATTACCATCATTTACCTAAGGTTTGTTGGCTATAGTTTTAAGCTTAATTAAATTCTGATTTATAATGAAGATGCATAAAAATTTAATGTAACACAAGAAATCTTTTTTTGAGTTCTGAATGGTTATCACGTATGTCAGGAAAGGAATTTGCTAAATAAAATTCTCTGCTGGATATATTTTTTAATTAAACTTTTTCATGTATGCCATGTCTGGTATTTTACTTCTGCTTGTCTACTCATTTTTTTCCTAAAAAATGCCTGTATGTGTTGGCCCATTTTACAAACTATTAAGATGGAAAAGAAAAATAATTTCTTGACTGACTTCGGTGAAAGGTCTTTCGATACAAACACACAAAAAAAGTTTCTTCTAAATATGGAAGGTAACAGAATGAAACAAGGATCATGTTAGTTAACTTATTGAATGTTCTTAAATTAATGTTATTAAATGTTATTAATGTTATTAAATGTTATTAAATTAAAAGAAATATAATATTTTTAATGAAAAATTTTGGTGTTTGTGTTCCATTTACATAAAAACTAAGACTTTTTAAATCATATGATGTGATTAATAAGGTCAGAAGAAAAATTAGATTGGAAGAGATCTCAGGCAATTCACTTTACAATGGTGTTTGTTTAACGTTTGTTTAACCTCTCAATTTCCCTCATTTTAAAGCACTGCTTTATTCAGTTGATGAACTACAAAGCACAAAAGTCAGCAACATATTTTAAGCCATCAGATGTTGCTTCTGACTAGTAAACAAAATATAGAAGGTATTTCTGAAGTCTCAATCTCCATGAATTATGTCTTTCTGCCTTCCACTGTTCCTGGACAAAAGGATTGATTAAAGAACCAGGATTTGGTGTTTAGTCTGCAAATTCAGTCTCCAATTTGTGTATATAAGGTGTACAACACTTCATTTCATTGATATATGTTAATAGTTTTTGCTTCAAGCTTTTGAAGGAAGAACTTAATGCAGTAATTACCTGCTCTCTTTCTTTTTTTTAATGATGTCTAAATTCCGGTGTACCAGTCATTAAAAATGCTAAAGTCACTCTCTACAATGTCTACAAGTTCCTAGTGGTATAAAAGTGAAATTTGCCTTTTCTGAAAGATCAAGATATATCCTTCAAAAGTTTTTGAAAGTGAACACCTTTGACAAAGTTTCCAGAGGAAATAAAAAGATGGCTAAAATGAAAACTAAAAATCAGCTGTTCATAGCAAAACTTAATGTGATTTAATTTGAAGGAGAGCCAAGTGTGTGATCTGGGTGAGTTTCAGAAAAGGTTTCATCTTATTATTAAAATAAGCAATATTTGCACATCTCATCTTATGGAGAGTAGTACAGCTTTTGCTTAATTGTCTTACCCTCCTGAATGGTAGTATAGACAGAATTTATGCCTTTTTGGGGAAATTCTTTCAAGTTGCCTTGAAAAAATGTGCCCAGCAGACTGAATCTCTCTCTACCTAACTATTTTTCTTTCTTTCTTTCTTTCCTTCTTTCTCTTTCTTTCTTTCTCTCTTTCTCTCTTTGTTTCTTTTTCTTTCTTTCTATCTTTCTTTCTTTTTATCCTTCTTTCTTTTTCTTTCTTTCTTTCTTTCTTTCCTTTTCAATACCTTTTCAACATATTTTTCAAACATGGTGAGATTTACGATTATTGGTCTTTTTTCAAAAAAATAGGTAAAATTCTAGCTATTATAAGATTAATTTTTGGAGATTGAAGAAAGGTCTTCCTCAGATGGATACTTATGATTCTAAATGGAATCCATTTACTTGTAAAATTACAAAACTTTCTATGCCTCCAAAATAATGAAGTAAATAAAAAGTCCAGGGAGAATTCAATGATTATGGGAATTCAACCTTCTTGTTGCTGTTGTTTTGTTTGTTTGTGGGTTTTTTTTAGTGTCTGAATGCAAATTTAGAAAGTCTTATATTAAAAAAAAGTTGAACAGTTTTATGGGAAAACTATGTATAAGACAGAAATCTATTTTAGGATTGATTATATATACTAGCACAGTAGAGAAAGTAGACTCTGAACTCAGACTTACATCCACGTTTAACCCTCTCTTGTTCTACTCATTTCTTTTTTCACAGAGAACAATGTTAAAAGATAGCAGGCATGGAGAGGTACAGGAACATATATCCCAGTATAAACAAGCACTTCTCACCAAAATTGTATAGAATGTGGTTATTCAAATTAGGGTTGACTTAAAGTGACAAATACATCTTTTGACAATATGCCAAATTGACAATGACCTTGTTATTTTCTTAAGGTAATATCAGAATAGAGTTTTTTTGAGGGTATTAGGCATAGTAGCACAACAGAATTCTGTCAATGTCACTTTTGCATTACTTTTCCAGTGCTCTTTTCTCAAGCACTCAAAAAATTTCTCCCTACTTGTGTTTGATTCCTCTCCAAATTCACCATCTGCTAATGTGAATTCTCAGAGCAGTGCATCAATTACTATTTTATAAAACAGCAAGACTTATAGAGTAATTGCTATGTTTTTTAGTCATTTTCACACAGATGTAGATTGGCTGTAGAAGAAAAATATCACTTTTAGGCCTTGTAGAGTTTTATGTATTGGTTGTGGCAGTTCTAAACAGTAAAGAGAGAAGGACGTACACATCTAATTTTAGTCCTTTGGGGATTGATTCTCCCTTGAGTTCTTGTAGATTCAATGGAAGAGGTAAATTTCTCTAGAAAGGAAAATCAGAGCCTCCAAGTTAGGTTCCACACTTGCCATTATTTTGTATAGGAGTGTCTCATGTGGCCCTTGCCAACTTGGAAAATTGTTGTATATACTTGATTACAAGTAAGAATTTGACCTCAAAATAGAGTTCTGGGGGGTCGAAAGAAAGAATCCTTTTGCACATAGGTATTTTTATTTTGCATATGCATAGAGGGCTGGGGAGGTTCAGAGATAAAATGCTTTTAGCATCTACCCTTTTGAGGCATCTTTACTCATGTGGAGCTCACATCTTTCATTGCTATTAAAGTTGTTGTTCCACAGCTAGGTTAGTCAGGCATTTCTGTGGTGTGAAAAGCTGCCATTGCAGACTATGCACAAAACCCTCAAAATGCAAAATGTATTTACTGGAAGATGTAGACAAGTGAGGAGGAACTGGAAAATAATAAAAAAGTATCATTACTGTGGAATTGTGTATAGTCTAAGATTTCTGATGAAACAGAAAAGCAAGGACATTGCATAAAGCAGAGAAGAAACTCTGAAATTTGAATGAGCCATTTTCTATGGATTATATAAATATTCATTGTACTAGAGAAAGATAATTAGTCAATAAATTCACATATAGGAAAATCTTCTGGCACAAAAGAGATTTACTTGATGTTCATGAAAAAAAAAGAATTTAAGTTGAGTTTTCTGTCTCAATGTGCCTAAACAATCATTCTGAAGAGTCATTCTCTCAAGCTTACATAATATGTAAGTAGTCTGTCCATCATAGAGAAACCACCCGCAAGGGCTTAATATGCAATACCGTGGTACTGATTTATTCCTATGGTGTATAGAAAATCTGTTTTTATTTGGAGACAAAAATTCAACCCTTAAAACACATCCTCCATTTCTTCTGCTAGTTTAGTTGTCTTTGCATTTCCCTTGTGAAAACTCCTGTTTTAGACCTTTTCTTGTGGTATGATATCCTGTTGTATTCTACAGACAGCATTACGAACATTCACCCACAGGAAGCTTAAAAATATTGTTGTAGTTTTCATTTATTCTATTATATATGATACATCATAAAATATATCAAAATTAGTAAAAGTAACATTTCAGAAGTATTTTATAATTGTTATTTTAGCTGAAACTACTTGGTCAGCTTTGACACAAATTTGTAAGTACTTTTCCATGATCTTTAAGTTCAAGTCTATGAATGCCTTTCTGCATCTGTCAGTCAAGAATGTCACTTGACAATCGGAGTTAACCTTGGCAACAAAATGCTCAGCCTGGAAGAAGATTTAAACCTGATTCAGCGTACTCCTGTTGCTCCCCTTGCTGACCTTCCACCTCTGTCTTTTCAGTTAAGCTCAAAGAAACTGTAATTGTGGCCCAGGCTGGCACCATGTGGGGCTCATTTCAGCCCTTGGTCCTGCAGTCTTAATACTGAAAAGGACCCTTCCTCAAGCAATAGAGTGGTGGTCAGAATTAAGTTCAGGATTATGTCTGCTCCATACAGGCAGACACCAGAAAGGAAAGGTGGCCTCTGATGCCTCCTCTCCTCTTCCTCATTCTTTTGAATTGAGACACAGAATTTCTTGCTGCCTCAATGCAGGAGAAGAGGAGCTGAGAGATGAGGGCTCACTCTGCTCAATTTAATATCAGGTATTCAGTGCATGGGATCTAGCTCTACAGGGATGACTCTTAGTTTATAATACTAAAGATAGTCTGGCTGCCAGATAGCGCTCATATCTGAGACTATGCATGTATATATTCACTTGAGAGAAGAGCTGTTACATGCAAAAAGTTTTGGATGTAGGACAAAAAAGTTGCTGATTTTCTAGTGAATATACAAAAGAATTCTATAATTCAACTGCAGTAAAATTTAAGAGTTTAGATTTGCAAGTGTATCTGAATATATAAACACTTGAAATTTAAGAAAGAAACAATTATGACCCCTATGGGGATATGGTGTATTGTATAGTTGCAATCAGCCATCTCATTTACTTAGCAGAAAGGGATGGATGCTTTCTAAACAGGTATTTGGAGGATTCAGGCAGAACAGCTGAACAACTAACTTGAATCCTCCATATGTTAAGCATTTACAGACAGAAGTGAATGGTGTGGGCCTCAAGAGGGAGTTTGCCCACGTTCAGCCTGCTGCCATACAGGAGAGACTAATGGGCTCAGAAAGGCCAGAAATTTTATAGCATAAAAGTGATTGACTTGTAGTCAAGCTCCCCACTTTGGTGCATGTGCAGACATACAGCTGTAGCAGTTTTAGCCCTGTGTAGTCCCAGCTTGAGGTCATACTGTTAGCTCCTGATAAGACACAGTCTAGATTCCTTAGTTCCTGAGAAGATGCAGACTAGCACAGTTTTCATGGTTTGCACAGCAGGGATGATTTCAGTCAGGATCACATGTCAGTGATGCCTGTACCACAGTACTGGACACTCACTCAGATTGGGTGCATCCGTCACAGTGGTCATGTAATTAGAGACCCTATAAAAGGCCTCAATAAAGGTGGCAAAGAAAACCTGATTTGCCCAGCTCTTAATTATGTAGCCTTGCTTTTGGTATATAATTTATAAACCAAGTAATGAGAGATATCTGTGCTTCTGAAATAGCTAATTTTTTTAATTACCACTGTCAACTGATATGCAAAGAGTTTTGGTGCAAAATAACTATAACAGTACAGTATTTACTTTATACTTCTTTATTGACGTTGTAAAAATACAGGGATGAACTTCGCCTCAAAGCATGTGAACATGACATTATTGACTATGTATTGAGCTGCATTATTGACCTGGATAGAGATGCACTGTCTCACTACTACATCTCACTATTGCTACATCTGTAGTACATGTAAAGGCTAACAATGTTATACTGGTATAATTTAATTTAGAAATGCAATACTCCAGTTATCTTCCCCTTTAAACTGATCACCAGAAAACATTTCTCCAATTAAACATTGCTTTAGACAATAATGTGTTTTACTAGTACTAGTAATAAAATGTAAAGTTTAATTAAGGTTAATTAATTATTAATTTAAAAGTTAACCTCTTTATGTTCAAGTTCCTTTGTCTTCATAAAACAAAAGAATAAATATGTTAATCCAACATTCATGAAGTTTATAGAGTGGCATTTTAATAATGAGATTATGTATATAACATGTACTCTTTTATATATGTTTAAGGTGTTATATATCATGTGTGATATATAAGGTGCTCTCCTATTAGAGGGTTGAATTCTTATGTATGAATAAATATTATGCAAAAACTTGATGCAATGAAAAATTTGGTTATTTTGAAAAACTTCTTCGTAAGTTATTAACTGTACATATGACCTGAGATACCATCATTAAATATGTTGTTCTTAAAAAACCTCAACATATCCCACTTAAAAAGAGTATAACCTTTGTTGTGAAGCTCTTAAAGTTCACTTTTTCAAAGCTGGTAGTGTGTAACCTCTCTTTTTTCAAAGTTTATTGCTTATATTCACATGGTCCTTTTTTAAAGAAGGAGACAGGATATTTTGATTTTCCAAGGGAAAAAAAAACAACAAACCAACAAAACAAACTTGCTGTCAAATTACATTACATAGAACAGCTCATCTCTAGTTTCTGATAGGGTTTATTCTCTTGTTCTTTGTGCATAGAGTTCACAATAAATACGCTCTGAGCTCTGCTTCCTTGTTTTCACCTAGTTTTCACTTCCAGTTCCGGTCAGAAACTGGAATTATATCTACTTCTGGACTTTGCAAGTCATTGGAGTAGTTTTATTGTATGAAAAAGCTGATCAAAAAGGTTTCCAAATATGCTCTAATATAAGTTTTTCTCATTTTAGAAGTATCTTAGCAAGCAGCTTTGCAAGAGGAAACAAGCTAAAAGGAAATTCTACAATGCTGTAGGTTTTCTTCCTAGCAATTTCTTCACTATAGGCAATAATAATGCCAAGAACAAAGAAGTAACATAATTTTTTAAATAGAAAATGCACAATGGATTGTTACCCTTGGCTTTTTCCTTTGTAACATTATTCTTCAGCATATATATTTTTAAAACAGACAACAAACATTTCCTGTAATCATAACCCCAGGAGAATTTGAAGCAGTGATACAGTAAATTTTATCTTGTACGATTGTTTCTATGCTGAGAAAAAAATTTCCTCAAAGAGAACAGTGAATGGCTTTCCATTGAAAATAATATTTAGAAGCCTACTAAAATAAAAAGTTGTCTAGAATATATGGGAAGACTGAACGAAAATTATTCAGATGTCTTTTCTGATACAAAGGTGGTAATCGTTTTGTAGTTATTGTCTCATTTAAGAACTAATCCAATTTATTTCAGGTTTAGCCAATAATGTTCTGCTTACTAGTATGCCCAAAGATTTGCTGAAGACCAGAAAATAAATAGATGCATTGTTTTATTCCTACCTACACGATCTATTATATTAAAACGAAAAAATACAAAGACATCAAATTGGTGTGACATATTCTATCTTTCGTAAATCTACTTGCCCTTATTTATTCCTGATCTTAACCATGTATTTAATGATACTGAAATTTTTTATGTGAAACCTAGCATGTTTTGAGGCTTTTAGTTGCCTAGATTTCCTTTTAATTTTGCTGATTTTTTTTTCTGTATTTGTTACTGCATTGAACGGATTTGCTTGAAATGTTTGTTGGAGGATTTGTCATTTCAGTTTTTCCACAACTTTGGATGGAGATTGTCTTTTTTAGACTTATTTTCCTTATCTTCCCCTAATTTTCCCAGGCTAAGAACTTTCAGTTTTGATTCCAGTTTGAATAGGAAAATTCACATATCCAGGTTTCTGTTAGTTGCTCTGGTTTACTCAAGTGTAAGAATATTTTCATTCAGAGAAAAAATAATGATTTGGGGCCATGTGTAGAAATCTCTCATCTCTGGTGCATCAGTCTCACAAAACAATTGAACTCTAGGTCTTATATTTGTTTATATAATTAAATTTAAAATCTAAAAATCTATCATAAAATATACAATAACCAAGGATCTCCTAAATGAATCATCATAGTTTATAAATTTCAAAAATTAAAATAAAGTTAAAAGTTTGCATTCCTAACATACTATTCAGGTTTCTGCTTATTTTTCTGAAGTCAGAAACTCCTAACAATACATGACTTGTCAGACCATAGAAAGAATATTGCCATGGGTTTACTGTGAGTGTAATGTAGTAATTGAGATAATTCTGTACATTCCTCATAAAGTACTGTATTTGCAAGCAGATTTCTTGATTTGTGTTAAGGGAAGAAGCCTATTCAATTTTTTAAAAATATTTTTCCCTTTTCTTATCTAACATGTTCATAGTTGAAAGCAACATTGAAGACCTGATCCCTTATATACCAAGATCAGAACCTATAACCAATAAGCCAAACTAATGGTGAATACTGTCTCTTTTTCCCCTTAACACAGAGGATCCCATCAGCCCAGATCAGTAGACTAAAATGTGCATCATGTGGTGCATAAGAGAAGGAAAAAAATAGAAGATATTTAACTTTACATTAACTACAAAAAGTACCACGAAATACTGAAATGGTTCTCTGCTTAACACAGCAGCTTGTCTTGCTGAATAAGCAGGTTGTGCTTCTTAACTAACTAGGGTTTTACTGCAGTTGATGGCTTCATTCCTGGGTATAATTAATGGTGGTAATGAACACAGAGGACATGAATGTAGAGAAGATCATTGTGACTAACATTTACCCTAGGGAGCAGTTAATCTACTGTATTATTTCTTCTAGGAAAATTGCCTAGGAAATAGAAATACAAACTTTTACCTGAGATAAGCCTTTTGGTCTGCAGAAATGCTGTGGCTAGCTTACCAGAAATGAATTTAGATGTCATGGACCTAGGTCTATTAGGGTATAACTCGCCTATGCAGTCTACTGATAAAATGAAGTGGATGATAAATGAAAATAAAACTGGGATTAGTGTGAATTGGGGTACCCACTCTGACGCCTGATGTTCCGACCAAATAAAAAGCTATAAAATAAATGTTGAATTAAAAAATATGGTGTGAAAAGGGTAACTTGTTTTTTCTCTCTTGTCTTGGCACTACAATACTCTTTTTATGTTGTCTAATATTGTGTGACCTTCACTTCTCATTTTATTTATACTGGATTCCCCTATTTCAGTGTAACTCCGTGCTGCTGTTTCTAGGTCTTCCCTTGTAACAGCATCTACAGCAACTTTGAACAGACATGGGTCCTCCACCCCTCCAGTAACACTAATTGCTTCAACATTCTCCTCCTTTGTGGACAGGCTCTGATTTGCACCCTTTTATCTTCTCCTTTCCCTCTAAGCCATGCTGTAACACATTCAGTACTTGATTATTTGTGAGACCTGAGATGACAGGCGCTGACGCTGAGCTGCGACACCAGGATGCCTCAAAAGCCTCAAAAATCTACCAGTTAGGTTACTAAACACTCAGGGTCCCCAGGGAACCCTGATTCTCATTTAGAGAAAGACTATAGGGGAAAAAAATTGATAGCGTGAATATTGTGCTTGTATTCTTAAAGTATGCATCAGTAAGCTCCTGTTTTCAAGCACTGGCTAAGCCAAAGGGGAAAAAAACAAGTGGATCACAGAATTAATTTTTAAATAAGTTGATCTAATCTGAACTATTGGTGTGGTTTGGTTTTTTTGTTTGTTTGTTTGTTTTGGAGGGGTGTTGTTTTTGTTGTTTGTTTGTGGGGGTTTTGTGTTTGTTTGTTTGTTTTTTCTCAGCCAAGAATTTAAGCCTTTTTGGGGGGGCACCAAGACAAAAAAACTGCTGAATGATGCCTTTTGTGGGAGGATTGTGTAATACCCACTTAAGTAAATTTGACATTAGATGCTTTATCCTTTCTGGCATTTAGGCCTGGGGACTTAGAGGAGCAAGATGGTTTCATGTGAGAATATGTATGTCTTTATACATAACAGCATAACTGATTTAATTACAAGATATGCTACACTGTAATCCTTTAGGGGGATGTGGATATGTCTAACACATTGTAGGAATTAATAGAACACAGGTCATAATAAAAAGAAAAAAACAAATATAGACAGAAAGTTGGAATTCCTCCTTACTATCTTTAGGTTGTCAATTGTTACCTTAAAGTACTTTTGTCACTGCAGAAAAATAGACATTTGAGTGCCAGATTCACCTGACCTATTTTTTCTATCTACTTTATTGTGAGATGAATCCTGTCTAAAGAGTTCAATGCCTTATTGGAGAATCTCATGAGACAGCTCTGATGTATGCGTATATATTTTGCCAGATCAAATTGTAATGACAATGGACAGACAAACCTGAATTAGTTGAATTTGTGCTGAAGTTATTCTTACTTGTAGAGGAATACTAGTGAAGGAGAGTGGGAAGTGATGGACAGTAGTGACACAACCTGTAAATGGAATTTTAGTGTTGCATAAAAGGATTTAACAAAAATAGCCCTTGTAGACCGACATGGAAAGAAAATATGGCAATCTTCCCGAACCAGAATTCATCAGACACTGAGTGACCCTTCAAAGGCAGTGAACACAGATGCCCTGAGTGAAACAGGGGTCTCTTTTTAAGTGAAGCAAGCTCAGTGAGAAGTTACGTAAAGAAGGAGTCCTAAAGGCCTGAGGAGAATAAAGGCATCATCATATGTAGTGAAAATTAACGCTCTACTCAACTAGAGCTGCTAAGCAGGATCTGCATATCTTTATCTGTTTTTTTTGGAGGAGTAGATACTATTTATCTACACAGACTAACTGCCTGAGTGATCTCTCACATTGCCAGGAGTGGGAAGCAATGGTAGGTGCTGTGCCCCAGGAGGAAACTTAGGCAGTTGGATTTACTTACCCTTTGAAGGAAAGCAACCTGTTGCTACTTTCTGACACTGTAGCCACTTACCAGAGCATTCACTGATGCAATTTCTTTACTTTGTTAACAGGAGCTGCCTTGCTGAGCTGAGGTATGTTTCTGGAGAAGGTTTGACCAAGGAACAACTTAAAATGCAAAGATGGTATTAAAGCTACTACAGCTTAAATTATTGTAATTTTCCATCTTTTCCTGTTGTTATTTCCTTCTTAGGGATGTGAAAAAAGCATTTGTAAAGTTTCTGATAGTCAAAGAGCCATTGGTGATTCACAGGAGCTGGTAGAAAATATTTAAGAGAAAAATAGTTAAATATCTGAATCTCCAAGAGTGGAAATTAAACTGTGTCCCATTGACCATGTGGTCATGGGGCATGTGTCAACAAGCATTTTGTGGAGTACAGAGGTTTTTTCACAATAGATTTCAATATTTCTTTTAGTTCCAGGTGAGAGTGAAAATAGATTGTTTAAAGTTCATCAGTGTCATGGTTTAATCTCAGCTGGCAGGTAAATCCCATGCAGCTGCTCGCTCACTCCCTTCTGATGGGATGGGGAAGAGAATTGGGAGAGTAGAAAACCCATGGGTTTAAATACAACTTAAAAAGCAAAAAGCCATACAGGCAAGCACAACAAAACAAGTAATTAATTCATTGCTTCCTATGGATTGCTGGTTTTGGCTGGGGTAGAGTTAATTTTCTTCACAGTTGCTGGTATGAAGCTATATTTTGGATTTGTGTTGAGTCCAGCATTAATTAATATAGAGGGTTTTTTTGTTATTGTGGAGCAGTGCTTACACAGAGCCAAGGTCTTTTCTCCTTTCTGTACTGCCACTCTGGTAAGGAAGTTGGGAGTACATGGGAGATCAGGAGGAGACACAGCTGGGACAGGTGACCTGAACTGACCAAAGGGATATTCCGTACCAAATGGCATCATGCTCAGTATATAAAGTGGAAGGAAGAGGGAAGAAGGGGAAGATGTTTGGAATGGCCATTTATCTTGTCAAGTAATGATTATGTACTACGGAGCCCTGGTTTCCTGGAGATGGCTGATATTCTTAAGTAAAAAACTCCAATAATGCTTGGGCAAAATCCATTTAATTTTAGGGTTTCTATTTCTTTCAGGTAAATTATCAATGTCTTTCTTTCTTAGACCTATATCCGTAAGGTTTTCTCATGTTACTATGTTCTTCCTTTATATGAATTGTATAATGCTTCTATTTGTCATTTTCATTGTATGGTACCACTTTTTATTAATCATGAGGATAACTGATCTTTTGGTTTAAGATAGGTATTATTATACTCCTCAGACATTAAGACAACCCCACTGACAAGTTTCAACCATAGCCTCTTAAATCTGTACCTTGACTGACTAATATGAGAGACATTCAGTTGATTTCCCTCTGGTTTTGGACCATAGAAATCTCAGGAATAGGTGACTCCCAGGGAAAGGCAATTTTTTGTGAACTTCAGCGTACTGTATGGGCATGTATGGGATAGGTGGAATCTAGCTCTGCTTTGCAGAGTACTAAGACTTTCATTCTTCCATAAAGGAAAGTATACATTTTAACGGCTAATACCAACAAAAATAGAATTTTAGCTCTTCTCCGTGGAGACAGAGATAGTCTGAAGAATGACATTGCAAATCTTTGGCATCCAAGCACTGTTTCATTACCTTTTATTTTATGCAATGAATACTTAAAATGTCCATTCAAGTGACAGTGTAGCACATTTTTAATGAATGTCAAATGCATCTTTTCCCGATATAATTAATATTTTAGATAGTAGCTCTAGAGTACTGTAGTCCATTTAAATGCAATTTTATTCAAGATTAAATTGAGATATTTACATTTAATTGGACTGTAATGGAAAAACTTACCAACTTGATCTGGCATTCAGTTGCATTGGTGCGAAATTTTTCTGGAACTTCAGCGAACTCATGCAAGTCTGTCAGTGAAAATATCAGTTCCCAGCAGATCATTAGTGTTCAGACTTTTCTTTAATTGCAGTTTTTGGAGAGGAAATTATGTAATTAAAAAAACCCAATACATTTGCTAGTGATTATGGACTCTAAAATATTGTATCTGCTGAAATCTCCAGGACTTTTTATATTTAGAGTGTTTACATTCTGAAGTCATGTCATTGCCAGCCACTTCATAAAGTTAAACATTTTCCAAATGTCAAAAGCTCTTTTTATTAGCAGTAATGAAGTTTCAAAAGAAATGAGCTCCACAGATGCAATCAGCTGTTTTCAAAATCATTGCTAATTGAAAGATTTCCCCCAGATTGTCAGAGGCTTTATTAATATGAGATCTGTTAAAAGCATATTTAGAAATAATTCAAACATTCACTAACATTTTCAATTTTTATATCTTTAAAAGAGTTAATCATCACCCTAAAAATTGAAAATTAATAAGACACCTTGATTCTTTATGTTTATACTTAAAGAACTCCTGCTATTTCTTTCTTCCTTCTTCAGTGTAACTCTGAATAACTGGTATTTAATTTGAATATGTAACTATTGTTTATCAGACTGTGATTTTACACTGAACTATGTATATGTAATTTACACTGCCTGTGAATTAAACTTTTAATAAAAATCTCTGATCAATATTCAAAGATTAATGTCAAGAATCTGAAGGAGGCTTCAGTTTCTAATTATGTTACCTTTCTAATTGGGTTTTTATATCACAGCTCATTTCTAAAAAAAAAATAAAATAATGCATGGTCTTTTTCTGCTGGAGATAAAGCCGTATTTTATCATTTGATAAAGCCAAATCTTCTCAAATAAAAGCAAATACGTATCCTGATGAATAGCAGTAATAAAAACAGTCATTATTTTTGTTACTGGTATCATGAAGTTGTACCAGAAAGCAGACTTATTTCTTCCCTCTCATTTCTGTCTTCTCAACTATATTTTATGAATTTTCTTGCTGAAAAATGACCCTGAAATACAGTATGCAATTTGACCTGCATTATTAATTACAAAACTACTTAAGATTAAGATAGCAGTGAATAATAGCTCTAGCATTTTTTGCAAGAATATGACAGATTGCTGCCAACTCAGTTTTCAAAGGAAAAAGATCTTTTTGTTCTGCTGGAAATGTTGACAGTCACCGTTACCTGCCCAGACTTCCCAAATCTGTGATAGTATACCAGATAGTGTAAACATGAAGTCTAATTTGATATAAAATTTTGACATGAAAGTCACATGCCTGCTAATGAATCTTGATTTTACAACCCCTTTTGCCAGGTAAATAGTTCAATATTTCATAATTTTCTCTTCAAAGGGTGCTGAAATCATAGAAATTACAATTCTTCTGTATCTCAACATGTAAAATACGTGCATGACATCCAAACACAAATAAGCCATCCAAATGTGAGTGTTTCTAATGGTATCTGCTGGAGTATCCTTCTTAAATTCATTAAAAGGACTTTTGTTTCCTCTAGTCTCACTCCTGTAGTTTTTACTCAGTCTTTACCTGTGTAAAACTCCCATTGTTTTCTGTAATGAGAGCATTTGAACTAATGTAGGAGCTTGAATATCATTACTCCTTTATTAGCCATAAGTACTCAGCAGTACCTCTTCAACACTTACACCTTTAAATTTTGCTGCTTTTAATGCTGAACCACTTGAAAACCATTGAGTCTATTATTTTGTTCCTGAGGTTCAAAGTAAAGCTGAAAGAATAATAGTAATAGTTCTCTTTCAGTTTGGTGGTTGAACTGCAAAACTAATTGGAAATTAGTTCAAATGGAACTAAACTATTTTAGTATTATTTTTGACAAAGTGAAAAAAAACCCCCCAAAACACAAAAAACCCGCAATGTTAATTTTTCAGTAAGCTTTATGTTTTTATTCTAGTTGCCATAATAAGTATGCAAAACCTATTAGCAAGAGAATAAAAAAATTAAATGGGAAAAAAAGCATAACTTTGAAATGAAATGTTGAAAAGTTTATTTAAAATTGTTTCACTATTTGCAAAGGAATATTTATTCTTTTTTAGAACCTCTTTGAATAGTTTTCAGGTTTTCTTCTGGCAAACAGTACTCAAAAAAACCCATTTGTTATGGTTAATGTCTTCTCAAATGTCCACTTTTCGGGAAAAAGGACTCCTACCTTGCTTAGTGCTAGCAAAGCTCTGAAACTCTTATATAATATAAATGGCTTCTAATCCTGTGGAAGTTTGATCTTTCTATACACTGATTAAGAATTTGTGTGAGATTTTAATGTTCTTCCTGGAAACATTTACAAGGACAATTTTTTTATGAGGTTTAGTATACAAACTCTCTAGGTTTTCCTATAATGAAAGATAATAGAGAAAAAATACAGCGAAATTGAGCTAGCTACAATCTATGTACAGGACTCTGAAAATACGTACAAAATAATCAAAGACTCGATGTAAATTTAACTGTAGGAAAGATAAGCATTAGGCAGGTTGAGAGGACTTTTTTCCTAGGACTGTGACAATCCTTATAGCAAGAATTTACATTAGGATTCAAGTTAAATTACAAACTTCCCACAAAAAAATCCCCATTTTCACAAAACTTTTCCCTGAGCATAATCTTTGGTTCCTCAGAAATGCAAAGCTCACCATTTTTGTGGAGGTAAAAGAGGAATGAGCTGGATGGACAAGGAACACTGGGTGATGCAGGTCCCATAGGCTGATAGTATTTTGTAGGAGTTGACCATTCAGTAAATAAATAAATAAATAAATAAATAAATAAATAAGAATCCCACCAAAAAAAAAATCATAAAATTGCTTTCTCTGATATCCTGGTTTTATACATATTCAGAATCTGGCAGTTTTAAGGAACTGTTTTTGAACAGGAAGTATAAGAGATTTTTTTACCATCTGAGACTGTTCTCCACTAATCCCAAAGGCTATGAACTACTCTTGATTACTTAGTATGATAAGCAGCTGTCTATAAAAATTTTTATTTTCTGATTCAATGTCTGATTTAACTTTTTAAGTTTAAAGTCCTTGGAGTTTTATCTTAACTTTCTAAACTTGCTTTTGTCCCTTCTCTGTGTGTTTGGGTGCACATGTGTGTTTGTATGTGTGTATATGTGCAGATATCAACATGCTTAAACTGTCTTCTGCTTGTGAGGAAATCTAGATCTCTGCAATAAGAAGTCCATGAGTGACTTGACTCACCATGCCATATAACTCCCTGTAACCTTCCTCAAAACTTAGATGTCATGTAGGCTCTGCTGCGATTTCCTGATTTTTACCTTTTGCCTCATGTGCTGTCTTATTTCATTAACAGTCTTGACTGAGGTGGTTTTTCTCTAGGAGCAAAATTCTAGCCTGTAACAAATTCTGGTTCATGTAAATCACATGAGAGTTCTCTGAACTAGCTATGGTTTATTTATACCTGTGTTGTTACCAGATAATCTAATCCTGAAAGTTTGATTTTAAAAATTAATTATTACATGTTGTGATATCAATTATAATCAATCTGGAAGCACAGAGTTTGGTAGTAATTCTGTTACAACTTACATCCCCAGTATATTCTCCTTTATTCATTTTTAGACACATTAACATTTGTAATGGCAAAGAAAGAAATAGTCTACCATTCCCAGTAATAAGACAATGCTATATTTATATCTAGGAATCAAAGGACCCATTACAGATGTCCTGATCTTACAAGTTGCCATCTTGCTGGTGCAGAAAATTACGTGGTATAAGTCAAAGAGAAGCAATGCATAGAAGCATCCAGTTTCTTTGGTGCATAGTTGCTCTGTTTTGATGCTCTTGCATCAAAAACTATCAGAAAACCTCAGTGCTTAAGTCACTTCTGTTTCTCATTTCCAAAGTCATAATACATTCGGTTTTCATTGGAAACAGCAGAACTGCACGTACAAACACAGCCTGGCAAGGCAAAGGCATTCATTTTGTGAGGAAATAGGTTTTTAAATGTATACCTGTCAATGTTATACTGAAAGATAAAACCTTGGGGATCCCTGGAGGCTTCTCTTCTGGATATTTCACTATTCCAATGAAAGCATTCGTTTTGTTTACTTCTTCTGAAACCCATCTCCATATTTTGAAGATTACCAAGGTGACAATGTGACATGCTATATTAATTTAAACTTATGTCTACTAAAGAAACTAGCACTGTACATGCTTATAATGGTAAAAAGGGGGAAGAAGGTAGCATTTTCGGATATTTGTCCTCAAAAATGCAATTTTTTCTAAACTAAGCATAACATTACCATTAGTTTTTAAGGTATGATCCTAGACAAGTGATGCATCCTAATGAAGTATATTAATGGGATTAAAAGCATATGATAGATTCTATTATTAAGTACATTCATAGCCTATTAATTTTGGCAGGAGTACAACAATCAGCATTTTTTGCAATCAGGTTCTTTGATTGCTGTTAATAATAACAGGAGTTTTTTTTAGGTTTTTGTCAGACTTCTGTGCTTCCTGGCATGACTGAATATTGGAACAGAAAGTGTTCTCAGATTGTTTAAATTCTAGTCTCTTCTGAAGAGGGAAATAAATATGCTGTACAATGCCACAAGATTTTATTAAACATCATAATTATTTTCTTAAAACTCAACATTCAGAAGGTTCAACTAAGGTATTTTAGTAAAAGAACATTAGAAAAAAGTGCAATTAAGAAAGTAAGACCATTTTTAAGGATATGTAAGAATAAAAGCTATAACATCAGTAATTCTTCATTACTTTGATGGAAGATACATTTGCAAAATAATTGTTTTATAAGTAATACAGTGCATAGCATAAATGATGGGAAAGTGAAAAAGATCAAAGAGAAGTGTTTCCAAAAGTTTACACTTGCTGTTTTGATGTGCTTAATGATGTGTCTTTTGGTGTTCTCAGTGCCAGACAGAGGCAGAAATAATAGATGAAAATGTTGATTTCTTTACCACTTGTGACACTTCAGGAGGGAGATAGATGTTCTCGCACTTCACATAGTACATTGTCAGAACAAGATGCATTTGAAAAGAGGAAAATGAATTAAATATTCTTAATACAGAGCTTCATTCAGAGTTGTTGGTTTATTGTTACTTTGAAAAACTAGAGCAGACAATCATGTCTGCACCTAGACATTTGAAAAACTGGGGAGTTACACTGTCACACAGTTGTAAAATCCACACCACATCCACACTCCTTTTGAACAGTTCCAGGAATGGTGATTCCCCCACTTCCCTAGGCAGGGTAATGGAATGGCTGACCGCCCTTTCAGTGAAGAAACTTTTCCTAATATCTAATCCAAACCTGACATAATTTGAGACCATTTCCTCTGGTCCTGTTACTTGTTACATGGGAGAGGATACTGATCCCACCCAGCTACAACCTCCTTCTCGCTACAACGTCACCAGTTTCTGTACACAGCATCAGTTTCTCTATGCACCTCTATATACACAAGTCAATTCACATTGCCACCCACTTCGTCTTGCCCTGCTTAATTAATAAGCATGTTCACCAGTAAGTTATGATTTTTTGACTTGCATCTGTGCGTATCAGGAGTTGTCCCACTGATTTATGGTTTAATATGATAAATTAAAACCTGCGTAAGGGAACCATATTCTCATTCTTCAGCCAATGCCTTTCACTTTGTCTTCTGACTTACATTTCATCTCTTATCTTCCTATGTTACAAAGATGAATGTTTTGTAATATGTAGTTTTCTACTGTCTTTTTATTATTAGCCAGTTCTTCTTTTCTTCTCCTTTTCTTCTTCAACCTCTTCCCTTTCTCAAGCTTTGCTTCAATAAATTGAATCTTCTTTTTTGCTCTCTGATTTAAGTCTCAAAATAAATCTGAGATAATCACTTGATCTTCTCTGTACTGATACTTTTCAACCGCAGCTCTTTCACCCATAGGCTGAAATTACTAATGGTTGAAAACATCTCTCTTGTTTAAAATCCCCACTTGTTAGCTTTTATATAGAACAAAAAGTAGATATAAGAGTTTCTAGGCTAAATCATTTAATAGACAGCAAGAAAAAAAGCCCACCCACTTATAAGTGCAACAAACTTATTGCAAGCAATGGGCTAAAATACATTCTGGATTAAAAATAATGAAACATCTTTTTCACATCTCTTATTATTGTGAAAAAGAAGATGTTTTGATGAGCTATGGTCATTAACCTCCTATGAAGTCACAAGTTAGTCTGATCCTATTAGGATTAGATTAGTTATTTGTAACTAAGCTGCCAAACTAATGAGGTTATTTGAATCCATGATAAAAAATTTATATTGATATTTAGATACTGTGAATTCCATATGATAATGGCTCATCACTGGTAATGAGAAAGTATGTTATAAATACTATGAATTAAGAGAGAGTCTAAACCAAGATGGTTTTGTTTTCTTTGATCATATTTCTGACTAGTAAAGCAGAATCTGATTGTTGATCCTGTTCTTAAAGAAAGACATGCTTCCTTAGGGCCAGATTTCAGCTTCTGATTTTCAGCTTCCTACAGTGTAACACAATCAAAGTAGGATTATTATAGCACCAATGTTAGATAGCAGGCATTAGAAAACATAGGAAACAGTCATTATACACAGAACAGACAATTCATCCTCTGATATGAAAAAAACTATTACGATGTGGTAAAAAACAATGTTTTGGAAAAAGTGATGTGGTGTGAGACAGGAAGTCTCATATGAACTTTTGGACTCAGACTATGAAATATAATCAGAGATTATGAAAGAATGAAGCTCACATGTGACTTCAGTACATTTCTGCTTTGTTTTCAATGTGCTGCTGGCAAAGAAGGTAACAGAAAGACATAGAATGAGTTTTCTTTATGTAGGAGAACTTTCCTAGTCAGACTAATAAAATTCTGTTTAGATGCTTTTATTAAAAATGTGACCTTATATAATGTTCACTTAAACTGCATCCTACCTGATGCAAACCAAGGTGAAAAGAAATATCAGTAAGGTATTTCATACAATGTATATCACCTAAATCTTCAGGACAGTCCAAATGCACTCAGCCTGTGAACATTGCAGTTGCCATGGAGTAGGAAGGGGCTCAATCACAGTCATGCCCAGTGACTCATCTGTGATGATTTATAACTCTGTGGTATATCTTTTGTTCTTGTATATCTTTGGTTCTTCTGAGCTTTAACGTAGCTGAAGAAGGGATTAAGTCAGAATTTCGTATTTACATTAACTTAGCACATTTATACCTAAAAATCTTTTGTATGTATTTAGGACCTACAGGATTTTCTCCCAATAGGTGTGTCTCTTGTTGGACTGTTCAAAACACCTCCAGAATTAAACTCAGACAGATATTCTCCAGAGGTACTTTTTCTGGTTAAATAATCAGTGAAGTTGAATTCTGAGGCTAGAAATATGATATTTTTGTTTCCTGTCTTCCGTTTTGATTTTGCAACATATAGATACAGGGACTGGATGGTAAGAGAAAGATCTTTCTATTATCTTTCACAGTTCTGGGGAAGAACTGTTTCAGAAAAAAGGAAGATGGCTGCTGAGGGCTATGAGAGTCCAAATGTAGTATTGAATGTCAGCTAAAGGGATATAACAGTGTGCATAGCAGTGACAGAGTACATTGCCCTGTAAAACTATGTTACACATGAATCTACTGTGTGAAGGACAGTGGAGTGTTCACATGCAGTTTCTGCTGCAGTGTCATTTCAAATAACATATTCAAATCCATGAAAAAAACCCCAAAACAAAACAAACATTTATTAATTTTTTTTTCATATTTGGCATTTTTTTTCTTTTAAAGTGGTCGTTCCCCATTCAACAAAATCGAATTCCTCTGAAAAAAAGCACCAAGCCTATGTATGCTCAGGAGCCCTTCAAAAATGTTTGGTTTGGAGAAGACAGTCTTCACAGTATGTAGCTACCTTCAACTTGCTGAGAGAAGATATTTTGTAAGAATTTTTTGAGAAAAATGCAGAACAGTAGATAGGTAAAAATTCTCTAAAACCAGCAAAAACTTTATGCTGAGCTTGGCTTCTCCTCATGCAAAGAATCAAACCCAGTCATTTAAGGAAATTTACAAGAAAACTCAGGCCAGCCCATATTTTGACATAAGTTGTAAAACCACCCACTGCTCTCATTGTATCACATGCACTGAATCAGCAACATCTCTTGTCACTCACTTCAAAAAAATCTTGTTGCTGTAGATATTTTTCAGCAGAGCAAGGTATGAGTAAGGGACAGTGGGAGGGAGGCCTTTGAAGAGTTGTAAAAAGAAAGCTGAATCAAAAGGGAGAGCAACAAAAGAAGCAAGGAGAGAATACAAATTGAAGGCACAGGGTGGGCTGGTGGTAAATAAAGAAAACTGCACTTAGGTAGGAAATTATTAATTTTCTAATGGTTTGTAAAAGTAGGTTATGAATCTGTATAAGAATCATGATTGAGCCAGCATAGGAAAACTCATGCATCTTTATGCATGTTATTTGTGAAGGAATGTAAAGAGAAATTACTTCAGTTCAGACATAGAGACTCCCTAAGGCTGGGCTAGCCTCTCCATCTCTGTGTAGCATCTTCGTGCAAAATACTGAAAAATTGAGCCCAGAAGCAGTTATTATCTGTCACTCTGCTATTTTACTGTGAAATGTTACTACCTTAAAAATACTAACACAGATGGGTAATCAGGAAAATATTTTTATGATTCTGTCTTTAAGGATAAGAACTTCTTAATTCTTGTTCTTAATAAGAGCTCAGAAGCAACCCATCTGAAGATGCCTGCAACTTAATCCCAGAATTTCTGTTAATTTGTGAAATTTACCTTATCTTCAATTTCTAAAGTTTTCCTTTTATCAAAACCTTATGACTTAAAGACATTGGATCTCATTTTTCTTCAGCGTTGTTGGTATGTTTGATCTATGTTGTTTTAAATTGGTTCCATTTTTAATCTTCCCTGAGGAATTGAAGGAGAACCCTAAAGGCATTTTAGCAATATCAGGAATCAGGAATATCAGAATCATAGCTGGACAATGGATTACAGGAGAGTGGAGACAGTAGGGTGAAAGAGGAATTGACTGAGCCTTCATGTACAGGATGGTATACTATCTTGGATGCAAAGCTGCAGTACTACATGAGGTGAACTTGCAAAATCTGACAAAAGATACTGTTCTTTCAGCCAGTGAGGAACACACCAGTTGCCTACATGTCCTCTTTCTTCTTGCAAACCAGAACTGATTTCATAACAGTGTTGAAAACATATCGGATCTTTATGTTATGCCAGGAGAAGATAGCACACCCAGGAGCATGAAGAGATATTGCATCCCTAAATTATATCATGGGAAGGATTGACCTTCACGGTTAGGCTATAAAAATGGTTTTAGTTTTAATATAGTGTGTTTTAAGGCATCTTGGAAACCTACTTACTGGAATGCTTCAGACAGAGTATCTTACTTTGACAGTTTGTGTTCTTTTTGAGCTCTAATATTTTCTATTTCATCTTTCTCTAGTTTTTATTAACACTTGTTTTATTTAAGGTATGTGTGTGAAAGACAATGGTACCTTCTGAAAAAGAAAACCATACAATGGCTTCAGTTAACAATGCCACATGATCTATAGTTTGCTGTCAGTTTTTCTTTACTGTGCATATTTCATTATACTTGTTACATTGTTTTTTACCATTGGTTCTAGCTCAGGCAAGAATGACTGTTGACAGTTAATTTAAGAATGTGTTGAGTCACATTTACTGCAGAATAACAAAAATTTACTTGAAGCTCAGTATCTGCTAAGTGCTGTTGTGAAGCTGTGTTTGAGGCTTTTTGTTAGGCTTCTTTTAAAAACTACGTAGTGATTCAAAGTAGTACTTTACATGCAGAAATTTGTGAAACTAAACTCTAATAAAGCCAAAATGAGAGAATATTCCTGGATAACATGTATTGAAAACAAATGGTGACTAATAGAATGTATTCAGTATCTTAAATTCTTGATGCTATAAGTCATGGTTTTATTAACGTTTCTGTTAGGACGAGTTTAAATATAATTATTTATTCTGTCGAATTCCCAGCATTATTGATGGTAGATGAAGAAAAAGTTCTCAGCAACTCTAAAATGTCCTCGAAACCATCACAATGGGGTGCTGAAGCAATGGAGCAATGAGGAGTCCCTAGACAAAATGAAATTAAGAGTCCCTGGGAACAGAATACTATAAATCCTTATTTCTTTGACAACTAATTGTTCAAACAGATTTAAGCAGAAACGTTCTTAGAGTATAAGGTTAAATAATAACTTGGTGGTAGCTGACAGGATGAAAATACAACCTCAAGATACATTAAAGGATTACAGGGTTAAAAACACACTCTCAGGGAAATTTATATATGTAAATGATAATATAATTAACTGGAGCAAGAGTACCACATGTATATGAAGAACTTTGTTATATAAGTGTGAGTAACAAATCACCCATTTCAGTATCATTTTTTTTGTTACCCTTTTTGTATAAAAGACTCTGCTTGTTTCCTAAAAGGGCCACCACCTTCCCTAGATGCCTGGCATCATATTCTGCAGAATGGTAATAAAATCAAATGTCTCAAGTCAGTGTGTTGATTGGCTCTTGCACACTGGATGAAAGAACACTGCTTTAGGGACAACATTATGTGATAGAAGGCATATGAGTATTACACAAATTAATTATACAAAATTAAAGCTGAGAACACTTTACTTTTGAAAATAATAAAAAAATCTATGGAATAGATAGCAGGATTTAAATTTGATGAATATGTGATGTAAAACACACTGTCATGTTGGTATATAACAAGAAAAGCAGGATAGCAAGCCTGTTTTTATCATTTGTTTTGATCCTACCTAAAAAAGAGGATGCAAATACCATTGTTGTCTTCCTGTCTATGACTTCAGCTGGCACATTCCCGAGAGTGCCAAGGCAGTGGAAGGATTAAAAAAAAAGGTTTATTTCAGATGCAAGGACTACTTTTTTTACGATACGGTACCTCAGGCCTTCAGGGGCAAAAGGCAAGTTCCTGCCCCCTCAGGACCCCTTTTATCCTCTCTGTTTCTCCCCTGCCTTCCCAAGACCTCTGTGCGTGTCTGTTAGGGTTATCTCTCTCGTCTCATGTATCTGAGAGAGAGGCTGAGAACTTCTCTTGCTATGCGAGGGGAAGCATTGAAACTGCCTTTGAGAAAGAGTTACCATTTAGGCAGAAATTCTTCCTAGCAAAATCCGAGTTCCTAACTTTCCCTTACAAATTCTTTCAAAATTTTTTTCTATCCCTTTATACGTATTTAATAATTTCTGTGTAAATCAAACCATTTAGTTTTGTGGCCCTGGTTTTCTTTTTATTCATGCTATGAACTTTCATTTATCAATTATAGAATAACAATGATTCAGAAGTGACCTCACTCTTAGAAAAATGAGACCAGTTCCTTGAGTTTGTTTCTGACTCCTCAGATTTTAAAGAAGGAAAACAATTAGTGTCCTGGTAGTCAAGAAGTAATTTGTTTTCACCCAACTCAGATACTCTGGTTATCTCAGAGATGTTTCATTACTTCATGGCCTTACAAAGCAAGTGATGGTAGTATATTATACAATTAGGGTGTTATAAATCTGCTACTTTTCTATAGTTACTTTTGTTATTGTATTAGAGAAATGTTGATTTAATGACAGCAAACTTAAACAACTGTATAAATATTTTTGAAAGGTTGAATTCTTACTACAGGATTTAAGAAACCTATGTTAATAGAACTTCCTCCAATAGTATAGGTTATACTCAGCAACCCACAGTGACATGTTGATAAAATCTCTTATGCTCTGTTCTTTACACATTTGGAAAGGACGTTATTTCAATTTTAGCTCGGCAGTACTAGATTTTAATATTTTGAGGCAGGAACATCTTATTGCATAGTGGGTCTGAGACTACTTATCCTGATTACTGTCTGTGAGACATACTGTGGTACACATAATTAATAATAAAAAATATATTTTTAATTAAAGAAACTTAGTCCTGCTTATTTGCATGTATTCCACATCATATAAATTGTGGACCTGAACCATTGCAAAGTGAAGTGATGGGAATGTAAGCATCTGATAACATAAATGTTATTCTTAGAATGTTGAAACTTAATTGCATAGACTGAGTTCTTAATGCAAAGCATTTCAAGCCACATTGACTCTTCTTGCACTGATAAATAATAGGTGATGAGCACAGGCAATAAAAGGTGGAGAGATATATAACAAGGGCAAGAAAAGAGGAAGAAACCTTTGGTAACTCAATTTGTGATGGAAAAGTACAATGCAAGTGTTAATGTGAAAATGTAATCAAGAAAATGAAAAGGACTGTCGGAGTTAATAGGATGTCATATGTATAGTGTTTTGTATAACATTTTAAAACTAAATTTAAAATCCTTAGAACCACTGTTGAAGGAATTCTTGGGTCATCACAGAGTATACTTATCAATATCCATGAGCAGCAACCAAGTTCATTTCATCAGGGCACATGCTGCTTACTTTGAAGAATCTTGTTTTCAGAAAGTCAGTCATGTTCACAGACAAAGCTCAGCAAAAACAAAACCCTTTTCCAGTTCAGCATTTGCCGACTATTTTTATGCTTTACCAATATGTCGTGATAATCCATAAATTTGAGGTGATCAATAGATGCATTTTGAGCTATGTGCAGAAAGCACTGGAAAAGGTAAACCAAAGTCACCGAATTGTGCTGTTTTAAGAAGCACATCTATCTCAGACTCATCTTCCAGTAAAATGTACAAATTTTTACCTTTTTATACCTATGGAGCTCCTGTGTACATTTTTCAAAGTGCCATTTCTTTCTTTCTCTCCTGCCAGATTAATGAAGTATGTTGTACATGTCCTGTGATTCCACAGTGTGGTTATTAAGACAACTGAGGTAGAGCAGGGATTGCTTTTTGACCATCTTACTACAGGATAGTTTCCTTAATCTGGAATGAATATGGAAATGAGATGAATCTGTGTTTAAAGCAAGGTATGTCTACCACCCAAGGCCAGTGCTCTATGTGAAGATTGTTGAGTGTATAGAAGTTGTTTTACCTTGTTATCCTCATGGGGAACAAGAATCATGAGCATGTGTGGAAGGGACTATGGTTTGTAAGAGAATTATTATTAAAAACAAACGGTTTTCAGACAAGTTGTGAAAAGAAGAGTGAGGAGAGCAGCCAGAGTTATTATTAATGAAAAGGATGACACAAAATTACATCAGTTAACTTGCATATTGTTATCTTTAGAATCCTTGGGGCAAATAGAAAATGATTCTGAGCATCTCTCTTTTGTACAGCTAAGCAGTATCATCTGTGCTAGTCATTTTGTCAGCTGCCATGTATTGGTAGGGGATAGCTGTTTAATAGGCAGCTATTCCTACAACAGCCATAAAGTTGCTCCCTGTGGAACATGTCAGAACTAGAACAGCATTGGTGATTGGAGAAATTTGTTGTGAAAGAAAATGAAGATATGGGAATAGACCACAGTCTGAGAAATGTGATGGATACTGGTGAGAAAACAGTCACACTAATATTTTTTTCTCATTTGAAAACTAAAAGGCATGTGAATAAGACAGTAAAATGTCTTCTATGCATTCAGAATACAGCACAGTTTTAGATCAAGGCTCCCATTAGGTAAAGCATCTCTACAAGATAATATGCTTGCTTAAAGTACACATTCTGAATAAGAATAGACCGAAAGTTGTGGTTTAGGGGGAGTTTTGTTCTGAATAAAAATCCAATTCAGTAAGTATTTATCCAGAAGGGAAATGCTGGTGCTTTTGTTGTTATTTAGTTCAGAATAGGCATGCCTTATAATATGATGGATGTTTAATGTGAGATGGGACGTGATGGACATCTGCTGTGGAGGTCCCGCTGGGAAAAAAATCAGACAAAAACACAGATTTCTGGCTCCTGCATCTTCCTGAGTTCATATAATTGTAGGAGTGAGAAGCCCCTGCCTTTCACAGAGCTTTCTCTTTTGAAGGCAGCTGCTTTGGCTGGAAACATTATAGACTCAAACGGAGTGAAACACGTTGCTGAATGGCCTCAGAAGCCGCCATGACTTATAGCTATGATTGTAAATCCCGTTCTGTCTTCTCTCTTCTAGTGCCTTTCTCTTCCTTCTGTGGAACATAGAATAGCTTTAAGAAGGAAAATATGGTGTTTCTCTGCTTAAATACCACAATTGGAGTGTGAGTATTGAAAGAAAGACATCTTAAAACATAAATAGTCTGAGAAGGCTCTCCTCTAAACAATTAACCCCCTTATATTTCATTCGGTTTAGGATTCAAGTGAAAGGAAATAACCTCTGCAGTCCTCTGAGGTGGCTTTTTTTATTGAAAGTGAACTACTAGGAAGGTTTTACTGCTCTCTTGTGTCCTTGCAGAGGTGAAGATACAGGATGTTGTGGGGAGTATTTTGTATACAGATTTTCTCATGCTACTTATATAGTATGCTTATAGTACTTTATAGAGTATACAATGGTATATAGTATTGTACTCTGTATAACTCTTCTTTCCTACATCAGAATATGATATATATATATTCAACCTTGTGAATAGCTTGACAAATATCTATATCTCTATTTGTTTTTCTTTTAGTTTAAATCCACAGCCAATTTGCAAGATGTCATTCATGCTATCATATGTACATCTCACCAAGCAGTAGTACACACTATGTAGAAAAGATTTTAACTTTCACATTCAGTAGTTTTTATACATATATATAAAAACTGATTATACTTATATACATCTGAACAAAACCTAGCACGACTAATATTTGTTATGATAGTAGCAGTGAACTGCTAGTGGCATGGCGTTGGGAAAAAAAATAGCAGGGGTAGGGGAAACAAACTCGTCAAGACAAAGGCTGCAGGACAAACTCACTAGGCAATACTCTGTTTCTCGTCAAATGTGTTACTAAATGAGGTTCATAACAGAAAAGCACTAATAAATAACATGACTTTGGATGGAATTTCTTTTAAGAAATAAAGAACAGAGCCTAAGTCTTGGAGTCTATGATGGGACTGTAGCAAGTGTGTTACACAGAACACTCAGTTGTCCTGTTCTCCCAATAACCCCTAGCAAGAATATGACCAAGCAAGGGCACTGCAGCCCCTTTTCAGTTTGCCTGCCTTTCTTCAGAGGGAAATTAGGTTGGGTGTTAAGGCATGTGTTGGTGCATGCATATGTGTTTTAAGCCATGATGCCATAGGATCTCTTAGCTAAGTGTGGTAGTTAGAGAGACTTTCCTGGTCCTTTAGTTAGACAGAACTGGAAGGATTTGGTAGTTGCAATATTCGGTTTAGATTCTTAAGAGACTTTGCAGCTAGAGTTATTCCTTCTGCTACTATAGAGGGAATTTGGGGCTTGACCTGGACTCACAACATACAGCTGGCTGAACAGGGGACCTCTTTTTAACCTGTAAGTAATCACAGATTTTGTTAATGCTGCTAGGTATGCTAAATATCTTACATTTACAGAAAAGAAAGAAGCAATGAAGCTCCACATGGAGTAAAATCAGAGCAAAAAAGTTTCTCATGGGGAGTGAGAAAGAATGATTTCTGAGGAGTGATAAAAGAAGAGCACTTTTAGTTTGTTGCTGTATGTGTATATGAAAAAAAAAGAAAAATAAATAAAATAAAAAAAAAAGAGAAAGTAATTTGTGTTAAGAAGGGCAAAAAGATTCCTTAAGTCATGGACCTGTCTGGAAAGAAAGTATTGGAAACCATGTCATGTTTGTTCATATTCTTTGAAGAAACAAGATTTCATGGTGCTTTTTTTTTTTAAGTACCAAAACGTAAGTAACAATAATATCCCTTCTTTTCCTCCTCTTTCCAGACAAATTCTCACAGAGCACAGTATAGCAGGATGCTAGTAGGCCGGACAATACCAGGCAAGAGTGAGTGCGGGGGAACATGATTTCAGATCGTTTCAGACTGTCAGGGTTTTGGTCCTCCTAACATAAAAATTCCTGTTAATCTCTGACATATTTGTTTATTTGTCCATGTTGAATGCAGTTTATCACTTGTGTTCCAAACACCGTGAAAATTTGACTCATCGGAGAACAAGTTTGATGTAGAATATTTCAAAAGTTAATGTTCCATTTCACAGTAAACTATAATACTCTTATCCTGTTAGTATTTACAATAAATGACAATTCATTACCCTGTTACGAAGCATCTGTTCTCAAGCCAAGAACTTTGTCATAGTGCAAATATTAGGATATTTAGAACTATGTCACACACTGACATACCAAATGTCCTCAATTTTTATGCTCTTAATACAATGAAGTATTAATCATCTGGGTGTCAGAGACATCCATGGTCAAAATAAAAATTTACTTAATAATTTAACCATAGTTTTGCCATAAACTGCATGGGAAAGATAGAGTGAGCTTTGAGAGATGTGACTACTTGTTAGCTGCTACTTGTCATCTAAGGCTAGAAAACTAAAAGAAGAATGGTTGGTGTTAGTGAGTGCCAGAAAAAAACCTCTGTTGCCAGCTAATGTAGAAAGTTCTGGGTTTGCTTAGGATAGGAGCTAAACAGAACTGCATTCCAAAATAGAAGGAATTGTGACTTTGGGTAGAAAGACCTAAAAATGTGGTCAAAACCTTTCTTGTATATTTGGATATGGATAACCAAAAGCTGTAAGATGTTATATTTTGTCTGCACTATAATTTTTTCTTGGTTTATGAACAAAATAAGAACAGTATGCATGAAATGAGGTCATTTGCACAGGGTTGAACAGAAGGCTGTCATGTGGAGCCGGGGCAAGAAACAGATGGACTTAGATACCAGCTGTTTGGAAAGAATAGAAAGGCAAATTCAAGCTTGAGAAGAATGACTGTAAATCAGTGACTGCTGGAGTACACTTCTCTCTACTATTGGAATGGTCCTGATATGCTTAACTGCATATATGAGACTGTGTGATAGTAATCAGCATGAAGTTTTTAGGGAACTGATTTAATTTTAGTGTTAAAAAAAAATTATTTTCTTAGTTCAAGAAAATAGTCTGCTGGATGTATAAACACTTGGGTAGCAGAGTCTGATCAATCTTCATGTCTTACACCAGAAGAGCCATTTAAATTAAACTTAGTAGAAAGTTTTGTTCTGCAAACTAATGATGATTATTTGATTCAGTAAGGGATTTCTTTTTGTGTCACTGGAAAGAGAACTGTACGACTTATTTATGTTTTTGTTTTTAAAGTTACCAAAAAAATGCCAGTTGTTAAAATATATGTTTTAGGCAATTATAGATACCAAGAAGAAAACATAAAATCTGTGATGCTCTTCCCCCTATGTAATTATTGTCACACAACTCCAGTGGTGCTCTGAACACAATGCTGTTAATGGGTTATGATGCTTTTATAGTCCTAAACAATAGACTGATTCTAAATTGCATGGGATTGATCCTCTGGATTTATGGTTATCTAACAGTAAACAATAATCAGCACTTGATCCACTTTATTTCCTTGTCAAGAAACTCTTGCAGTCATTTCCTCTCTTGCTGATTCAGAGGGAGGGTAATAACCAGCTATGGGTATCAAATTCCATTTTCAGATCCACAGGAAAAAATATACCAGTTCAGTCATGTTGATGAATTATAAGGCTATCTAGACAATGCCTATGAGTAGGAAAAAAATCTTGTCTCTCAAGTCAGTCAATTGGTTCATCTGTGCAGAAAGTTGCTGTGGAATTCCTGGACTACCCGGGGAACTCATGACTAAATGCACTGTGCGTGCACACAGGCACAGGCCTGACGCTCAGCCACACCAAGTTATAATTATAGGACAACTGAATTCTTCTCTTGTGGTTACAACATAAACTTTGCAGCTTTTTTCATGTGAGATTAAGTACCATGAAGGATGATAGTGACACCCCTCCTCAGGAAATTATTTTGTCTTCATTCCTCATCTAAAAGAATTCATCTTTTTCTATACCCCTGAAAAACCTGTAAGTGACTCTGCATGTAGGTCTGAGGATTCACTGGGCCTCCTGGAAGTATTTGTTACCTTATTTGTCATATATTTTTGTGTTATTTGGAGACCTGGTTTACGTCTTACACCTACTATAATTTTGGTTTAAATCCTGAACTCTAAACAAGCATCCAGTGATGGGACATAGCACATTAAAAATGAAACAAAACAAAACAAACAAAACAATACAACAAAAATTACAGAGTTGCCCAGGTATAGACCTGCTAAAAGAAATACTCCCCCAACAGAAAGAAACATTGTTAGTTGCCATTAATTGAAACTTAGGTTTCAATTACTTGAAACTTAGGCTGTGAGGTTCTGATTCGACATAAGGTGAAAGAAATTTATCAACCTTGAGCATAATTTAACATTGATACATGTTGCCTCAAGAGACACTGTAGAAACTCTGCCCTTAGAGGATTTTAGAGCCCAACTGGACAAAGTTATGAGCAATCTGCTCTGTTCAGTGTTGACTACTCCGAGGAAAAGAGTGGATATGAGGGTTTCTTGAAGTCCCTTCCAAGCTGATTTATTCTATGATTCTGTGATTCTATGAGAATTGGAGAAAATAAGCAATGGAAGTAAGGAGATAGCCATCTGAAGATACAGAAAAATATTTTTAATAGCTTAAATCTAACTTTTTTCCCCTTCTTTTTAATCTCAAAATGGGAGAAAATATCTCAGTGGATTTTCTGTTATAGTAAAAATTGACTATTAACTAGAATATTGTATGCAAGACTTTTTTTATATCATTAAAGTGACAGACTTGGTTTAGTCCTTTTAAAGTACATGTCCACGCTGTACACAATGTCATTTGCTCAAGATGAAAAGTAAAAACTTAGAACATCCATCAAAAACAGAAGAAAAGGACCATAGAAAGTGGCAATAATATTGTGAAAAGATTTGACCTTTGTTTACTTTACCTTTGCAGCCACTATAGTGGCTTTTTCATAAGCAGTTTCCATGTAATAGAGTCACTTCTGCAGAAAATCTGGAATAACATTAAGGTGAATCTAGTTCAAAAAGGACTTTTTTATCTACTTTACAGAACAGGATCAGGTCCATAAATCATAGCAAATCTGATCTGAAGGGAAAAAGATTTTCCAATGTCATACACATTCCTAACAGAGTGAATTGCCTAAGGACGGTATTTATGAAAACACTAACCAAAAGTGTAAAGCAGAAGAAATCTTCTGTTGAAATTAGTGTAATATATCAAAGTGACAGAAATAAGACAGTAAGGGTTCTTTTAATCAGTAAGTTCTGTGTAATTAAATGTGGTGTAACCAGAGACGTTTACTGTAAAGAAATGAAAATATAGATGTGTTTACATGTTTGCTATCACACATCTTTGATAAGAGTGAAAAATAAAATTACAAGAGAGGGAAAAGTATATTTGTTTTCTTCATGGGTAAAGCATAAAGCCAGAACTTTGTTCAATGCATTTTGTTAGAACCAGTCAGTGGTCTTTAAACTAGGAGTTCTCTGGCTACAAAGCAAAACAAGGTAGAGAAGAAACACATCATTTCACTTATTGTGAGTCAGAAGCAGAGCTACAAGTACTTGTGAACGTTTCCACATATTTGATAATTATTTTGCCATTCACAGACAATGTTCAGTGTGAAAAAAACAAAGTTCATGGAATATTTCACAGCTACTCTTGAAACTTGGTGAGATATGTGAGGAAAAATTATTTCTCTCAAAGTGTGAAAAATGCTGTCTTCAAATCATTGCCATTAAAAACCAGAATATTTCAGTCATGAGAGCTAAATGTCTATATGGTAGGATGACAAGTACTGCAGCAGGTGGGTAAAATAGCAAGCTGTCTTGAAGTAAACACAGTATTTAAGGATGTTTCAAATACAGCTTCTTGAATTGATTATATGCAGTGCAGAAAGTTGATTTATGTCATGAGTTCGCATGTGATATTCAAGTGTTTCCATTGCTGATAAAACAGACAAAAACCAGCAAAAGCATTTCTGTGTTCAATAGAACGTCAACTTTCATGAGGTCCTAAGGTTATAAAACACTTTGACGTATGTCTGACCCTGAAATGCCATCAGATTTCCATGAATTTCTGAATATTTCTCACTTCACATTCTGCTGTTCTTTCAAGGGTGCTCATTTAAAGCTCTTTAAAATGGCTTTTGCCAAAATTCAAAACTCCTTGTTTAGTGTAAATCCCCAAGCCAACACATAATCAGTCTGAAGACTGACTGTAAGGTTTAACTCCTTCTATTTTAGCTTGTTTACAGTGAAGACAGTTAGCTTTCTGAAGTGCTGCTAAGTAACCTTCTCCTTTTATTAATTTTTACCTTTGCAGCTGTCTGTCTCATTTCCTTCTCCATTGACTTGAATTATAATGACAAGAGGGAAGGGAGTTATGCAACATTATCATACTGATTCATAGGTAGGAAAGCAAATGTTTTAGTGCCATCTCCCAGAGGCTGAAGTCTTTCACCTTTACTTATGTCTGTATGCTGAGGGGAAAATAATGGTGAGAATGTGAGATAATAAGGAAATATAAGCTAGAATTAGTCTGGGAAACTGTTAACAACATTCTCTATTCAGATGGCTGTTTCAGAATACTGTTATTTTAGGAAGTCAGCAGCAAAGGATGCCTTTGATTAACATCTAGCCTGATGCTTTCTACATATACTTCTAAAGTGAACTGTGGACTTACACTAGGATATTTTCAGCCTGTGTCTGTCTCAAAGTAAACCATGTGGCTCCTGGTAAAGAACTATGAAGTTTGTGTCTCTCTGGATTAAAAATGTTTTTGGGAATGCTCAAGAATGTAAAGCTTTGTTCCTTGAAATCTTTATAACTGAACAAATCTACCAGTTGGTGTGTGTAATGCACAGATACAGTGCCCAGTCTCTGTAGTACTATTCACCAGCATTTTCATGGACTGCAGTTTTTGGACACTCTTTTTAAAAAGAAAAATCCTACTTCCTGGCATGAAAAGTTATGGTTTTCCAAGTATGAGAAACAACATCTGTTCTCACAAACAGATATCTGAAGTAACTTCAGCAGTCCTCTACATCCCCTCTGGGTCTATTTGAAGAATACTGAAATAAAACTTTTACAGCCTTTAATAAAAACAATTCTACTCCATCAGAAAATTCTGTAGTCCATTTTGGAGCATGTTATCTTTTACCTTGGGACCTATGAGGAAAATAGTCAATTTTTCAGCCTTGATTTAGTGACAGTATGATCAGGTCTAGGGTCAAAAGCCCTAGGAAAGTTGAGTTTTCAGTTGTATGTGAATATCAGTGGGAGTTGAACATTTTAAGAATTATATTCTGTTCCACAAAAATGACTATGGGTTTTATATTATGTTTTGAGTCACCACTGTGAATCATTGTAGCTTTTTGTTTTCACCTGTGCACTTCTCACAGCAAGTTATTTATAGCACTCAATGCCTGCATTTAGGTTGCTGTGTGACAGCTTTGTTTCTACTCACATATTTTAGTATTGCTATTGGACAGGTAGGTTTGGAGAATTTCATCCAAAATTGCATCCTTAGTGAAATTGTCCTAGACAAAAGGACTTAAGTTGAACTTAACTTAATTGTGAACTGGAGGTAATAGTCTGTGAAAATCTTCCACATCAACTTAAGACTAAAATGCTGGTGTGATAATTATGGGCAATAGTCCACTTTTGTATGAACAGGCATAAAAACTGTCTCACCAGAAATTACAGTCTTATAGCATGATTTGAAACCTCAAGGGAATCAGGATATCTCTCACTGGGTATCTATTTTGGAATGACCTTCTCTGCAAATGAACACACCACAGAAAATCACCATCTGGTCAGAGAAGCCTACTAACAGGCTCAAGGGAATTAGCTACTTAACCTTGCTAAGACTAGTGAAAATCCAAAGCCCTGTATTATGGGTTATGTGTTTAGATCCTAGTGGCGGGAGCAAGAGTGAAATGGGGAAGTGAAAATAAAGTAGTAAAAGCATCATGATTTGTGGGCACGATGTGTCAGCTGGCCTAAAACCACAGATTTCTTGGAATTATACTGGCAATAGCATTCACAACATATATTTTAGCCTCTAGATTTTCACCACTTCAATATCTGTTTCATATCTTGAGATTTTTTTTCTTAAGGGAACTTTCTGTCTGTCTTAGTATGTCTACCAGTGAGATGTTTCGATTTAGTTGCTTTAAATAATGTCATATCCATATTCCTAATTGTTCTTTGTATTTAATGGCCTATCGATAGGAAAATTCATTACTCCAAGATGTGTTTTTGTAGCATATCTGCAGGCCATGGTAATACTTTTAAAACTTAAATCTGGGTAGAAGCATTTTAAAGCTATCAAACATACACAATGTCTTCACTGCTGTCTGCTATTTCTCCTGGTAGAAATACTATGTTGACACATCACGCACGAAGCATTCATAAGATTTTAGCTTTGGTTAAAAAATTGTAATAAAAAATATTGTCACTAATCAACAAAACTTCATTTTAAACTTACTTTTTTAAAGAAATATTATTTCACCCTCTGAAACCCTAGTTGACTTTAACTAAGAAACAGCAAACTGTACAAAAGTCTTTAAAGGCTTGTTTTCATTACTGGCACATTCATCAGTAAGGAGAGTGCTTACTGAATATATTTTCATCATAATTATACAAGAAGTTTTTTGAATGTTTAAGGAAGGAGAAGTTTTACTTAATTACTGAAGAAAGCTTATATACATCCTCATACACAGACCATGAAAAACATAGACAAGGTGGAAAGAAACCTGCTTCATCATTTGGCACTTCATGATCAATTGTTTGTTGTTTAGGGAAGTCTCTGTGGTTCCTTAACATACGTTGCTGTGTGGAGTAACACAGTGAAGAAGCAAAAATTATCAGTGGAGATTCAAACCTATATTTTAAGAAAAATAGCTTGCATGTCACAATTCAGAGCTTTTATAAAGCAACATCAGAAGAGGAGGGTGAGATGAAGTCCCTATGATGTCTATTATTCACCATATGGTGCTATTAAACCCTATCTGGTGATAACTTGTGATAAAGAGTTTTGACCTCAGACTTTAGAGAGTTCTTGATGATAATACACGACAGTTTTTTATTTCAGCCCCTCAGGAGGGGCTGAAACTAGAACTCAACAACAAAATAGAGAGGGAGAGAAAGGATATCGAATTTTCTGACAAAGCTCTCCCTTCCTAGGTCTCTTCCTTCAAGAATTAAATTTGGGATTTTTCTCTAATGTTTTTAATCAACTCCAAAATTAATTTGTAAAAATTATTTTAATAACATTTCAACATAAATATTTTGACCTGTCCTATTTACAGCTCATGGACCTACTCTGTGGTTTGATATGATTGTAACCTTTTTCTGCGTGACATTATTCTGCTTGAAACTTTAGGGTACAACTCACTATCTACAGTTACCTCTCAGTTTTCATGTATCAGAACTACTGGTTTGTTCTCCACCTGTGTAGCTTCTGATACAGAGAGCTGTGTCAGTATGGACTAGTGCAGGTATTCAAACCTGGACAAGGCGGTTCACATACTTCATCATGGTAGCAACAGGGTAATTGATCACAGAGCTGCTTACCTTTTCTTTCAGAAAACCATGCCTCTGCAAGGAAAAATTCAGATTCCTTTTTTCCATGGTTTTCACATCAGTAACTATTCTCTAATTGGGTTCTCAATACAGTCCCCTTCCAGTCTGCCTTTTGTCATCACAAAATCAAGAAAAGAGAGTAGATTAATTGCAGTGCCCACTCTTGCCTTATGGCTTATTCAGTTCATTGCACCAGTAAGTAATTCAAAGAGAGTATTTGCAGAATAAAGCTACATATTTTATGAGGTCACTTTCTGAGATATCTTTAAAGATTCCTTTTATCAGATTGCTTGGTTATGCTATTTTTGTCAGACAACAGCAAAGTCCACATGCTCTATTGTATTCAGGCATAAAAAAATCTCAAAGTACAATCTAAGCACAGAACTGTGTCCACAGAGATTTTCACATACCCCAATGCTTTACATTAATATATATAAATACCTATCTTATATGAGATTGCATGAGATTAATTTTAACTATAAGGCAATATAGGAATGGTTTATGAGAATCATCTTGGGGTTTTGAGGGGGTTTGATTTTCATGTAATTATAGCAGCTTATCATGAATCTTGTAAAAAGTTTTATTCTAGTATAACCTTTATTGCTTCCTTTTTTCTATGGTAAAAGAATGCATAATAATTTCCCCTTTGTTATTGCCCTCTCTGATCTGACCTTCAAATGTCAGACTTTCTGCTTTTTGATCATGCATATAATATGCACCTTGACTCACTTATGTGAAGCTATGTCAGACAAAGGTCCTTTCATGATTCAAGCTTTGAGTGAAGTAATCATATTATATCTATCTTTTACACCAAAAGAGCAGATCTTATAGCCAAACTTAGCATGCTTCTTACTGATGTAAAATAAAAGTGACAGAAATGCAAAAAAATTACAGGTTGAAGCACAAAACCAAATGTAATATATGCTCATTTTCAGACACTAGTGGTTGAGCAAAATCATATTGGATTGTTTGGAAGCTAAAGTAATTGTCTTACAAGTACACTTCAGTCTTTAGGCTATATTGTATTTCGTGCTACAAGTGTTTTCAGAACTGTCTCAATGCCTGCAAAATATACTTAGTATTATTAATTATTGTGTGTTAGCATAAAAAGTCAAAACATTTTCTTCCTTAGATAGCTATTTAGCACCAATAACTGCAAATTATTAAGTATCAGGCATCTTTAATTTACTTCATTATCAGTTGTATTTCTCTTTATCAGTTGAAAGCTTTATATAACCCTGTAAGAAACATTCATTTGTTCCTAGGATAGCTCAGTATAATATTGTTTCCAATTTTGGAAACTGGAAGATGTTAAAGATAGGTGGCTAATAAAGGCAGCTTACACATGAAATCAATTTTTTTGAGGTATTGAATATGAGACAATGAACTCTGTACAGAACTCTCTAAATGAGAAAAAAAATGAGGTAAAGCTTAGAAGGCCTCATTTTCTCCATCCATTTAGCTGTCTAGATCAGAAATTGCATGCTTTACTGAAGTCAAAGGAGGTGCAATACGGCTGCAAATGAAACTCAGGTCTCAGAAGATTTAAATCTGTTAGAATTGGATTTATTGGTTCCCTTTAAATTTCTTTACAAGCAAAATCTCTTCCATGAAATCTTGAAAGTTATGATTTCTTTCATCAGGACAGAGCATCAAATTCAAGAGCTTTAACAAGAAAGTATTCCCAAGGGTCAAAACAATAGAGGCTCAGTGTTGAATTTTCTCCTTATTGGCAGAAAAGGAAAGAAACAATGCTTTTCAAGTTCCGGTTGCTAGGAAGATTGACAACTTACTTTCTTGATAGAGCAATTGTATTTATTCTACTCTCTACATTTTTACACAACTTTTCTTGGAATATTTCTCTCAAATAAAAGTTCTTCGGCATTACCAAGCTTTACATGCTGTAAATACCCAGCAAATGAAATTACTAAATAATCAGAAGATTATTTTTTTTTAAATTCATATAGGCTAAGAGATATGAGAGATGGGTGCCCTAAGATGGGATAGAGATACTGGTCCCTGAATGATTCCAGGTCATTTCCATACAGGAAGGAATCTGGACTGTTCACCACTAGATGAAATTATCATCTTTAATTTCCAGCAAAAGCAAGATATGCAGGCTATTGCAGTGTGCTTCAGGGAATCTCATACTGAGGATGCCTGAAAGCCAAGGATTGAGGAGCATCGCATAATGGCAATTCACTACTCAGTAGTCTGGTTTTATGCAACTAACTAGTGCCAGACAGGATTTCACAAGAATATCCCAGCAATATAGCCAACTGATCTGAAGCAAATGGTTACTGAGATGTAATAGTCTTCTCCAACTGGCTTTCTCACAGAATTTGTTGTTGTTACTGCTCTTTTTACTTGGAATATTTTATAACCAGAAAATGTTAGTAGAGTTAGTTCTTTCTATGTCTTCCTCTTTTATGTATAAACTTTTTTAAAAGGAAGGAAAAAAAGCCAACTATTTGTTAAGTAGTTTATGTAACTTTTAACTGTTGCAGTTTTTATTCTTGATGTTGTTAAACATTTTTCATTTATATCACTTCAACTAATTATATGCTTGGATTAATGGTTTTCATTAAGAATTATTGTTGAATTTCTTTGAATGATGATTGATTCCTTTTTCTCTCAGGAAGGAAACTGATTAATTTTATCTGAATTTTTGCAATCTCTTTGCAAACACATGTGGGTGACTGTATCATAATAGACATGCCATTACTCAGTTTGAGGAAACTTTGTGCTTGGGGAGCAGTATGATACCCCAGTGGTTTAAGATTTCCCAGAAATAATAAGCTTTTAGGCAGAAAAGGATATGTAATTAGTTCTTCTGTCAGAAAGCTTTCTAGTGGAAGGATAATCTTAAGCTAAATGTAGGAGATGTAGAGTTTAAATGCATATCCTCAAAGTACAGCAAAGAACTAGACTGTTAAAGGTTTTGTCCTTTCAAGGTATTGTGGCCAGGACATTTATTTCACCTTAAACTGGAGAACTGAGCGTTTGATTTAACAAGTGGAGACCCATCTTTCAAAATTTTAAAAATAAGCTGCTTTAAAAAATGGGATTTAGGAAATTTTTCTTCATTTGGGTTCCAGCCATGACAGGATTAATTTTTGTCAGGAGGGAACATGGCTAGGACCCAGAGGTTATCATATACCACCTCACATCATTGCCAGTGGCTAGGGAAGGGACTCTCTTCCAGGCAGAAGGCATTCCTTCCTGTAAGGAAAACGTGGCGGAGAGAGCTGTGGGGTGGTGCAGACTGAAGTCATGTCATGTCGGGTCAAGCCCAGCGAGCATTTTGTATTGAATCATTCTTTTCTACACTTTTGTTGTTAATATTGTTGCTGCTACTCTTCATTTTCTTATCTCATTGATGTTATCAGTAAATTTTTCTGATCTCAACCCATGATCTTTCTGGATCTCTCTGCCCTCCCATGATGTGGGGCAGCACCAGTCCTAATTCCATTTCCATCTGAGGAACCATTTCTGACGGCTGAGGTGGGTAGGGAAGGGGTTACTCCAGCTCCAGGGGTTTCTTCAGGTCCTGGACGCTCGGAGGGGAGAGCTGCTCCCCCCCCCCCACGAGGTCCCATGGCAGCCACAGACAGCACATGGGACTTGTAGAGGAGGCCAGAGAGAGAGTTTATTGATGGGGTGGTTACATATATAGGATTTGGAGGATTCACAAAGTGACCAATTACAGGGTCAGGGGGCTTACAGTACACCCAGTCGCAGGAAAGGGTTAACAACCAATAGGAAGAGGTTAAAAGAGTCCAATGGGAAGACTTCTTGATATCTTCTCAGGACATTCCTGAGACAGAGATAAGAACTGGCCATGAGGTGGTCTTGGGAAGAAGAAGCAGTGACTTTGCAAAAAGCCATTTTGAAACATATTTAAACCACAGCTTCTCATACAAGGCAGATTCACTGCTACAGATCTTTGCCTTTTGTGCCTCCAATTCTTCTCTCCAGCCACCCATGGGGAAGGAGTGGAAGCGGGAGAGGGGAGTGTGGTTTGGAGAGTCTCACCTCTTACTACTGATCATGACTGGAAGCACTTCAGATCTGAGTCATTAACTGGTTTCACAAATATGAAACTAAAAAAAATTATCTGAGTAAAAGATGGACTTTTAACTGCAATTGATTTAGTTAATCCACAAACCCCTATTTTATTCACACTAGGGGTTACTAATGGATGAAAAGGGGAATTCAAGTTACATATTGCTGTTCCTTCTAGGAATGGTACCATGGATCACTGATGCGTGCACCTGGATAAAGGATATGGATGCGTATTTGTCACCATCAACTTGCTTGCATTTTGCTCAGTGTCATTTGTCACAGCTTTTCACGAATAGCATTAGGAGGATCTGATTTGTGCTAGAACCATTGATTGTGCGGGATGTCACTCCAAAAAAGTCTAGAATGGTGCATGCTGTAGCAAACACAGTATTTGAACAGTACCTCTACTTGACCAGTGGAAGCGACTACTTTATAAAAGGCAAAAGAAACCGAGTTGAAGACAACAGTGCTTTCAAGTTTGTTATCACAGAATATAACATATATATCTGCCTATAAGAAGGTGAAAGCTCTATACAATTGAGAAAGAGCAATAGCAGACCACTTAGTAGTGTCTCTAATATTCTGAAAACAGTGTGCTTCAATTTCAATAAATCTGGTAATAAGTGGATTGCTTCACCTGGAAAGAATAGATCTAAATCCAGTGAATAGGCTGAGGTTTGTCAAACGTGAAACTGCCGTCCTGTCTTTTGGTTATGTAATTCCACTTTTTGCAGCATAAAATAGATTTATATGTAATACATACAGATTCAGTTCACGTTACTAAACCTTCAGATTAAAGTGTTATTTCTCTGCAAAGATGTATGCTATTTTTAGCAGTTCTCTACTTCTGTCTGCATATAAACATCTGACAGGCAAAATGGTAGACGGGGGCACTTACCTATATGTTACTCTGTTTGTGTGCTTTGCAGAAGGAACAAAAATAACAGAAAGCTGTGAATAGCTTTTTTGGTATTTCTTTATGTTGGCTTTCTCGGAGTTTCATGGATGAGGACAGTATATCTGTAGTTTGAGAGACATTTTGCTACATATCTTAACAATGCTATATGTTAGTTTTCCTTTATCATCCACTAAGAGTTTCCAACTTTTTGACATATGCATTCTGAAAAATAATGTGCTAATTTCTTTCTCTACCTTTAATAAACCTGAAGTTACACCTTATTGGGCTCTATCGTGGGACCTGTCAATTCTGGGAGACCATTGCAGAGCTTCCACCGCATCAAGATTGTTCATGTGGAAGGAAGAGCAAACCTTTGTGTATTTGCAGAGGAAAAGCATGCTTTGACAGGCTTATCATGAGAGAAACCAAGCTTTTTAAGACGCAAGGTGAATTATGCAATAAAATAAAATATTGCTGGAAATTTGAAATACTGTATCTACTTTAGCTTGCCAAAAGAAGTACAAGAGGTTTACAGCTTTGAAGGTTTACAGCTTCTGTACAGTCAAAAAATAGAAGTGGCTAACTAGTAGTATGTCTTGACCCAGACAGAACTCTTGCAGGAAATGTAGCCAACCAGGTCTGGGGCAGCAGGAAATAATGGCATAGCAGCAGGAGGAGGTGTGCACCGGTCAGGGCCCTGAGTCACCAGGGTAAGGAGCTGCAGGAGGAGTGGAGAGGATTGTGTGCTGTCAGGGGGACTGTGTGCTGTCGGGGGGGATGAACATGAAGTTGACAAGGGTTTCACAGGAAACCCTGCAGAGGGAAGATCTCTGTAGAGCTCAGATATGTGGAGATCTTCAGCTCACCAGATAGGTGACACTTCTTGAGGGCCTGTGAGTCAGGAGTGGAGAACAGAGCAACAAGGGCAACGTTGTAGTGGGAATTTGTTATGGACCACCTGAACAAAGTGAACAAGTGAACAAAGTCATCTTTGTCAGGTCCAGATGACTAAATCATCTGACCAGGCCCAGAGAGTGGTGGTGAATGGTGCTGCATCTAGTTGGCATCCAATCATGAGTGGTGTCCCTCAGGAATCAGTATTGGGCCCAGTCCTATTCAATATCTTCATTGATGATCTGGATAAGGGGACTGAGTCTACCCTTAATAAATTCACAGATGACATCAAGTTGGGTGCAACTGTCGATCAGCTGGAAGGTAGGAAGTCTCTGCAGAGGGATCTGGACAGGCTGGATCCATGGGCCGAAATCAACAGTATGAGGTTCATAAGACCAAGTGCCGGGTCCTACACTTTGGCCACAATAACCCCAGGCATTGTTACAGGCTTGGGGAAGAGTGGCTGGAACATAGCCCAGCAGAAGAGGACCTGGGGGTGCTGATCAACAGCTGGCTGAACATGAGCCAGCCGTGTTCCCAGGTGGCCAAGAAGGCCTCAAGATTCTAGAGAGCAGATTTCAGCTTTTCAGGGAACTGGTAGGTGGGACCTGATGAGAGCAAAAGAGTTTAGGTGACAGGTCTTTAAGAATGTTATCATTCTAGTGAAAGAATTGTCCATCACAATATTGAGGAAGATGAGTAGGCTTACAAAACTTTGTTAAGCAGGGAATTTATGACTCAGTTATAATGCTAAAAGACTGTACATGGGAGGTAGAAGTGAACACAGGCTACAAGTAGCACTGTAAGAACATATTGTGTAGACATGCAGGAATGATATCAAGAAAGCCAAGCCCAGCTGGAGATGATAACAGGAAGAACTTGTGCTGCTACATTAACAGTAAAAAAAAAAAGAAAGGAAAATATAGGCTTACTACTGAGTGCTGAGAGTGATTTAGTGACAACAGATGAAGGTAAAGCATAGGTAGTCAGTGCCTTCTTTGCCTCAGCCTTCACCTACGAGGTATTACTTGAGCCTTTGTATATATAGACCGGGCTCAAGGAAAAGCATCATCAGTGGTGGAAGAGGACTGATTCAGGTAACTGTTGAGCAATCTTGGTCTACATGCAAAATCCGGTGATAGGCACCCAAAGGTGCCTAAAGAGCTTTATTTGTCCTTCTTTTGGATATTTAGCCTTGTAAATTCTCATTCCTTCCTTTGATATGTTGCACAAAGAAATCTGAGGCAAACTCAGTCTGCAGCAGCAGATGAAATGAAGGGGTTAAGTTTAATACCTCAACTACTGCCACTAGACAGGAAAACTACTAAAGGAAAATCTGATAGAATTCCTAGAATCATTTCAATATAGCTCTTGTTTACTCATATAAATATATTGGTTTTCCTTGGAAGTAGGATGCTGAGGTAAGAGAGTTAATAACATAAAACAGTTTTGCTTTATGAAAACCATATCAACATCCAATAAGTATTTTTTTCTTCCCATGCCAATTTTTCATATAGTATTAAGACAACCATTAGAGAGTTAAGTCATTCATTATTCTAGCCTTACATCACACCGTTGTTGATGAGATAAGGCTCTCTTTCTTAAGCCTTGAACTTTCCATTTCCTTATTAAATAAAGCAGAAAATTCAACTTTACTAACGCCAGCAATATTTATGGTATTATATTCCCAGTGATTTTGCACGAATGAGGACTGACATTTAGAGATGCTAGCAAGTGGTTGGATCTCAAATTAGATAAGATTAACTAGTATTAGCTAGAAATTCTGTCACATATTGACCTCCTAATCCTATATGTTGAACAAATCAAAACAAAAAGTCTATTCCTGCTCTGAAAAGCTAGTAGGAGAGGTAGATATACCAGGCATATATACGGCTTGAAAAGAGAAAGAAAACAATTCTATAATGAAATAATATATTGAGAGGGTTTTGTAATTTGTTTAAACTAGTTTAAGCATCTGCCTATTATATACATTAAATGCATTCCAGCATTTTGGAAGGCTATAATCTCCTAAGAAGTCAAGTACATATTTAGTCCATATCCTTCCCACTTCAACATTGTTCTTGCTCTTCTAAAAGACTAGTTTAAGAAATTAAGGTGTTGTGATCTTTCAAAAAATGCTATAGTGGTCTCCAAAAGAGATGTTAATTCTGAATAATCTGAGAAGCCCAGGTTTATAGGAATTGTCTGACCACATTTTGCAGGATTTTCTTTTTTTTTTAATTATTTTGAAACACATCCAATAAATGAATTTTTTTTTAACTGGTATGAAATGCATTCTTTTGTTAGAAAACCATAGACTTTTCCCATCTTGATTTTCTCTTGAAATATGCATACTATCTGTGAATCACTGATAAAGATATGTTGTTTAAAGTTACGCTTATATTTCTTATTAAACCTCTGTATTTTTAGAAAAATACAAACTTTTTTGTTAATATATTTCTTTATTTGGGCATGAAAAATTACATGCTAGGGAATTTTCAGTTTTAAGAGGATATCAGTTTGAATCAAACCATTCAATCCTTTTAACAATTAAATTTATAAGGAGTACTTATATCCTTACAGGCATATGGTGGCATGGGAACTGGGCTGTAATAAGAGAGGTAAAAAATTATCATTATTAAAATGCTAGAAACACCATCTGAGCTAAAGCAGCTGTGCCTACAATGGTGCTTTGTCACCAGCAGCGATAGTAGGAAATACTGTCTCAGTAAACAACATGAGCCTGGCAGTGTCCAGTGGCCTCATACTTCCCAGAGCCCACATCAGGCATTATCATTCCCTTTGGGCAACTCATCCCTCTGAACAGGTGACTGGTGCTGAGCTTTGAGTATCAGCTCTTGAGCTACTGCAATAACTATACCCTGTTATTAAGGCAAACCAGCTTTGGCTTACATTAGTATTTAATTTAAGCTTTATTAATTTAGCTGAAAGCTGGAGGTTCAGGGATCAATTAACAGTCAGTTCAGATATTCCTACCTCAAGGGTGGTACTATGAGTTGGAAGGGTTTGACAATTGGAGGCAATATTGGTAATATCCATTAATATTTCTTAGGGATTTGGGCTAAGCTGTTTAATAAATGCATGCAATAGTTAACGCATTAGTATTTATCTCCCATAACCTTCATACCAATTTGTTTAAGCTGTTGTGCAGGGCAAACAGTTATTCATACAGGATTAATGAGAAAATGATATATAGGTGATTATATATATATATATTATATATATAAAATATGATATATAGGTGATAAACATAATTCATAATCCATGAAGAGGGTTACTTTATTTATTAAAGATAGCAATATAATCTAAAAAAGTAATAGTATACAAAAGCAGCAGCAAATAACTGTATGGGTAAATCAACACAACACTACTTAAATAAATATTTAAAATGAAGAAAGTATAGAAAATTTTTCAGAAACACCCTTCAAATATGTTCTCATGTGTTAATAATTTATATTAACAATAATTAATAATACTTTGTGGTCAAATGTCTAGGTCTTTTCTGAGAAAGGGTTTGTCTGAAGTTTAGTTTGAAACCCAGGGTTTTTTGCATCTTGGTTATGTGTATTTTATCACGAAGTTTCATGTGGACATGAATATTTATTTTCTAGTTTCATTTTCGATTATTTATTGGAACAAACCCATCATTTTCTGATGGTTGTTGTGTTTTGAATCAATGAACAGATTAACCCCAAATTTCATTGTCAAAGTCCTATGATTTACAAATGCCAGACAAGTTTTAAACAAAAACCAGAATGAAAGTAAACTATTTACAGCTGTGAGAGAACATATTTACAAAAAAAGAATTACTGCTTTTTAAAAGCTGGTTAAAGGGTAGGATTTTTCCCCAAATGCTTCCATTTATAACAAAAATACATCTATTTATAACAAAGACAACCTTTTCCAAGCCCACTCCCTTCCTCTATGAAAGGATTCCATTTCCAATCAACACAGGTAAATTTGCAAGCATAACTAAACAACATGAACTAAGGATGAAAAATGGTTTTTTAACATAATGAGGAATATAAAATTTAAGAGAGGTTTATTGTTAAATCATTATTCTATATTTATTAGGATATAGTAAGTGGCTGTTTCTTGCTTATTTAATCTGGATTTTTTAAGTGGGCACTCAGCTGTCTTCTATCATCTCTGTTTTCTAAATTTTTGTTTAGAGCTTATTTGTTAGCTCTCTGAAAGTTCCCCTTCCCTTTTTTCCCTCTCCTGTCATTTATTAGATGCCTCAGAATAAGAAAATGATTTGCTGTTATTGTCTACAGTAAGCCTCTCAACTAATACAAGAATGATTGTCTAGGAAGATGATGCTGTACATGTTTCTTAGCATCCTGTGGAAGACTGCATATCTAGGATTTGTGAAATAAGGCAGTAGTTAATGACTTTTTTCTTAATCCAGCCTCTTTTCTAGTTTCATTAGCCCAGCTGCAAAACTTCAAGTGCATTGATTTGTTTTACGAACAGTGTTGTCATTTCAGTGGTGTCCATTTCAATTGAGATTGTCCTTAGTAGCTGATGGTTTTTTAATATTTTGATTATCAAGTGTTTGTTGGTTTAAGTCAAAGGCTGCCATTTAATAGAGCACATTTTGTCTTCAGAGTTGTGTGCAATGGAGACCACTCAGGCATTAGTCTTTTGCTGCTTTGTTCTTCTCTTAACAGAAATATTGCCTAATAGATCAGAATTTATTTCTTTATTTGTGTATCAATGGGCTTAAAATTTGAATTTTGAGGTTTACCTTTACTCTTTCACTGTTTCTTTTATAATACATGAGCACAAGATGCTATTTTGTCCAATACAATTTTTTCTGTTGTTCAAAGCATCTCAAGCAATTGGTACTTTCTTTTCCCAATAAATTATTTCTCTCTGCAACCTTGTCTTTCTATATTGATTATGTGCCACTGGTAAAATAAACTGCTGTCCACAGTGGAAGATTTGGATATACAGAGAAATTAATTCATATGAGCGGGAATTAGACTGGAATTGTGAGGGTGGGACAAAGTATCAGCAGCAACTGACCTTGGCTTAATCTCTGGAGGGTTTCTTTGCAATGATGGAGGAAAGGGAACAGACACAAATCCCTCAGCAATTTCAAACCCATGGACTCCCTCACTGTCTTCATTCCTTCACACACTTTCAGGAAAGCACCTAAATTAGTTTCCTGCTCTGAGCTGCATTTACAGCCACCTCACTGATTGTTCAAAGGAATAAAAAGCCTCCTTGAACTGAGGGAGACCTTTCCCTTCCATCCCTTCCTCCCTCCTTCCTCCTTCTACTCTTTGCTCTCCATAGATCATGGAGGCAATAGTCTTAGTCTGCTCCACTTAGGGCCTAAAATCTAAATACATTTTTTGGTTTTTTTTTTTTTGTTTTGTTTTAATTGGTGTTTTCTACCCTTTCATGCTGTTTCTTCCTATCTTCTTTTATATCTGATAGAAGCAAAAAACCCACATGTGAAATCTATTTTTAATCACTTGGGAGAAACACTGTTTCTGCACTGAAGACACGGTTAAGTATCCATGTCCCTACTGGCACAGCTTAAATCTCTGGCTCCTTTCCTGAAATTTATAGGAACTCAGCTGTGTTTGATTTTCTAATCTCAGCACTTTTGGTGAGGTACTCCTGCCAGCAACATCTTTTATTTAGATTTCTGTTTGCAAGAATTTATCTTCTTACTCTTAAACTCTTATTGTGGGTCAAAGGGAGCACACCACATATATGGAGCTAAGAATGTGTTTATTGCTTTAAAGTAATAATTTTCTAATTAAATACTAAAAATTCATTGTATTTTGTATTTCAGTCCTATCACTATAATCTCTCTTCTCATGGGTAACAAGCACTTTTTTTACTTACCCCTACAGATGTAGATCCTGGGCTTGATTTGACAGTGATTTAGAGGGGGATTTAGAGGCTCAGACTCACGAATGTATATGAAAAAAACATAGTTTGAAGTCCTCCAAATATTTCTGTAGCATTAAGAGCTTCAGAAGTTGATCAGGGAACCTGTATCAGCTCATGCATAGTGACATTTTTGAACAAATAATAGATTTCTAAGACTGATCATTTGCCTGGAGTGGAAAGCAGTACCTTGATTACTTGTGAGTTGCACAAAAGTGTTGAGGTTATGTGAGCTGCAGTCATTCCCCATGGTCAATGGAAATTCTGAGCACTGAAATGTAAAAAGAATTGATCAATCTATTGGATTAGCATGTCCCTGACCTACCATGCAAGATTTATATTAATAAAAACTGACATGTTGCTTTAATTCATAGATGTGTTTGTTTTTAGGTAATTTGCAAATAGTGCCAACACATTTTAGGAGTGCATCAGAGAAAAGGAAAAGTCTATTTCTGGATCTCTAATTCTTTGAACCGTTTTGCCAACGGCATCTGTGGTTTGCACATTGGTATTTCAAAACTCGGCAGTCCTGATTGGGATAGTTTTCTTTTCTGTTGACCATCTGTCACAGATGCAGGAACCTGAACGCATTATTAATTCTATAGATTAAAACTTCAGTTGGACTGTTGGGCTGGTTTATTATTGTCTGCTTTAGGCCCACGTAACTTTTTTTTCTTTTTTTTCTCCTTTTTTTTTTTTGTGGTGACATTCAGAAGTGAGTTTGTAGATCTCAGTTGTGTCTCTGTAAAAAAGAAGGAAAATGTTAAAATGTTGCATTAGTTTCTCATTGATTTATTAAGCAGAAATATGTAGGAGGAAGTTTCGAACAGCTTGTTTGTTCAGATCAGCAGCAGGGACAGCCTGCAGATGATTAGTTCCACTTGTGCCCATATGTGTCATGGCAGTAAATGCTGATTATTACAAATGGTTTGGTAGGAGAGGAGGTTAATTGAACAAACATTAAAAACAAATGTATACTGACTGTTTTAAAGTGTGTAAATAACAAGGGTTCTGGTTAATGTTTTCATTATTGCTTTTAAAAAGAGAAAAGTTATGCAAATACATGCAAAACTCTCTCTAGAGTGTTATTGGTTATCATGTGTCACAGTTTTCCATTTTACCAAGCTGTCTCTTTTAGACAAAACGTAAGGACCAGATTTCCGAAAGCGCTATATACTAGAGAGACCTTGAGAATGTGACAGATTCATTTCATGGTGCTTTGAGACTTCAAAATTGTGGATTTGTTCCATAATGGGACTAAAATCAAATGTGTTCCAATGTTTTTATTAAAATGGATGGGCTGGAAAGAATGGTTTTGTTGACCCTTACAAGTCCAGTCCCAGTTTCCACTTCAGACTATAATTTACCATCTTTGCAGGATATAATGACTCAAAACAGAGCAGGTTTCTTAGAGAAATGTTTTATTTCCATGATTGCTGTTGTATTATAAGGGAGGAACTGCCTGTTATGTTGCCACGTCAGTCAACATACAAACAGTGCCAGCTTAGATATGCATGTAATTTCTAAGAATGCTTAGAATGCAAAGGCTATACCTGATTTTTAATCTTTTTCATCAAGGCCTCACAATACAGACTGAAATGCATAAATTGTAGAATTTTCCATTAAAAATCGTAATGGTTTTATTAAAAAAAGCTACTACTCCACTGTTGTCACAAATTAGTCTTTATCAAGGTGTGGTATACTTAATAGGAAGTGATAGTAACCCATGCCTTCCCTTTATAAATCTTGAAAGTTACTGTCACCTTTGTTAATATGAGGATCTTGCCTTATCATACACTTCAGCAGGATGTCTGCAGTGACAACGGGCAAGAAGTGTAACATGCTGCCTCTGGAAAACTTTTTTGAGCATTTGGATACTATTTTCAGATACAGGTTAATAGATGTTGGGGGTTTTTTTATTATTTATTAGAGGAACCATAGAAATCTAAATGTTTATGTCCTGCACCGTGCCTTTAAGCAACAAAGTTTATTTGTGTTACTCTATTTCAGAATTTACGGCAACTCCGTTACTATGGAGGTAATGTCTGCTTGAGCTTGTGAATAGGTGCATCAAGTTGTTCAGACTTATTCCTCCTTTTTCTACATAAACATAGACAGATAATTTAAAGATCAATAATAATACTGGTATACATGGCTCACTTACGCTGCTGACCTGGTTGAATGACATGTTGCAAAAAAACCTGATAGCTTTTTATTAAAGCTATGAATGTTAACAAATGGGCTAAAAGTCTGTGGTTTTAGTGTGTAGAATATAGTAGACAGTATGTAATGGCTATGATTATGCATTAGTTCTACAAAAAATTATCATAGAGCTCTTTCTTTGGAAAAAAAAAAAGACACCAAACAATGAATTGTTCCCTGTAACCATATTCAAGAAAAAAAAATTAAACTTTCAGTGAATACAAAGAGTTGTTTGGACAAGAAGAGAAGCACAGTGTTTATTTTATAAGACAAAACTGGAAGCACTTACCCTGTTCAATCCAGAAAGAAAAATGAAAAGATGGAAGGTAAAGGTCTGTTATCAGGAAGTACAGAAAGTTGCAGAATGGGCCAGATACTGGGAAGAAAAATTAGCTGTTGATTCCAAATCACTCCTGGTGGAGAGCAAAGGGTTATCTAGAATATTTCTTAATACTGTGTTAGACTGTTTTGTTTGCTTCTGATGGAAGAAAATAATGGTTTCTGGTTGCTTGGTTCTTTATTTTTTTTTGAAAGATATTAAAAGTGTCTGAAAAGTTTGCTTGAATCTTTCTGGCACGTTTGCAAATTATAAAAAAAAAAAAATTGCAAGGGATCAACAAACCCTTTTTTTTTTTTTCTGAGCTTTACTAGAAACCTATTTCAGAAGAGAGAGAAGAGTTTTTTATTTCCAGAAGGTTTTCTTCACATAATGATTCACTTTCTCAGCTGTGTTCAATGTTTGGCCAAGAGACTTCCAGCAAATTTTTTCTGTTCAAGGAGGCAAAATGACTACAGAGGAAGATAGGACTTTTATGGTAAAGAGATGTTTAACTGTGAGACTCCCTTGTGTGTGAGATCAGATTAATATTTTACTGTTATCATCTTAAAAGCATGAGATAAAACTTGATTTGAGCTTCTCTTTCCCTTTGTATAATATGTGATTGATTGGTAGGGAAAGTCCTCAACTGTAGAGCAACACAAGAGATGAAGTAAAAAGAATTCATACTCTTCTAAAGACTAACATTTCTAACAGTCCATCTCACTGGTGCAATTACATATTACCTTTCTATAACCGATATTTCTCAAATGGGTACTAAGCAGGCTGCTTGTTCAGTTTCCTCTGTCTCTCAGACATAGGTTATTTGAGGGTTGTGGTATAGTAGAAAGTAGCTTAGAAAAAGCTTTGATGCCTGTTGCTATTCCACAGTAAAATAGTTCAATCAGCAAAGCTGTCACTCTGTATTGACCATTTAATGAAATTAATTTTACCTTTGAGGAAGGAAATTAACTGTTTATACTTTGATTGAAGATTCTTTATTTATGTTACTAATGTAACTGCTTTGAGGAAAAAAAGTGATACACATTAAGTGTTAGCGGAACTCCACAAATTTTTTTTTGAATCAGGTGTGGACTAGAAAGGTGTTGAGCCTCCCATGCATAATTTTAATGTTTGTTGTTTCGTTTTGTTTTTTAATCCTACTTCTTGGTAATAAAGACCTTCCAAAATGTATTAATTTCTTTTTTTTTTTTCCACGAATGCAGACTCTGCAGAAGGTGAAGCACAATGAACTCTTCTTTTATACTTTGTGCACTGTCAGCTTTGCTTGTAACATGTATGTAATAATTTATGTCATGCACAAAACCCATAGGAAAGAGCTTATTCCAGAGTCTGAATACCTAGTGTAAAACTGTAAAACAGAAGTTGCATCAACCCTCAGCCAAACCCATGTACATTGCCATCTCCTCTTCATCTCTGCAGTAGTCTTCACCGAACCTTTTTTCATGACTGCATCTGTTTTTTCTGTTATCCATTAAATATCCAATAATTTCTAGACTCCTGTGTGCCCAGAATATTACTGTTGATTTTTCTGCAAATTCAATTTCACTCATGGTGTAAACATAGGGGTTTGAATAATTTAATCCTCTAGGAAGTTCTCAGAATATCACTCCTAAAATAACTTAAGGTGATTGAAACCCTTGAGTGCTATGTAGAAAAATGTTTGATGTTTATAAAGTACCTAACAGTTGATTAACTGCTAATGTGTCTACTCACAACCCTAGAGACACTCCAGTTACAATAAATAAGCAAGAAGAAGTTGTCTATTCCCAGACTAGTAGTTTTTTATTCTTTTTTTTCTTTTTTTTTTCTTAAACTGAGGTTAGGTTTGTACCTTTTATGCCTCAAGAGCTATCAAGATTGGTCAGTTATTCCAACTGTTGGAGAGGCAACAAAGATTCAGATCTCTTGGGGGTTTTGAAGTACTAAAAGTTGTGTTATTACTGATGCTAAAGTTTATATTCATTTTTGAGAACACAGTGAACTTTGCTTTATGCAACAGCCTTAATGATTTCACATCATTGCTTGAATTTAGGGGACCCCTGGTGGCCTAGTGGTTAGCATGCGGGACTCTCACTGCTGCAACCCAGGTTCGAATCCCAGTCCCCCAGGCAGATGGAGCTCGTTAGCCCTGTGAGGCCATCCATCTATGAGAAGATCACTCTAAACAAACCTACGTCCTGAGGACCTCACTGCCTTTGTCCAAGCTTGCTTGGCCCCGGCAGATGAACCTTAGGATTAAAGGGTGGGCTCAGTTCAGCGCAGGCTGTGTCTCACCTAAAAAATCCATTGCGCAGGCTGGAAAGGTAAAGGACCTTTCCCAAAATCTTCGTTCGCGAAGACTGGCCATTATTATTATTATTATTGCTTGAATTTAATCTGAAAATGTATCTGTTGCCTTCCTTCAATTCTTGCTCTTTCTGATATTAATTATTCTTCTTTAAAATTGGTTTAACTCATAATGATATACAGTGTCCAAGAGATACTTCCAAACTATAAAATAAAACTGTCCAGTGTTATGCTTGACAGGATTGACTGTAATGGGGAGAAAAAGTGAACATTCTGAATTTCAGTGTTAGATAAATGCAAAGTTACTAAAGCTTATTCCTTCCAGACAGACATATACTTGGAGGTTATACCATTGCATACTTTATAATAAGAGTCAGGAGGAAATGCAAGAGGGAAGTACTCATGTTCACTATACTGTAGAAATAATTAATTCAATTGAGCATCATCATCACTGAATAGTCCCAACTCTCTACAAATAATATATCCCAGTGCAGCATCTCTTTATACTTTTCAGGCTTTGTTTGATCTGAGTGGTTAACTTTCCAGCAATGCCACTACTCCTGCTAAGTATATGAACTGAATAATCAATCTGAGAGCTGAAACATTACATAATAATTAGGCATCTTGAGCAGCAACAGGACGTTCTGTGCTCAGTGATCTCTGCTGGGATTCAATGACTGGATACAATAAATGGTTTGCAACTAAATTCTCCCATCTCTGAATTGCACTTCTCTTCAGTGGTGAGGTTTATGGGTTTATTGAGTTTGGGTTTTTTTTTCTCAGCTGTGAGAAAAGGAAGAACCCAGAGGTTATCAAGAGGTGAATTTCCAAGATTTATTACCATATTTGCACTGCTTTAGCTACTCTTGGCTTAAAGCTTCTGCGGTAGAAGTTAATCTTGTCATACCTATTTCTGACTTCTAGGCATATTCTTTCTAAATTGCTGCAAATTACACATAACTAATTATTGGCAATGTGCAATAATTGTGCAATGGCCATCTGCATGCTTGATACACCACATTTGCTACAAGATCAAATGAATTAGGGTTATAAAATATATGGTATAAGGTACCTTTTTGTTCAGTTCAAACCATAGAAATCAACTGTGTCAACTTTTCACCCAAGCAAAATATATGTCTGTGTCCAGGATGAAGCTTTAACTCTAATAACAAGCTTGGAGGCCAAACTACTATCAGTCTTAATACTAGGAATAGTCATATTTCATTGTGGGGAAATAGGTCAACTCAAACAGCTCCTGCTAAACAGGCTAAGAGAGTATAGGCTATTTATATGTGCAAGTACAACAAAGCATACGACTCAGTTGGTTTGAGAATCAGCTCTCATCCTATTTTTTGCATTGCCCTTGTAGGATTAAGAACTTCCCCAGTCAGTTTAAGAGATAGCTCTGGAAATGTAAAATATTCTAAAAAAAATTTAGCTAGTTTCCATGTTGATTCATTAGTACCTGAGGCAATTGTTTTCCATAACACCCATCCTTCACTAAAAGCAGTTTCCCATACAGAATTACACTAAGGTGTATCAGTGTCTAAAAGTATATAATCATGAGTAAAGTGATACTTCTGAATAATCCAATTGGTATTCACTGGAGTGGAAACCACGCACAACTCTTCAACAGCACTGAAAAAACAAACAAACCAGTATCTTTATATCAAAACTTTCCAAAATTAATTTAGTAAGCTTTTTGAACTGAGTTAAATAGGTTCCTAGTAATCTTGCGAAGTCTGTTCTAGATTATTTTTATTTTATAGGTGTAGGAAGCTATTGTGAATCCAAAAGTTAGCATTATGACAATCTCTGCATCAGTCCAAAAACTTGGAGTAGATGCATTACATATGGTCCTACGTGGGTGTAGAGAAGTAACTAACTGGAGACAAGTTCACTTCCCTCATTCCATATTAAAACATATTTCTGTCTTCATTTCTCTTTAGTCCTGTGGATTTCCCTTCCTTTTACCCTTATTCTTCTAGACTCTAATTGCTCTACCAGCTCTCTGCTCTGGTCAACTTACCCTTGTGCTCAGTTTACTTCCCTGTGCTGGTTTTGTTTTTTAATGTCAGACACTTAGTTGATACAGCTGGAGATGAGGACTGTAACGGAGCCATAGCCATGTATCTCTAATGCCTGGCAGTGATGGAGGAGCCAGGATACAGAGCCTGGTGGAGCCTTATGCCACAGCATTGAGGTGTGTGACCATCAGAGGACAGTGTGGTGGCATGCATGTGCCAGGCATACAGAAACATTGCCATGTGGTAATTTGTCAGTGTCAGTGGATAGGGTGGGATGGTAGAGGGGAAGGAGCATGTATTCTGTTAATGGTTGACACAGGGCATGTCAAAGCTACTAGAAAGTAATAATAGCTTCTTGTTAGAAAAAAAGAATGTGCAATGCTTTGCTAAATAATTTTTTTATTTTATCTTATAGAAAAATTCATTAACATTCAATATTAGGTCAATATTATGCCAAAGGGAAAAAGTGCACTCCTGGTAATTACTGTCCTATAAACCTAAATGCTAAAATTAAAGTGAAAGTTTTTAACAAGAAGTCAATAAGAGTCTAAGACAATTTAAATTACTTTTTCTTAAGTAAACGAATACAGGAAACTCAGAATGCCAAAATTCTCTGCATTTGCACAGTTCAGGTGAATTGTTGTCTCATTACAGAAAGGGACAGGAGTCAAATACATTTAAAGATAATGATTGAGAAATAGATCTCAAATCACACTAGATTTCTAGCTCTTTGTATAATCCATTGCTTCCTATGAGTGATTATTTAATAATAATCAACAAGGAAAACAAATTAAGCAGCATGTTAATATAATTATACAAAAGAGGATATGCATATGTTCTTTTGATTTACATGAGATAAATGCATCTTTGAGATTATTTAATAAGAAGAAATGGTATTGTTAAGGGAATAATTAATTATTGCATCTCACATTGTTTAATAACAGACTCACAGGCTTTCAGTTGAAATTGTATCTTTTTTTATATTGCCTTTTTTCACCTATTGGGTGTAGATGTCTTCCATCTGTCCATAATTGTTGATTTAATGTTTAGAAAATACTGGAGGAAGTCGGTTTCCAGTCAAACTGCAACACCCTTGAAAGTATGTTGCAAGCAAAGCTTTACAATATAAATTTTCAGTTTAATTATTGTTTGGGTTTTTTTTGAGATAATCAATTCCAGTCACTTGTTGTAGCTGATCATAAGTAATGTCTTATGTCATGGTTCATTTGGATCTCTGAGCTTTAAAGGACAATGTATTCTATGAATTAAACTTTATTTTGTGAACTCTTTAGGAAAGAAAACAAATGCAACACCTAAGGGCTCAGTTTCCTTTGTACAGAGTTGCCTAATATGTGAATTAACTAATTCATCACTTAATTCAGGCGGTTTCTAATACAAAAGTTCTCTAAGCTGCAACATGCAACTTGTGTACCTATGAGCAAAGTAGTTACTTAACTGATGATAAGGCTGCTTATCCTTCCCCATCATGATATTGGTGTTTCTTGTATCACACTGGGAAGCACAAAAGCTTCAGTGTTCCAACTGCTGTTGGATCTCTTCTGGGTAAGCTGATATATTTATACCTTCCAGCTGTGAAACTTGGTCCATACCTTTCCCATTAGTTAGCAGATCCTGGAGAAACTGTCAGAAAACTTATACACAAGGATTATAGCTGCAGGAGACAGCAAGCAGCAGGTGATATTGGCTGCATAATGACTTTTAGCCCTTTCTGACTACTAGTTGACCTCATGGTACAGCTCTCAACATACCTCAGCCCTAAGCAAAAGCTGCGTGTTAGCTAAAATCTAAGCAGGAGTTGAGAAAACAGTCACATTCCTGCCCTGTTATTTCCAAATTATTGTCAGTAGCTAGGGGATGTAGCTATATTTACAATATGTTCTTTATGCAAAAGAAAGCTTTCTGGGCCAAAGAACTTGCATACATTTTACTCGGCTTTTTTTTCAATGCACACAACACAACATCATAATTATTTTTTCCTAAGATCACTTTTTCCTTTTTTTTTTTTTTTTGAAACTTGATTAAAAAAATCTAGCTATTTTAAATAAAATTATTCCTCTTTTAGAATCTGGATGCCTAGAGTATTTCATTATCCTTGTACCATGCAAACCTATTAGAATATAGTTACCTCTGGAAGGAAATTGTTATAAAACTCCAGATTAAAATATCTGCAAATGAAGACAAATTTCAGAGAATTTTAAGAGGCTGCTATGGAGCCTTATCTCTAAAAATTATAAAGAAGTCCCAGACTGCCATAAGCAAGTTAAAAATCATTAGTCATAGTTACAAAAACTGTAAGCAGTTATAAGGTAAAACACTTCTAGGTTTAGATTAAGACTGACAAAGTCATTCACTTTGTAGGCCACATAGGAAAGTAAGGGGAACTTCTGCTCTCTTTCAAGATGTACACAGTCAAACTTTACTCTGGGGAGCCAAAGAAGATGGCTTTTCCTTCAGTTGAATGAGCAAACATTGAAGTCATAGGTCTGATTTCCTTCCTCCCCATATACATTTATTACAGATGCCAAGGAATCCATTATGCCACAGATTCTGTGTCAGTTTAATGCACAATTTTGTCAAAATGTCACAAACAATCAAGGAACAAGCAACATGCAGAGATATTACCAGAGAAGACATCAGGCTATTTCTTTAATTATGAATTCTGCAGGTTGGTTCTGGTGATGTGAGGTTTTCTGGTGTTTTATTTGTAAAGTTATTCTCTCCCAGATGGAAAGACATACAGAAGAAAGTATTTGAGAAAGATGGCTGTACAAGTAGGAGCTAGAGGTAGGGTATTGTGTGTCCAGCAGGAAGGTAAAATCTGGTTATCTAAAGTAAACACACAGCTCATACTACTTTGACAGTGAAAGTCATCTCAATGTTATTCCTGCAATGCCACCCTGAGAGAGGAAACGTGGTGTAAAAGAAGTAGAAATATACTGCATTGGTCAAGATTTACACATTAAATTTGTGCTAGAGAAGGGAATTGACCATTGCTTTCCTTGAGTTTCAGATACTTTGGTAGATTTCATAAATCTGTCCTCCAGACCTCACTTTCCTCTGTCTTTGTACAATAAAAGGAAGGATGAATTAGTTTTGCTTTCCTAACTATCAGTGGATTGTTAGGATAAACAACTGCAGATTAAAATTGTGCACACTGAAAAGGGAACTGAGAAAATCAGAGGTTTTGTGACAAAAAAGAGAGAATGTGAGAGATAAAATTTTCTAAAGCACTCTTTAATATCTGTTACTTTAATACTTTACTACTTTACTTTTCATACATAAATGTTAGTCATATGGTATTACTCCAGGATATTTAATAAGAGAATTCCACCCCAAGTAGTTTAATTCAAACTACTTCATTTCATTTGCAAAACTTTAGAATGCAAGTTTTCGGCTGGCGCATTTCATGGATTTGTATGCTTTCTTAACAAATTTAAAGATAACCACAGTACTTATGAACAGCTTCATCTGTTGCCAGACTTACCTCTCACTTTACAGTCAATATTAGTGGCAGATTTACATTTAATTTTCTAGTACAGTGATCTACACTTATCCTTTTTTGTGATTGATCTTCTATTCAATTGGAAGAGAGTGTCTTTCATAAAACAGCTTCAAAGTCCATAGAATGCCACTGGCACAGGGAACAATATTTAACAAACCGTATCTTTGAGTATGGAATTAGAATGGACTGAAAATTTCACTTTTCGAATGCATAAAGAGAAAGTGTAAGGGAATACCAGCTATATACCTTAAAAAAATTAATATTCATTCCTAATAGATATTTCATAAAAATTTCTTGTTTGCCTTTGTAAATTGGAGAAGAAAGTAAAAGCACTTACTTTTAATAAAAAGTATTCTTTGGGACTCTTTAAAATCTTAAAAGTAAAGTAGTTCCATGTGTATAGTAGTACCACCCACAGAAAACTGCAGTAAAAGTATTAAAATTGCTGTGTCAGACACCCGAAAGTGCCAAGGAAATTTGCCTGTGGCAAAAGTTATTATGTAATGATTCAAATACACATTGTTGTATAATGTGTATAAGCACTGTAAAACTGTTTCCTGGGCAAGCTTTCAGTACCTGGCATCTCAATATTCATTCACTTATTTAGGTATATAATTTCCAAGGATGAAAACTTTCGATGACCCTAGCTATGATTTATGCATTTATTTAGAGCCTCTACACCTATTTTATAGATTTCTGCTAATATTATATACTAATGAAAAAAAACGAGAATTACGTCATCCCCTGGATGGGCTCTAGGTGGAACAGGGTCCATACATATATATATAGAGAGAGATAGATAGATAGATATAGATAGATATAGATATAGATATAGATATACATACATACACACACATACGTATATATGTATAATGGATGTAATTCTTTTGTCAAAATGTAGGTTTTAAGACTGACCTCAGCATGAATTTCCTGGACTGAGTCTTGTTTGCCCTAAACATGATTTTAGAAACTTGATGTCCCCTTGATTGTAACCATTTTAACACTCTGGGTAATCTGGTGCTCAGCTGTTTGCTCAGTCATACTCAGTCACACTGTTTGAATGTAAGCTAGGACAGACTATTTATTTTAGGTACTTTCATTCTGGAATTGTTACAGGTTGCTTCAGTTGAGAATTTTCTATGATTTTTTTGCTTTTCATTTTATACCCCCAAGTTTACCTCTGGAGAGCAACTGCCTCTCAGTCTTGGTAGCACTTACCAGTGATTTCAAAAGTTTTTGAAAGACCTGTAATGTACCAAACCCCCCAGAATCTGGAAAGTTTCAAATCCAGTAGGCAAGAATTAGGAGAAAGAGCTTGCCTGTCTGTCCTGGCCCAGTAAGAGTGTGCTAAAAGCATTTGTCAGATACTTGTAACCATCTAGCAATATTTGCAATTAGTTTGTTTTATGGATGGATTTTAAAGGTCAGTTTCTGTAAATTAAATCTAAAATCTGTAATTCTGGACTAAATTCTTTTGTCATCCATTGTAGTTGGTCAGAGACTTAATGTCTGAGCAGAATCACAATAAAAATGATAACATATTTCTTCAATAGATTTCTCAGATTTTTAATGACTGTAGAAGTATGCTAAGGTTTCAAGTGCTGAGTTTCTGGACTCAAACTCTTGATGAGCATATACTTTGTTATGGACAAGCCCTCTGCTCATTAACCTTTGCCTTCTTTTCCACCCAGTGCTCATTTTTAACTCATTTCTGACTCCTTTGTCACACATAGGAGTTCCCAATTTCCATTTTTTGGTGGGTTTTTTTTGTGTGTGTGTTTCTCTGTTTCAGTCTTAATCTCACTCATATTTTTTAGGCTGCCTATCATAATTCTTGGTTATGCGCCTGGGTTTGAAAAATTTGGAATAACCTTTCCAAATAAATTAGACCTGGAATTTCAAAGTTATCCTGCTGTGCTGGAGAAAGAATACTCATTTTATTCTGTTGGGATGCTCCCCACACTGTACAATCGCAGATAGGAGCTGCAAATGGAGAGAGCATGCTCTGTGCAGTCACCAACTTTTGAGATCTTGAGAGCTTTGCAGATAACAAGTGATATCCTGCTGAGAAGATCATACTACATATTTCATAGGTTTATATCGAACAAATTTTTCAGGGTTGACAAGAAGTTTATCTTTTCCTGAAAAGGTTTTGGCATCCCTTGTATGGTGCAAGTTCTTGCTCCAATATCCTCACCTCCACTTCCCACCATACATACAAATATGTTTTTTTTCTCTTTAGAAAGAAATGATCCCTCTTTCACTTCCCCCAGACATGAATGTAACTTATCCATCTGATCACTGTGGAAAACTGCAGTAAAAATAGGTAAAGGCGAGGATATTAACAACAAATACAAGATTAACATAAAATAAAAAGTAGTAAATAAAGTAGAAAAAAGGTAGACATTTGTATGATGACAGAAAACAATCATAGACATTCAAATCTGAAAGATTTCATTTTGAAATCCATAACACTGGATTTTACATTTATATACAAGAGATGCATGTTATTTAATATGTAAATTAGCTCATAAAAACTAGAAGTCTCAGTTTTAGAAGTTGCTGCACACCTGAATTTTGTTTGTGTAATTTAAAGTCTCTAAGTGAAAATTTAAGCCATTAAGCTGGAAAGTCTTAAAAGCATCCTTAAGTTGGATTTAAAGATTACTATTTTGCTTCATTATAAAATAATCCTGATCTGTATGGATAAAAATTCTTTAAAAACTTACCTTCCACTCAGCTTTGTCAATGTCACTAAGAAATAATCTACGACATGGCATCCAGTATAAAGCAGTTGACCCTACTCTAGACCTAGTTGGAGCACAACATCAATGCAGAAGTTTTCAACAGTAGCATTTTAGTCTAGAAAAAGAAAAACTGTGCAGAAACTTGCCTAAGGTGATAAACTAGAGAGTATTAGAAAAGTTGTAAGAGTATATTTTCTGTTTCTGGCCCTAGAGAATACAGTTTGAACTGGAAATATTATGCAGTAAAACAAACCTAACATGTTTAAAGATACTTAAACTAAGTTGATATATCACTCTCAAGTGGAGAAGGTCCAATTATTAATTTAAAAAGTATGTAAGTTGAAGTACCCTTTTAGTACAAGTGCAGTGTACTTAATAGCAAATTTGTTTTGGTTTCTAGGTGGAAGAACTAATTATCAGCAGATCTATAGATGGCATGAATCTATATAGTCATACACATATATGTCTATAAACTGTGGCAATACAGTGCAATCTATAGCAAAACTCGAACATGACTAGACATAATATTCAAACTTTCTCTACAGTCTTGAAAGTAATCAAATAGTGGTGTTTTCTTGTGAGTTTTATTTACTTCCTCTATTTAAGAAACAACAGTCAACTACTCTTTTATCTCTCTATCACTTTGAAAGGTATTTTTTGGGTTCCTTGTGATTCTTTGTTTCGTGGAGTTTAATGACAACTAAAAACTGAAGATCAGAAATTTGATAGTATATCAGCTGCTGAGTTAGCGTAGGTGGCTGTATTTTGAATTATACTACCATTTCAGCTAATGTGACACAAATGTTTTTTAATATTTTTCTGTATCCATGTGCACTGGAAAAATGTGGACAACAGGAAGAACTAGAGAAGTTCTTTCAGTCAGACAATAAGATGAACACTGTATAAGCCTAAATGAACATTGAGCTTAATTCTGTGAAGTCCTGGAAAAATTAGAGCATTGTAAGAAATGACAGGTTTAAATGTCACACAGGAGAACTAGCAGCAGGAGCCAGGAGAGCAGTAAGCTTTGAATTTCATATTTAGCTTATATCCCTAAAATTGAAGTGTGTACACATAAATGATAATAGTATAACTCCATGAAGAATTGTTTGTAGTCTGCATATTTATATAATATGGACAGTACAAAATTAAAATCTGCTCTCTATGTGTGTCGTGCCTAAAACAGGAAGGCCTGACTCAATTATTAACAGTAAAATATAAGGTCGTGTAATTAAATACTCAATTGTCTCCAATATCTATTACATAGTATATGCAAATGAAGTATCTTCATGTGGCAATTTTGTGTTCATGTAAAGGGTCCTCTTAAAATAGGTATGGGAGCAAATGATCTACTTATATACTATGTGGAGGATTCTGCTGTGTTAATGTGATGATGATATGTTTAGAAATCCCTCATGCTGGCTAGGTTCTCACACTTTAAAATCTATGATAAATTTTTTTGTCTCCTAATCTGCAATTTTGTTTGCTAGTACCTCTGGAAAGATTTCAGGATCACATTTTCCCTCCCCTAAAAACCCAGACATAGTTGCAAAATGGTCATTATACTTCCATCCTGCATTGCATGCTGGTGCACAGGCGTTATAACAATTCAGAAGGAAGTATGGAGTAAAGACAGAAGTTTTATGTGAATGTTGTGGGGGAGAAGAGATTGTGCTACAGCTGTGAGTGGGGAGGAAAAAAGAGAAACTGTCTTCAGCCATCAACAAAGTTAAAGGTATTAAAATAAAATAAGTAAGCCTGCAGAATGAAAGTTGTTTTTTTTTTTTTTGAAAAATAGGAAATGAAGAACATTAGGGGAACAGCATAGTGGTGTAAGGCTTTAAAAATCCTGAGGCTTGAGATCTAAGTAAATGCTAAATTCAGAGAAGAGTTTTCAGTGAGACTTTTCTGAGATTCAGTGTTGTGCTATTTTTGGAGGAAAATAGATAAAATGTGGTGGTGTTGGCATATGAAATGTTTTCCTATGGGAAGAAGGGACGTGTATTAATTGCTTATCCCCTCCCATTATCCCTTCCTATGTACAGTTTTTATAAAAGTACATCTCAACTGGAGTCTTTCTCTTTAAAGACTTTAAACTTGAATATGTTTCATGCTTTTATTTTCTGTGGTGCTAAACACGGAAACTTTCAACTTCAAAGTGGTGTTTTTCATTCCCTGCCATACTGTCAGAGGCTGTTTTGTCCCTCATTTTTCTCAAAAGTTGCCTAGCAGAACTTCTGTGTGTTGCTAAGTGTATTGTGCACCACATGGACCCAGCTGTTTGTTGCTGTTCACTGTAGACTAATCATTATTTTGAGAAGAGTTGGCTAACTCTGCTGCTTCCAGATATAAAACTGAGATACCAAGAGTTCATGAAATCATTTAAATTAGTATATTTCAAACATGTATTTCGATGCTGGCAGAAAAGGAAGGATACTAACATTACTTGCGGCAGACATGCAGTGAGAGCAAAGTCAGTATAGTAACAAGTTGCTAACAAAAAATGTGTGCTGGTATTTACCACTTACGTTTATAAGAAAGACAGTAAATATTAATTATATAGCTTGAAAACTCCTGTTATATTTACAAATAATCAGACATTATATTTGGCAATCTTCAATCAATATACTTCCAGAAATCCTTGATCTGACTTCAGTACATACGCTATAATGGCAATGTGCTGTAAAGGTCCATTACGGGAATATTTGAAATAAAAACTTCCTCTCCACTTTGACTGCAATCCATTCTGAGGAAATGAACCTCTAAAGCATGGCGTCTTGGTGCACTGTTATACAGGTGAAACAGTTCATTCTGTGAGGCTCCACTGCAGTTACTAAGGTGACAACTGGGTCAGCTGTCAAATAATATTATTAGTAGTTCTTCACCCAAAATTCAGTGAATGTTAAAACATATCGTTATTTCAGTTTATCTTCCTAAGGGCCATTTTGTGTATGAGGTACAGTAAGCAAAATGGCAGATTTGACTATTTTTCACTAGCAAGCCATAATAGTCTGCCTGATCAAGGAAAGGTCATGACTTCTCAAAACACTTGTGAGATGGCTTCTGATTTTCCCATTTCTATCTTAGTGTCTTCACATAGACTTATTTAATGCTCTTGGTGAACCCACTTCTAATCAATTTGAATGTTATGCCCTCTATTTGTGCAACACAATCAGTTAGGGATCATTTAATATCCGACTTTGAGTCCAGAGACCTAAAGTTCTATGAAGTTGTCTGCTGATTTACTGCGTGCATTGTTCTGTCTGCAGACACTTGCTGGATTTCTAGAAAGTGTCTGCCAAATTTCAGTTTGAACACTGTGTAATTTTTTTCACTTTTTCTTTTCAGTTTTCTGCCTTTGGCACCTCAAGACCTTCTCTACACTTGAAAAACTGCTCTGCTTTCCAGGGATATTGTGATGCCCAACATGCCAGTTCCCAGTCATGGCTCAGTATATGTGAGCATGCAGCAGCTGTGGCACGTTCCTCAACATTTGCCATAAATTTTGAAATTACAGACATAAGCACCATCTGGCTGTGCAAGTTTCTCTCATAAGCTAGGCAGTTCCTACGTAGCTCGTTCACTCTAGATAGAAAAAAAGATTAATGCTTTAGAAAGCACTGGACTTGCTGAAGAAGAACTATGTAACTTATGTCCAAGGCAGTCTTTTGTGATAACAGCTTAAGTACATGTTTAATGCTAAATATGGTCTGGTTCTCTTTTTATTCAATGCATTAATACTTTGTTAATGTAGGAAAAAGAGAGAATAAAAGTTTAGCCTGAATGTACTTTTATGCTGAAAAGTCCTTGTTCAAAAAAGCTAACTTGAATTTCTTCAGTCAAGTTAACTCATAGGTATTCATGATAATAGTAATAATAGTTTTGAAAAGACATCCTGTGGTCAGGCTGAAGGTTTTCTGCATTTGACATCATCACAATGCACTGCAGGAAATAAGCAGATGCTATGCAGTTATTCCTTACCATCCTCTGTCTGGTGTTTAAACATATTTATCAATAACTCGCTGTATGGGTAACAGAAATATTTCTAGTGGAGATCAGTTAATAGATGTTCTCATTAAGAAAAAGCTGCAGGCCATGTCATTATCATCATATTCTTCTTTCCAGCATTATCAAGTGCATTGGTTTGCTATGAGTATGCATATGTTTGGGAGAGAAGAGGGTTCTGCTCAGCAATTCTTCTTATCAGGTCATGTTCCTGACGATTTACCCCTCCTTTCTTTTCTTTTTCTTCTTTTAAATTGTGATAGTGCAACAGAATTCTAATTAAATTACATTTAGGACAGTAGATCTAGACAGAGATTGTTTGATAGAGAACTGTGTTAGAAGACGGTGTCCTTGAATACAATGATGATAGATTTACTCTGTCTCTTGGTGCTATTTAAAAGTGGAACACAAAGTTATATGGCTAAATCTGGTTTCTTAAACTGAAGGATAGCTAGCTGAAAGCTGATGTAAAAATTCCTCATGAATGTTTGCTCAAATTTCAAGCATCTAGTTTTGTTGCTGTGAGGTTTCTCTGGCTTTTTTTATTTATTTATTTTTTTTAGTGTAGAGGCTTTTGCCTTACTTACCCTTTATAACTGCTGTTTATGAGTATTTGTAAGGATGGCTCCACTTCTTTATGAATTTATGTACTGCAATATCTATAAAAAAAAGGTTTTGTATTCACTGCTCGCAATTCTTTTGAACAATTGTTGTGGTTTAGGAATGGTACTCTCCAAATTATTGCTCCCACTAAAACCATGCACCACTTGTTCCCCCCTCTACTTCCCACTTCCCTGCTACTCTGCAGCAGGATGGAGAAAAAAATTTGAGGCATAAAAGGTAAAGATCATCAGTTGAGACAGGAACAATTTACTGGAAACAGCAATGAGACAAGAAAACAAACAGCAACAATATCATAACAAAAGTGTACAAAAGGGCAATTCACACACAAAATACTCACTGTGGAGCCTGAAGCCGACACAACTGCAACATGAAGAGAGCCGTACACCCCAGAAGGGATTCCTTTCCCCCCACCCTCAGTAATGATGTGAAGTGGTGTAGAATAACCTTCAGGTCCTAGCCATGCACCCTCCTGGCTAATGCAGAAATTAACTCTGTCCTGGCTGGAACCAGGGCAATAATGTTTAAGTCAACAAAGCCACAAACCGAAACAATATCACTTTGCCCATAATGCATCCCTGGTAATAAGTACTGCATACACGTAACATATTAAGACCTTTTCGCTGATATATTCTTCTATAATCAATACAGGCAGAGCAGTTCTGTGTTGATTACGGAGAATGCCTGAAAGGAATTATTAGCTTGCAAGGAATTAATAAGCCTAAAGTTTTTATCCAGATTACTTTGTTAACAGGTTTTTGCAGCTCAATAAAACAATAGCTAGATATTATTCCACATCTTACTATTATGGCAATATGGCCACTTAACACTCTGGGAGAGAGGGAGTTTGGTAGAATTGGAAATCTGCAAACAACTGAGGTGGAGAAAAAAGTGGAACAACTTCTTCTGGAATGCTCTTTTAAAATCTACTAAGATTGGTAAGTAATTGATTCTTTCAGAGGGTTTGAACAATCTGGCTTTTCAGTTCCTTTTCTTAAAGAATGTCAGACCTTAATTATTTCTTTGATTTGAAGGGAAGTTCAGACAAAACATAAAGATTTTAAGATATATTTTCATTTTTCTGTGTGCATCTATGAAACACCAAACCTGTTAGAGTTTGTTAAATAATTTTTACATTTGTAAGGTTATCAGTACTAATGAAACTTATGCTAAACTGGTGAATTTACTATAGGTCATTATAAGCTATTTAAAAACATTTATTTGAAAATTGTTTACCAAAAAGGAAAGGTGTTTAAATTTTTTTAAATCAATGTCTTTTCTAAACAATTTAAATTCATAATCATTAACTACAATGACTTCTGCTAGGTCTTGCTTTTCTAGCTTTTCTTTGATTCTTGTCAAGTATTATTAAACCATTTCAGTTGCTCAATCAATGTTCTGCACTTAAGCTTAGCAATAAGACCTAATTCTGTGTTTTGGCAAAGTTCCATCTTCATATTCTTGAGGCAATCAAACACTGTTTATTGTCCTGGTTCTATGGCACTCTTTCAAATTGATTTGTCTTCAACATGTCAATATCCTTTACATGAATAATTTTTTCTCAAGTATTGATATGAAAAAATATTGCGAAAATAATTTCTTTATTTTTAAATACAAAACTGAAGTTAAATTTGGGGAGGAAAAAGCCCCATGTTTGTCATGTCTTTTTAGAGGTTAGATCAAGAATCCTAAAACAGTAAAATCTGAATTTCTTTTTCTTAAATCAGGGTAAATGGGCTACCCAAGGAAGTGGTAGAGTCACTGTCCCTGGAGGTTGTACTCGATGACCTCAGAGGTCTTTTCCAACCTGGTTGATTCTATGATTCTGTGATAGTGATTGGTTTCCTTTACAGTGCCACTTGCTTAAAGTATAGGGCAGATTCCAAGTCAAGCCTGAGATGTGAGAAAAAACAGCTTTGTCTGCTTTACGGAAGTCACTGTGGAATGACAACAAATATGGAACTTGTAAAGAAGGACTGACAGAAACCTTTACCCCTAAAAAATTGCAGGAGAACTTGTTTTCCATTTTTTTTCTATTTTTCCCACTCAGCAGTGATATATTTCCTTTGGAAAGATGCAGTATATGTGACTTTGTGTTCTAATAAAACATATATTTGAAATTCTTGCTATCTGTTGCCACGCTGTAATGAAGAGGGAGGGAGCACAGTTGAACCTTGTGACCAGTCTGGGACTTCATGACCAGTTTTGTAGTCATATTCAGTGAGATTTTTTTAACCCTATCAGTTATACAAGCAACAGCACCTCATATCATGCATGTAATAACATGCAATGTAAATATGAAATCTCTGAGTTTCAGATATGAAATAAAAATAAGTTTTCCTCATCACCGGAGATTAAACCCCTAGAGAATCAGCTTCTTCTGTATTCCCTACAATGCTTTTCTGATACAGGCCGTTGCCTGGAGAAAGCAGTGAACTCACAAAAACTTTCACATATGTTACTGATCAGCAACCTGCTGATGTCCTGCTTATGTTAAAAAAAATCATGATAATACAATGACACTTGCAACTTTACAGTACAAATTTGTAACCAAGGCATACCAACACTATACAAATATTACCTTTAAACTTAAACAACTCCAATTTTAGCAGTAGCACACATGAAAAGAAAGAGAATTGTCATGAGTGAAATCACCTCCAGATTTTATGAATTTACTGATTAGAGCTCTCCAGCTCAACAGGGTTGAGAATCACCAATTCAGATCACTGACTACAATTTGGATGAGTGAGCTGCTGTCAGAATCAGTCACCATTTTGCCCAAATCACTGTAAAGCTGGAGACTTGAATGCGTAAAAAATTATCAGATTTTGGATATAACAGATCTCTGTCCTCTGTAGTCATTCTTGAGTGGGTTGTTTTTCTTACTTTGGTATGAAAATGAGCTCTTGATGGCATTGAGAGATGAAGTTATCATGAAATAAATTGTGCAGTGTCTTGGGATTGAGTGTATTTATTCCTCCGGTAGTAGATTTGAGTTTCTTTAATATTCGCTTTTCCCATTTTCTTTCTCTCTTTCTCTCTTTCTTTCTTTCTCTCTGTCTTTTTCTCTCTTTCTGTCTTTCTCTCTCTTTCTTTCTCCCTTTCTTATTTTCTTTCTTTCCTCTCTCCTCTCTTCTCTCTTTTTTCTTTTCTCTCTTTTTCTCTTTCCTTCCTTTCCCCCCCTTCTTTCCTTCTTTTCTTTTTTCTTTTTTCTCTTTTTTGTTTACTCAAAGAAGAAAGGGCTCCTGCAGGCTATATTGCAAAAATCCAAGAAACAGCTCACAATTGTTGTTTTTGTTTTCTCATGGCACCAACTATGTGGAGGTGAAAATCATAAAAGAACTTGAGCACTACAAACTTTTGCAGTGGCTTCTAAGTTGAAGATTACTTTTACCACAGTTGTGAGTGAGGTACTGCACACCCTGTGTAATACCTTGGAGTGGGATACATGAGTGCAAGAGTTCTAATTGAGGGACATAGTCGATGATAAATCTTATGGAAACTAATATGTTTTAAATCAAATTCTTTCCTACCATGAAGTGCTACTCCTAGCCCTAAGGGAAGGCTGCTGTCTTCTTGGGAGTCAGAGCCTATATCTTGTCCTGGAACTGACACTTGAAGTTTGATTGTCATTTTTTTTCTAAAGGAAATATGTATTCACTGGTAATGGTGTCACTTGGACTGTTTTTATTAAATAGTTTGAATGTTTGGGCATTTGATTATGATGAACATGTAGCTACTTAGTATCCTCCCCTGACTAAGCATGGAATAAGTATGTTTCATTGCTGTTTCTGCAGATAATATAATCTCAAAGAAAAGGTGAGATCATCTTTTCTTCTTTCTGTTGAAAATGCTTTCTGGCCCAGAGATATTTTCTTAAATCTAGAAAAACAATCAACATTTCTCACAAGGACTGCCAGAAAGACTGTAGAACAACTCACTATTGTGCTGCTGAAGCCTTGTCATACATGAGCACGACATGTTTCCCAAATATGAGGTAGCTTTTGTCATTAGTAAGAATCCTGTTGGCCAGCAGAAAGATAATATGAAAGGAGACCAAAACTTTGACACTTCAGAAGCTGATGGCAGCCCATTGTCCAGATACAGCATATTTAAAATGATTTAAGGTCATCAGCTTGGATAAAATATTGTAAAAAGAATCATGACTTTGAACCCTAGTGATTACAACACTTGTGAGAAAGTGTTCACATCTTTCTTGACTGTTTAATATATCAGCCAAAGGATGTTTAATGTAAAATAACTGAAAATTTATTGGAGCAAAGACCGCATCTTAGCTCTCTGGTAAATGTCCTATCACAAGACTAGACAGTGGAGATTACTCATGTCTCCAACCCGCTCAATCCATCAAATCATTAAATATTCTCTATAAAATCACGTAGCTACAAGTCTTCTCTCATCACAGGCATTACAGCTTTTGTTTTAATGCATCTTCAATTCCTTTTTGACATATGTTGTGATCCAATTATTGAGAGATGCTTCTACCCAAATTAAGGTACAAACAAGACCATATGCCAAAGTCAATAGTATGGATTTTATTTAACAGTAAAATGTGAGGTAGAGAGATAGAAATTAATAGAAAAGAGGGGAGGGGGAGGGAGAGAAAGAGAGTGAGAGAGAGACAGATTAAGAAGAAAAAGAGTCACCACCCTGTGGATCCAGTGGCGTCCTGTCAGTTTTTCTTCACCCTGATCTTTTCAGTGGCAGAGGTCCCCAGGTCACTCAAAACTTCTCACCATTTATACATTTTAGCAAACAAAGGAATTAATGTTCATTTGCTACATGATTCTCTTTCTTCCAGTGGTCAGTCTTTTCTTTCTTTGAGTTGGTGGGTATCTCTTATGATCTCCCCCTGCCAGACCCAGTCAGAGATGATTTTCAGTACAGTTGTCAAATTGGCTTTCCCTGTGTTCATTATCAGTGTTTCCTCAGCTTGTTTACCTCTTCCTATTCTGAGATAATCAGACAATAGTGACAACTTTATTTCACCTCAAGTTTCTGTCAGATGGCTGAACTTATTGTCCAATTCCAGATATTCAGGGAGGCATATTTGGTGGGGGGAGTGGTTCGGTGGTCACAGATGAGCAGTTGTTTCTTTATACAGTTTGCCATAGTGGGCAAGGTCCTTTTGTGATCTTAACAGTGTTTGAGGCAATTGTGATCTCTAAGTCTCTTACAGCATAGCACAAATCTATTGTGTGGAGAATTATTACTCTGTGACAGCCTGAATTCTGGAGACTAGCACATTTCAGAGGAAATTTGGAGCTGGGATTGAAGTGGGAAGATTTAGTTCTTGGAGCTGCAGTATGAAATAAGGTCAACATTTAAGTGCACACAGTCTGTGGATGTCTTCAGAGTTAGAGATTTAAGTGGAGTCATAGTTGTGATTATAATAAATGGGTGTTGCTAAGGTACCTGCTTCTAGAGTAAAGAGTACTAGGTTGGACTTGAAGTCTGAGGATTTTCTTAATGATCTCATTCCTTGGTCCTCAAAAGAGAAAAAAACCCACAACCTTTTCTTACCATCAGAATGTACAAAAATTTCTGGGTTTGATGCTCTTTTAATTGTGGTGAAACCAATAAAAAAATTTCACTGAATTACATGACAGGGTGGATACAAAGGGAGTGCATCCTTGCAGGCACACAACATAGTCCATCTGTATTGGTGCTCAGCATTGCCCCACGACTGGTGTATATTCTACTATCTGAGTCATCACTAGCTTATTGAGGGGAAAGTTAAAGGTGCCTAACATTACGTTTTTCATTCTTATTCTTTTTTATGATTATTTTATTTATTACCATTGCAATTATTATTATTTTATATCAGTTCTTCATACTTATTCAAGAAATCCCTGGCATAACTCAGAAAGAAAATTACAGTATTTGAATTGCATAAAGGCCTAGGTTTCATGGCTTAGTACAAGACTGACTGATAAAAAAATGAATATGTATGCATGCTGAGCTTCTACCTGGACTGAGGGAAAAATCTTTTCTTTTGACAACTGGTGTCAGTGTTAGTTTGCACAAAGCATTTTGGCCTCCAGCAGCCAGAATGTTGTTTTCCTCTCATGCCAGACCCCTGTGATTACAACAGTGCACAACTGTCACTGTGAGAAACGCAGAGAACAGAGAGTCACACTTGTCTTCTGAATGCCAAGTTGGCAACTAACTTTGTCTGGCTCATGAGCATAGTCCTGACAGCATGTGAGAGCCAGCTCTGAGCTGAGATGGCACCTGCAGTGCACAGAGAGCCAACTGCTATTCAGAAATGAACAAAGGTGTGCTCCACGATTTTAAATATACTTTGGCTAATTTGAGGTGTTTTTTCTCCATTAAGAACTCACAGTAAAGATGTCTACTTTAATGCCTACTACTCATAATACTACTGTGGCATGGGTTATAAGAGGCCCCAAAAACATTTACTTAACTTGGTGATGACAAAAAATCAAACAAGCAGTTTATGATGTCTATGAAAATTAGGAAAAAGCCAGGAAACTGAGGGGATGAACTTACTCAAATTCGGAGGTATTATGAGAAAAGATTTGGTCTGATAGGCAGCACATCTTACTATCTTTCTTTGCTTTCTGACACACTCTCTTTCCCTGGGAATATTATTTTTTAAAAAGTAATTGTCACATATACCTCATCTTCTTATAATGATGGTCCCCTACAAAAACAAATATTTCACAAATTGCAAAGTTATCAGTTCCCTTTGTAGCCAGTCTTACTAAAACATAGAAAACAAACAAATAAACAAAAAGATTTATAATTGTTGGTATTAAATAATACATTATCTTCCATAATAGCTATCCAATTTTTGTTTCTTACAGTTACAAAATGTCTTTCTGTAAGTCATATCTTGGATTTTTGCTGAATTAAAATCTTTCATTTATATGCCCTTCGTTCCTGAAGTCCAGACTGACTACAACCTGGGGTTCCTGTCCCATGGAGCACTTAATTGCCTGTTTTAAACGTAACTAATCTTGTCTAAGAGGTATTAGAAATCAGGGATTATAACAAGATGAAACAAACTAAGCTCATGACATACCTATATCTTGACTAAACCCATTAAGAATTGTCCATCTCTCTATACTACCTAAATAGGTGTCTGTCACTTGCACTCCTAAATTTAAATTTCTAACACAAAGGGCCAAATAATGGGAAATATATTTGTATTTTTCTGACATAGGTGCCAAAAACTTATACAATTCCAATTCAGATTTGGAGTTTTAAGAACAAATCTTGTTTTAGCTTGTCTCACAACCAACAGAAGTCACTTATTTCAAACATGGTTTTATTACACTTTCAACACTCCTGTGACTGCAGCATCTCAGGACATCCCTTACAGTCTTCTGTGTCTGACATCATTACCATGTCACTTATTCCTTCTCTCATCTTTTTCTCAAAGAAAAAATTATGAATAAAGATATTTCTATCCTGTGGTAAGTTTTGGATGATCTACTTCTATCCCTGGAGTAAAACATGTTTCTTCAGCCTGAAGATGGTGGTAAAATGGGCTTGGAATGTGAGAGAGCTTTGTAGTGATCACCACAGCTTTGGTGGAAACTGTTAAGACTGTTATCTCTTAAAGATTTTTTCTTTTTTTCCCTTTGGATGATATTTCAAAGAAATACTCTAACTACTTGCCTTAAACCAAGTTTTGACTAATACAGTGCAATGCTGCAGCAACCATTTGGATAGCAAGCAAAATAGTTGAAGATTTCATTAATTCTAAACTTTTGGCACTCCTATTTCATGCAGAAGAGCCTTTTAGTAAACAGTACTGTCTAAGAATTCTCCACAAACTCTTAAGTTCATATTTTAAAGGACTATGTGATTCTTTTCATACGTTATTATAAAGTATAACAAAAAGATTTAAAATAAATCACCTTGTTAATTGGTTCCACTTACTGGATTTCATATCCTCAGTGTAATGTTAATATTTTCATCAACTAGAACTATTGGAATTTCATGTTTGAATCAACTTTGCTAATAAGCCAGGTCATTATAAATACAAAGAGAAATGGTTCCCCTTGAGTAAGTGTACAACAGGAGGATTGTGGAGAAAGTAAAAGGAGATAAGTTAAGAGCTAAAAACAAGTGATCTTGTTTAAAATATATGTTCTAAAATGAAGAATTTGCTTAGTAAGATTACATCCACACTTTCATCCAGAATTAGAAGGATGATGTAGCATTCAAATATTACTCATCTAGATACAATTTTTTTAGCAATCTTATCTCCTTTCTTTTTCTCATGCATTGACTACTCTCATTTTATTCTGTTTGGAAAGTCACATGTAAGAGTCATTATGTCAAAGGTTTGGCTGATTTCCCCTTTTTTTTTCATGGCATATAGTGAACAATATTGTCTGAGACAATACATTCATTTTGAGCTTTATTGACAATACATTCTGGCTAATGTGGACACAGATTCATGTTCCCAATTCATCAGAATATCTACATTCCCTTCAAAATTAATGAATTTTCCTAAGTTGATTGCTCATTTTTGCCAGGATTGTTCTACCACACAGTCACATGTTTCTTTAAAGATCTGACAGACATAGCCCACCTTCTGTTTGACAAGAGAGATGGTTAGAAGAAAGGGTATATAGTAATCATCTCCCAGAACAGCACCAACTCTACGTCTGCATTGCTGTTTTCGTGACAAAGCCATTGGGAAGCACCTTTTACCTTAAGAGTCTAGAATTGAAGAAGTGCAAGGTAATTTTATACATCTACATATACACGTGCCCAGTGTCTGTTAAATGCTGATTACGATAGTTTGATTAGACTTATTGTTAATCCTAAAGTTGAGATATCTTCATGAGTGTTCATCTTCACTATTTTTAGTCTATATTTCTTTTTTCTGCACTTTGTTCTTAATGCTACTATAGATTTTCAGCATTGTTTCCTTTCTAGCAAGTTTGTCTTTTTATCCCTTGATAGTACCAAGGCTTGGTGGTCGCTCATTTTATTTTATGTCTCTTCTGTGGCTCTTTATCTCTACATTTTGAGAAAGGAAAAAAGCCAGCAAACAGATTGACAGGCACTGCAGTTGTTGTCAGCCATTTTCCAACAGCACGGCAGGACAGCATTGTTAGACTCAGGCCAGCTGAAGTGATTGTGCCTTACCATCAGTCATTTCTCAACCTCTCAGTTTTTTTCTAGTCTCTTCTTTTGTCAAAGACTGGTGGATGACTGCAGCTCTATGATCTTCTCACACTATGCTTTTGTAAAATAGCTTGACGTGTTCACTCTTCTGCTACTTCTTTCTCCTTATGTAGTCTGCAGGTTTTTGTCTTGTATCTTTTCCTTTTCCTGTTTTTGTTTAGGTTTTAATTTTGTCTTTTTTTTTTTTATTTCTTCATTTCCTTTATACAGCAGATGTGAGAAGTGGGTAACCTTTGTTATTACAGCAGGTCCTCAAGATAGAGCTTAATAAAAAAAAGATAAAAAATGGGTGGACAAGCAAGCAAACAACAAACCTACCCTTATTTTCCCTCCAAAAAAGCCCTCCCCTACATCACCCACATCCCAAAGACTTACCTTGCATACCTTGCATACTGTATACTTATGGAAGGAAGGCTGAACAATGAAAATGCAGAACCATTGTTGAGTGTTGCGGGTAACTTGGTGACTGCAGACACAGGTACCAGATGTCTTCTTTGCATCTTCACCAACAATGTCTCTCAAGCCTCTGGGCTTAAGAGGCTGGATTCAGGGAGGATAAGAACCAGCAGTACAAGGTGAGGATCAAGTCAGGGTTTAACTGCTAGGATTTGACACCCACAAGTCCTTGGGACCTTGACAGACTTCATCCAAGATCCTGACAGAGATGTCCTACATCCCTCCAAAGCTGCTTTCTATTGTGTTTGAGAGGTTGTGGAGCTCAGGAGAGGGCACCAGCGATTGGAGGAAGGTAAACGTCAATCAACCCGTGGAGCTACAGGCTGGTTGCCTGACTTCGGTGCTGGAGTAAGTCCTCGTGGAGTTCATTACTGGGGACAGGTGGGAGAAGATGATAAGAAACAGACACCTTGAATTTACTGAGCGGTAAATTGTGCCTGATCAACCTGATTACCTTCTGTCATCAAATGATAAAATTTTTGGGTCAAAGGAAATGGTGACCATCTTTTATTTGGGCTTCAGCAAAGGTTTTGACATTATCTGTTACTGTATCCAGGTTAGGATGATATGGAGAAGCAAAAAAAAAAAAAGGTGGATGATCAGTCTCAGAGTGTACTTAGTTGTATTCTAATTGGAGCCTTGTGTCAAGCAGAGTTCCACATAAGTTTGGTCCTGTTTAACATTATTTTTCAGTAGACTAAAAGAGGTGATGGAGAGCAGTCTTTTTTAGTTTGTAGATGACTCCAAACCGTGGAGGGTCAGCCAGGTAGTACTCTCAAGGACAATGCAGCTAGCCAGAGGAACCTAGGCAGGCTGGAGAAATGGGCCAGCAGGAGCATTATGGGGTTCAACAAGAACAAGGCCAAGTGTAGCCCATGAGCAGGAGCCACCAGTGTAAGTCATACAAAAGCAGTGTCTTTTCATTACACGGTGTCTTCTGTGAGGGAAGGCTCTGATTGCTGATAGGACTAACATACCGAACATTGACATATCACTAAGTAAGGGACAGCCACACTAACAGAAGATTATTTTGTGTGTATATATATATATATATATAATGATATTATATAGTATATACACATATAATATATAACATATATTATATATAATTTCAACCTACCTAAAATCACATATAGCAGCTCCTCTTGCACTCTTAAAATGTATGGTCTTATAGGTACACATAAATAGGATGAGAGGGATGGTATTTTAAAAATCATACTAAAGGATTTCTTACATGTGAAATACAAGCCCAAATCTAATATACTGCTATGTAAGCTGTTTTAAGTATTTAGGAATTTAGGTGTTTTGGGTATTTTTTTGAGCAAAAGGGAGTTTGCCTTTTTTTTAAGTCTTCTTCCTTAATTCAGAAAAATACTGGTAGTAATATGGACTCAGGAACTTTTGTTAAATTTCATTTTCATAAATCACTATTATAAAGGTCTTCAGAACTACCATTGGAAATGCTCAAAACCCCAGTTCCTCTGTATTTAAACATTCATGTTCTCTATTTGTAATCTAAAATATTAAAAAAAGGTTGAAATTGAAATTATTTTATGGTTCTTTATGCAGAAATTTAAAGAGGGACTGGATTTCAGAAAAGACCCCTCCTGAATGAAGATGAATGAACTTTTGGGGATTTAATGAGCTATCTACACAGAGTTGCAAAGTGATGTAGAACAGTAAATTGTTATGAGGAGGAGATGTTCAGTGTAAGAAATGAGTACAAAAAGTCAGTGGAGGCACATGGATATTTCTCATATGTCTTAGAGAAAGAGACATTATTTTAAATCTGTTTTTATAAACAGAAAGACGTAGAAAAGGATAGGACTTGTGTTTCTATGTGGGGGTAGTGGGACATGAATTATTTTTGTTGCATCTTTTCCCCTCTGCTGCCCACATATTTCACAGAAGTATAAATCATGTCAACACACATGCACAGCTGCTTTAGATTTACAAGCACCTGATATGTAAGAAACTTGTTTTGGGGAGAATCTGTAAGCTTCATTGGAGCAAACTGGAAACAGAAAAAAAAAAAAACACGACAAAAAACAGACAGGTCATAAATCTTCACATTTATAGACACCTATTTTGTAAAGAAACTTTTATTTTTCTCCTGTCATAATCTGCAATTATTAAAATACTAATTATACCAGAATGTTGAAATTTAAAATTAGGTTTTAAAACTTAAAATCAGTAGTTTATAGCTCAGAAAGAGATGGCACTTTGAAAAGCTCTTCTATATTTTTTTTCAACCCAGAGAACTTCTTATTCTTAAAAGCATATTCAAAGCTTGGCCATACACAAGAAGGTAAACTATATATTTGGCCTTTGCAAAGCTCTATTTAGGCAGTAGAAGCCCTTAAGTCCTTCTTATGACACCATCAGAACTTAACAAACTGCATCCTACCTCACACAAAATTGGCAGCTGTTTAACATCTTTTCAGTTCTTCTTTGCAACAAAGATTTTCTGACTCTTCATAAAGGCTTCTTTTGCAGCTAAAAACACGATTTCTGATTGAAAATGCTGTTACCGTCCCTAAAGCCATTCATAGGTTGGTGGTAATTTTCGAAAGTCACATTTCAACCATTAGAACAGGCTGCCCATGAAAGTGGTGAAGCCACCATCGCTGGAGGTGTTTAAAATACGTATAGACGTGGAATTTCGGGAGTTGGTTTAGTGGTGGACTTGGCAGTGCTGGGTTAATGCTTGGCCTCAATGATCTTAAGGGTCTTTTCCAACTTTAATGATTCTATGATTCTGTGATTTATCTGGGTTGTATTTCAGCAGACTTCAAGTTAAATATACCAACAGGATTCCAACCTCCCAGAATTATTGCATTGTCTTTTTGCAGAAACTTTGCATTTATGCATAATGTATAGGGACAGTCTTATAGCCACAGGTCTGAAAGGCAATGGCTCCTTACAGAATTCACTGAAGCCATTAAGAAAAAGTAATAAAAATGTTGCTGTTAACATTCAGAAATTCTTCTTTGTGCTCCTTTTTTCCTGCACAACAACTGTAAACTTGCTACTGTTTCATGAAGAGTGGATAGAAAGGGATCAGAGAAGAATCTCAAAGATATGCTAAGGAAAGCTCCATTGTTTTGAGCACCTACTAGGGATGTAAAATAATCAAAGTAATAAAGAAAATATTAGTATTACCTTTACTCAGATTTAGAAGCCTGTGCTGTGTCCTTCACTTGATGATCATCTCAAGCCCTTCTGCAGTGCTTTAAAACTTTGACCAGAACAGCAAATGAACTGGAAGGTAGTGAGTGAGAATCACTGACAACTTCAAGGTACCTTTACATCAAGGTACTCGGTCATTATGGTTGTGGATTGTGGTTCCACAGCAAGTAGACTAGACACACAGTTCCCAGATCTGACATCTTTCCCCTTCCTGATCAGTGAGCATTTTTAGGTAAAGGCTAGTGAAACTAAGAGGAAACTGATGCTAATGCTGAACTGTATTTTGAGTACTGATGACAAAAAGACTAAGGTAGTCTCTGGTACTATAACAGCTGCTTGCTTGGAAAACTGAAATTGAGCAAGAGGGTCAGTAAGCCTTTTAATCACATAGCTATAGTAACCAAACTGATAAATGAAGATTTTCTTCCATTTAAATCAAAATTAATTGGGTGAATATAATGTATATCATACTGCCATCTGGTGTCAAAAGACTGAGAAACAGGACAATTAAAGCATGTTTTCTGAAGATGCATCTCCTCATGAAACAGGATCACATTTACAGATAGAGAGAACTACAGGAGGCGATGCCACCCATGAATATTGCCAAGTTTTGACAACCTTTTTATTTGTACCTGTATTTGGTTTGCATGGCCAGATTTTGGTTGTAGGAGGAGATACAGGGATGGCTTCTGTGAGAAGCTGCTAGAGGCTTCCCCCATGTCCAACAGAACCAATGCCAGCTGGCTCCAGGACAGACCCACCACTGGCCAAGACCAAGACAATGAGGAATGACAGTAATGCCTCTGTGATAGCATATTTAAAAAGAAAAAAAAAAAAGCTATTGCACGGAGGTAATTGTGACCAGAGAAGAGAGGAGCGAGAATATGTGAGAGGAACAACTATGCAGACCCCAGGGTCAGTGGAGGAGGAGGAGGAGGTGATGCAGGCACCAGAGCTGAGGTTCTCCTGCAGCCCATGGTGAAGACCAGGGTGAGCAGCTGTCCTCTGCACCCCATGGAGGTCGACAGAGGTGCAGAAATCCACTTGCAGCCCATGAAGAAGACCCACACTGGAGCAGTTGGATGCTTGAAAGAAGGTTGTGACCCCATAGGAAGCCTGTGTTGGAGCAGGCTCCCGGCATGGACATGTGGATGTATGAAGAGAGGAGTCCATGATTTCTGGCAGGAACTGTGATCCTGTGAGGGATCCACTCTGGAGCAACCTGTGCCTGAAGGACTGCACCGTGTGGGAGGGACCCCACACTGAAGCAGGGCAAGGACCCCTCTTTCTGAGCAGCAGCCGAAACAACCTGTAATGAACTGACTGTAAACCCCACTACTTGTCTCCCTGCGCCTCTGGGGGAGAGGAGATAGAGCCCAAAAAGGAAGGAAGGGAGAAGGTGTTTTTAAAATTTGTTTTACTTCTCATTATCCTGCTTTGATTTTGATTGGCAATAAATTAAACCATTTTCCCAAGTCAAGTCTGTTCTGTCCGTCACAGTAAGTGATGAGTGATCTCTCCTTTATCTCAGCTCATGAACATTTTGTTGTATTTTCTCTCCCCTGTCCAGTTGTGGAGGGGAGTGATAGAATGACTTTGGTGAGCACCTAGCATCCAGCCAGTGTCAACCTACCACTGTTTCATACTTATATATGCTGCACTGTTCTTCCAAATTTTTTGGATTTCAGGCTACTGTATAACTGAATTTAGTAGATATCCTACCTTCATAGGTACCTTTTCTTGAACATTAGAGTTTATTAATAATAAATTACTATAAATTGTGCAATAAAGAGTACATTTGATGTATCAGAAGCTTTTTTCAAAAGTAAAAAGTTTATAGTTTTTATTTACCTCTGCAGTAATGCTCATTAACAAAGCAACATGAAGGACAAGGATTTCAAAGTTAGTTTTCTTTTTAAGGTGGCTTTTCTTTACATCATATTAGAGTCCTAATTCCTATTATTTTACATTAATGAGTCATTCTTATGACACTATCTGAAAATGAATACCTTGAAAGTAAATAGTGTAGTGTCTGACTCAGCTGTCTCCCCCCCACTTTGACTTCATTAGGGGTGCATTACTGTACATACAACTGTATCATACACAAGGTGTAAGCAGAACCTATCTAAAAGTATGTACTTGTGCATAGGCTACCTAGGAGTATGTGTATGGCTATTTGTATTATAATATCTTCCACACACTTGGCTATTTGCGTTAAAACAGCATCTTGTGGCTCCAGGGAAGACTGAGGGTCATTCCACTGACTGCAGCTCATAAAGATGCAGATACTGCCCCAAAACATCTCCATATATCTTTACGCACAGTTGCAGTTGGCTGTGCAGCTCTGTTATTCCTGCTCCAAAACAAGCTGATGCAAGCTGTTTGTAACCCAGAGCTGTGCAATAAAGGCAGCACGCTATGCTGAGTCAGAGCTCCAGACCATGAGCCATAGCAGTATGGTTGAACAGCTTCCAGCCACCTCTGAGCACAAGCAGAGCAGATGCACAGATGTTTGGAGCTGTCTGCCTAGATATGAGCTCAAAAATGAGTCCTCCTATATAGTCTTGTGTCTGTAGTATTGTAAAGTAACACCCCTCAATAATTAGAGGGTTTAGCCATTTAGTTTACTCTTAGAATCTCCTAAGACCAACTTGATTACTGTTCTCTTATAAACTAGTAATAGAGAAGATTCTATCTCTTATAAATGTACACGATAGTAATAGGTGTATAGCACACAATATTATAGAGGTTTGTAATGACTGTGTGGTTAGGCTGAAGGAGATAAGGGACTGGACCAAGTAAGAGCTTTTAACAACAAAAAGCTACTGAAAAAAAAAAGGAGATAATAAACTCTTCCTGTCATCCTCTGGTAATAGTCTTGATAGTCTTAAACTGCAAAAAAAAAGATTCAGACTTGACATTAATAATATCTTTTTAGTGGTAGAGACTGACAATCACTGTAACAGATTGGCTAAGGGACTGGCAATCTCTTTCTTTTAGAGGTTATTATAGAGATGTTAGACAAATATCGCACAAGTACTTTTGAGATACATCTGATCCTGCACTGGAACAGAGGAAAGTTACTGACTTGTTGAGCTAACCTCTTTCATCTCAAATCTTCTAGGCTTTTGTGAGTCACAGATCTAAAAGAAAGCAGACAGAATTGTCATTGATAAAGACTTACAGCCTGTGTCAATCTTACCTTATGAATCATACTCTTTTAGGAGAGTTCTAAAGATCCATTTGTGATGGTAGAGTTACTGTCAATGAACTGAGATGCTCAATCCATTTTATATAGATTCTCATCATTCTGATCACCATCTGTACACCTCAAAAAGCCTGAAACCTTTTCTTTAGCATTGTCAGTCTTGCTGAGCCTGCTTTTGCCTTCCTGCTGCTGCCAAAGGTGAAATGAAAGAGAACAAAAGAGATTGTGTAAAACTGAGTACTGGGTTTTATCGGGGGGGAATTTTTTGTATTGTATTTATGTATGCAATATGTATTGGCTATAATTTTGAAATTAGTTCAGCCACTTAATAAATAAAGCTGGGGGTTTTAGAAGATAGATCTGGTTGGGAAATTTGTGGTAAAGCAATATTTCAGCAAAAAATTCTTCTTTGATAGGACTGAAATATTTCACAGAGCCAGAAAGCATTTAGCCTCCATGACAGTTTTCTGCCTGGTTGCCCAATGAAAATTAGATCAGAAACTCTAATCTTTAAAGTTGAGTGTTGACTAATCCATTAGTCAACTTGAAATAAGGTTACCGATGCTTCATACTTAGCAACCTTACTGTAAAAAACCCTGACATGAGAATGGCCTAGAACTCAGTGCTCTCTGCCTCCTTTTCATGGACTCAGCAGCCAATTTGGGAATAAAGTATATGCTTGAACAGACTTCAAATTGCATTGCAACTGTAGTATCAGATAAAGCAGGGTTTGTGGCTTCTTCACTGTAGCTCGTAGGAAAGGAGCTCTACTCCTGTTGTTATGCTTTACATTTAAATTATTTTCAAAGCAGGTAAGAAAAGCTTACGTTTTCGTGCATAGTGATTATGTTTATTTTAATATGCACAGGACTTTTCAAATAATTTATTGCCTATTGAACCTTCTCTTTCACTGCCATATGCATAGAACTACCTCTCTGCTCTGTACCTGTGTCATTATTTTCTAGTTGTGCCAGAAGACAGAAACACTCTGAATGACTTCCTGTCATTCTTAGCTTCACTCATATCTCCAAGTACCATATGTAAATAAGTTCTTCCTAGCTTCTACAGCAGTATCTTTAAACCTTCTCAGTGTTTTTATGCCATCTACAGGTCTATTCAAACCACTGAACTCTTTTAATATTTTTTCATTATTTTGTAAATGTATACACCACTTAAATAAAATTTTCTGTAACTTGCTTATTATGTGTAAAATAATTAGACCAGAGACATTGTTTGAAATGTTTCACAACCCCCAGCTTTTTCAGTATTTTTTTTTTCTATGCAGAATAATTTTGTGGTGGTTTATGATAAAAACCACTTTGGTTTAAATCTTTGTATCAATAATATTGGTTAAAAGTATTTTTTCTTGGAAAAGCTAATTGTGAAAATTTAGGTTGCAGGAAAGAAAATTTAAATGTAGCTCAATAAATATTAAAAATATATCTTCAATATGTACATACTAGATGCTTGTTTTACTTAAGAATTAATAGAAAAAGAAGAATTAGCTTCTTTTTTCAAACAAATTTGATTAGTGAGAATAATTTCATATTTAAAGGGCAAGTTTCCTTCAACATACTTCGTTTACCAAAATGTCCCAGAGCCTAATTCTAACCATGAATAGACAAGCTGTGGTGACAAGATGCAGGGTGGAAATATAGGAAGCACAGAGATTTGTGACAACAGGATTACATGCATTTCTTCAAAATGTTATGGCCTTTCAATCACTTTTGTGCCATGTACAGTTAAAAAATCCACAGGTGCCTTTAGCGGATGAGAATTCTATATGTGTTGTCAAGGACCAAACTTAACCCTAAAACCCTCTTCAATGAGGTTCATTGTATGGCCAGTCTTTGCGCATGAAGATTTTGGGAAAGGTCTTTTACCTTTCAAGCCTGCGCAATGGATTTTTTTTTTAGGTGAGACACAGCCTGCGCTGAACTGAGCCCACCCTTTAATTCTAAGGTTCATCTGCCGGGGCCAAGCAAGCTTGGACAATGGCAGTGAGGTCCTCAGGACGTAGGTTTGTTTAGAGTGACCTTCTCATAGATGGATGGCCTCACAGGGCTAACGAGCTCCATCTGCCTGGGGGACCGGGAATCAAACCTGGGTCGCAGCGGTGAGAGTGCTGCATCCTAACCACTAGGCCACGAGGGGTCCTGAGGTTCATTGTGCTCCCTTTAGATAAGGCAAACCACTTAAGACTGACAAAAAATGTCACAGAGTACTTTCAGATATTAGTACAAATAAATGAATGTATGAAAAATCAAAATACAAGAGAAAAGTAAGTAAGTACTAGTAGCTGACTCTTAGGCGGAAATTAATCTATGTTATAAATATTCTAGTAAAGCATATTAGGATATAAAATATGACTGAAGAGCAGGTTTACTGGGAGACAATCTTTCCTGAAAGCTAAACTTAACCTGTCATTTTTTCCTTGTGTTTATCTGCATGCAGGAAAATTCAGTCATGGAAATGTGTCTGTGAATACTTCACTCATAGTTCAGCTAGAGGTACAGAGACAAAAACCTTTTTATGTGAACAGATGATTGGCATTATAGGTGCTGCACAGAACCACAAACATGGATGCAAGGTATGTTTCCACTAGAAAAATAAACTATGATGCACAATAAAACTTTATTATAACCAATAGTTTTACCCAAACATTCAAAACACATCTTTAAGTCTCTTCTACCAAGAGAAAAAAGAAATAACCTTAATTGTACTGTTGAATACTTAATTTTTTTTACAAAATGTAATGTCATTCCTTTCTGATAGCTGAGGGAGGAGCAGTGAAGTGACTTTGTTTTCAAGCAGAATTATATGTTTTCTAGCCAACAGAAATGAGAGTTCAAAACTACAATTGCATTTATGAAAACTATGACTAATTGTCATGAATGAAGTGATGCACTTCTCTTGTAAGAGGGAAACAACAATATACTTTATTAAAGAAATTACTTAATTAACAAAGTTCAATAGTAAATGTGACAGTGGTTTAACAGGATTCGATGGCAAAGTACACAGAGGACAGGGTCAGACAATACCATAAGTGAGACTATCCCACTGAGTCATGAGGCTCAAAAAGAAGCCCCTTTTGTTCTAAACTCCACCCCAGAGTGGATTTGAAATGCAGCTTAGTCCCAAACTTGATCAATGGTTCTTTTCTAAAGGACTATACATATACAATCAATCCTTTATATCACCTAGCAAAGATTTCAAAGTTTGGCATGCTGTTAATAACTTACTGCAAACCTGTTGTGCCAAGCAATCTCTTGGCCTCGAGAAGTAACCTGAGAGCTGTCCCTGCTTGAGGGGAGATCCCAGCATGCAGCCTGCTGCCATACAAGAGAGCTCAATAAGCCCTGGGCTATCTACTACTTATGGAGTAAGGTGATTGATTTATATTCATATTTGCATACCAGCAAAGTGTCTGAGTCGTTGCTCCAAACAGCCTTGGCTACCATGTTGTCATCCTGCCCCCAAAGTCAAAACTAAACTGGATACAGCCATCACAACTCCCACTGTTTGTTATGGATTAAGCAAGGGAAGAGTAGGGTAGGTCGAAAGCACACTGTTGCACAGACTGAATGAAATGATTCTTTGGGGTATTTTAGCTTTGAATACAGGCCAGCATGGAGCATGTTTACAGAATTGACAAGGGAAAATGCAGAATGAGATAGGTTAATTGATTTGCCCAGGTAGCAGTGTGACCTAATGTATTAACTTTGGGCTTGGGTCTCAGAAGACACCTTCTGTCTCACGGAACTAAGTTCATGACAGACCTGTTTCACAGAGGTTTTGTGAGACTTAATTAGAACTTGCAATTTGCTTTGAAAATAGTTTTCAGACGTGTAGTCCAGCTCTAGATGTATGTGTGTATATATATATATATATATATAGTCAAAAGACACATGGAAGAAACTTAGGCAGTGGAATTAGTTAATTGGACATAATATAATCGTTTTAAGCAGTTACTTAATTATATATCGATCTATTAGTTACCAGGGTCAATCAGGTATCATGGTGTCCTTCTTACAGTATGTATCTTCATCATTAGTACATACACATTTATCCATCATTTATCCAAAAAAATTTCCTGGACTTCTTGCAGTTTCAGCTATGTAAGGACTATATTTTACAATTCAAACATCATATTGCTCACAGAAGTGACAAGAATTCCCGAAAATAAAGAGAAAACATAAGAAGAAAATACTATAGACTTTAAAATACATGTTTAAGGAAGCTATTTTTCATGTATTGTTGCCAGTCCAAAGTTTTACCAATTGAATCTCAATCAAAAATAGCAAACTTCTTCATTTTACTGGTACACAAGGACCTGATAAATAGGAAACAACTTGACTTGCTGATTGCTACTCTACTGCATTTTCAGATTTGAAAATGAGAGGGAGATGAAAATGATGAAGGAGATGTCTATTATGATAGTGTAGTGTAGTCAAGTTGAAAAACTTCAGTATCCACTGATAGAAGTGCTGGATATTAAAGGTAGAGGAAAGAACTGCTGGATTATCAAGACAGCTCAATGATACAATGCTAAAAATCTTATTAATCTAACTGTAGACCTGAACTTGAATAAATGCCGAAATCTACTTCAGTTGAAGGAAGTGTTGCTACCACCTGCGACTTTTCTGGTAATTTCCAGTAGATTGTTTTACCACCCGTGTACATGTTGTCTTTATGAAGCAGTTTGAAGCGAAAGACTTTAACACTTATGTTCTTTTCGCATAAAAGGAAATTTGACTTTTGGAATTCAAGTTGTCAAAACTCTGAAGATCATATGTAATTTTAGGAACATAAGCAGCACTATAGACTATTGTTGAAGCATCTTGTGCTTGTAAGAATCTTCTGTTGTGTGTGATATGTGTCTTTGAAGGGGAGCGTACTAAGAATAAAAAAGTCTTAGTAAGAAAAACCTCCTCTGACTTGGGAATTTGAATAAAAACAATTATAAGTGAAGAAATGGCACCTTACTATGTATAGAGTAGAATAATCTAAGAGTTATTTGCTACATTTACAATTGAATAGTTGTGACCTGTGACTCAATTAGATGTGGTTAAATAGTATATGGGAATCACACTGAATCATATTTATAGCCCACTAATTTGAAACTCTATGAAAATGAAGGTCATCTAGCATGCTCCAGGTAGCAAAAATGAGATACAGAAAAAAACATGTTTATCATACACAAATACACACATTCCATGATTGCAATCAGTCTTCACCGATAGAGACACTACCCTGTTTCATTGATATCAGTTATAGTACAGCACATCGATTAAATTTGGTAATTAATTCAGGGGGACAATATGGATGAAAAAAGGAGGAATCTGTAATCATACCTAGAGATTTTAACCAATAGAAGATCAAATATAACTTGTGAGTAGTCTTTTTTCTGTGTATTTTTAAACAAGATTTGCTGTCACAAATGTATTGAAAGAATTCCAGTCTTTCTCAAAGTATTTAATAAAGAATTCTTGCAAAAGCCTTGTCAGGTTTATGCACCAATGTGGGGCAAGAGATAGAACCACAGGTTTTCCATGGCAGCTTTGTATAGGATTGTTTGTTATTGGACTGTTGGAGTTTGTTGTTGCCTTTGTTTCCCCCAGGGTGGTTAAATATCTCCTAAAAATATAGCCACATTTATAAGTTGTTTTCCATTGTTTATGAATTTTAATTACCATTTCTGTGGATCAGATTATGTTTCTTAGGTTAGTATTGCAGAAGGAAAACTTTTATTTTTACCATGTATTTTTGTTATGTGGTTGAGAATATTGGGAGCTGCAGTTCTTTTTGTAAGTGTAATAATTCACTCAAAAAAAAAGCCTTTTCTAATTTTCAGATAATTGGAAATTTAACAGTCTACAATATCCAGAGCTATTGCTACCCTTTAGTATCTTTCCTTGCCATTTTGTTGTTTTACTGAATGGTAATACACATGCCTGAGTAATAATGCCATGTACTATATTGATTCAATGCACTATAACTGCCCAGATGATTGAAATGCTGTCTCCAATGGTCCTTAACAGCTCATATATGCAGATTGTGATTTGCATTTATTCCCATGGGATTTGGTGATTGTCTGTAACTGTATGCCCTTTGAAACTGTTGTACTTTAAATCTCTAAGTAGAAGAAATCTGTGTGGGTGATGAACCATTTTATTCATAGCCTGGTGGAAATCATAAAAATAATTTGTCCTTTGTTGTCAGTTCATTGGCTCCTAAGTACAACTTTCTATGGCTTCCTTCTACGTATTGATGTATTTTGTGAGAAAATATAAAAGCAAAAAGTAATGAAGCTTGAAACATCAGTTTAAAAATTACATTCTTCATCAGGGTTGTAAATAATTATCTAAAGTCCCCTATAGCATGGACGCCCTGAAAATAGGGAAAACCTTCGTCTTTCATTCTGCTGCAGCAGTCATCTGAAGTGTTGCAAGTATTTGATGAGGCAGTAAATTCAGGTTCACACAAAATCAGTAGTTTCCTATTTTATATTTTTAATTCATTTCTGATTTACTGTTTTTCTGTCAGTTAACGTACACATCCGGTTTCTGCTCCTCGTAGCTGATTAAACTAAGTTGATCAATGAATGCCTGTTTCAGTGAAGATTTGTCAATACCTCCAGAAGCAGGTGTTTATGTATATATACATATACATGGTTGTCTGTATGTTTGTGTAAATATATATGTGTGTATTTATATACACACAAACATTTTATTTTTCAGACAACACTTTACCACCTATTTCCATATTACATCTAGCAGTTCATGAAACAAATGGAATTACAGCACCAGTAGAACCATAGCTTTACTCCAGACTAGCAGAACTGTTTTCAGTGGACTTTATTGGAAAGGGTGAAATATTTCCGGGAGTACTCTCCATACAATTTTAGATCAAGCTGTGTTACTGTTGTTGATATGTTATCTATTCTAAACACAGTCTTCCCAGAAACACTTGTGTAGCTTTGATCTTGAAAAGATGTCCTGGTAAAATCCTTCATTTGTGAGTTTCCTAAATATGATGTTTGATTTTTTTTAAAACTTGGTATATTATAGCATAATCTCACAAGCCTTATATCTCACAAAAGTTGTTCTAAATAGGGATAAAAATGATTGCATAAACCAAAACTGTCTAAAAAAGTTAGATTTTGTGAAATACTCTTACATGATGCTTCCATTGTGTAAAAATGCAGATACGTTAGGATGTTGGAAGCCATATGGATCCCTATGATGTTTAACACATGCTGGAAAATGGGTTTATACACGGGAACTCTGCTTAGAGGGCAGATTTTGTTCTTATTGACTAGCACAGCAAAATTTAACTGACTTTGATACTTTGCTCTACCTGCATAGATTTGTACTGACTTCAGCATGCATGAGCTGTGTGCTCCAGATCTATGTGCTCAGGATCAAAACTGGTCTTGTGAACTCAGATTTAGCTATATGAAAAGGACCTTTATCTATTTTTATAATGTTTGTGTTGCTGGTTGTGCACAAATTCCTTTCAAACCCTGAAAAATTTTCCACAATATCAGCCAAAAGAGTTCTACAGGAAGTATTCTTCCCTCTGTTGCACCACATGGTTTACATTTTCATTGCATCACTGAGCATGTTGTTATTCAGAAACAATGCAACAGTCACACTTTGTAGCGTAATTATATTTATCATATATTTGTCATACATTTATAAAGGATTAATAGTTGCATTTTCTAGATAAGAAAGTTATTTTATTGCAACATCCATTACTGCATAAGAAGATATTATCAGTTTGTTAATAATCTATTAACCCCTTAAAACCAGTAAAAATTAAACTTGATTTCATAGACTGTGAGTAGGCATCACTGTCCCGTATATATGGAAACTGCTTCTGTGGGATTTCTTTAGTTATGCAGACATTGACAAATGATTGCAGATGTTCAGTGTAGAATTTTGTTATTAAAAGAAAATGTTATTGGTGAGTCCCTTAAAAGTTGGGTGAAATTTGCCAACTATGTTAGTGGATTCAAAATCCTTCATCCAAAGCAGTCATGTGGAATCTTGATTTCAGTATTGTGTTTTGGGTTTTTTTCTGCAAAAGTCAGTCAATCCCTTGGTCCTTAGAAAAAGTCTTTCAAGGTTTTCACTTCCACAGGAAAATATTTATTTTTTTCAATAACTGGAAACTAAAGTGGAACAATTTAGGACATAATCAAGAACATTCTTTTCTCTTTGTCCCCATTTCATCAATGTAAGGGGAAACAAGCCTTGATATAATGAAATTCGTCATTATTACTCTACCATTTTTAGTCTGGACTGATTGAGTCAAACATAGACCTAAAACTGGTATCAATTCCTTTTATGAGTTTTTACTTTTATTTTCTAAATCCAGTTTTTTTTAGAGCAAGTATGATTTTGGCATTAAACTGCCTGCCATGTAATTCTGAGAGTAATAAGAAAGTGCCAGGCTGCACAATTTTTGGGTTTTTTTAATTCATCCTTCAAAATTCAGGATAGAGAAGCACGACTCCTTACAGTGCCTTTTAGGGTAAATTGCTTTTTCAATTTGTGGCAGACTGCGCATAAATAAATTCGAGAATCGGGGTCTTCCCAAGAAAGAATGGGGAGAAGTGCATAAGAATTCCAGCTTGACTCATGCTTCATATAAAGGATGTCAGTCATAATGTGAGTTGTCTTACTGTTAATCAGAATTATGTATGAAAACTTAATATTGGAATGGATTTTTCAAACTTTACTCTGGCTGCTATGGGATAAAGCTATCTTTAATATTGTTAGAAAGATAAATACTACGAAAAATGACAGGTAATACTGACCCAGGAAAAGCTTAGAGAAAAATGATATTAACGATAACATTGGATCAATCTGGATTAATTGATTTCAGTTTAAATTAAATTAAATAGATGCACTAACAAAAGTAAGTCTAATTATTGCACTGAATTTCAAAAGACAAAGAGTTACAAACCAGGATACAGAGATAGGAGTATGCATTAAGCTGCTTCTGAAAAAAATATGAATGTGGCAGGGGCCTTTATGTCTATAGAACTAGATCTATCAAAATCAATACCCTAAAAAAGGGGGTTTGTACCAAAAACTCTGGAAACAGCCTGACGATCAGTGGAAAGTTCTATTTAATATACTGTGGTCCCAGTCCAGCAAATTGTTTTAGAAGGCAGATACACTTACAGTGAACTATCTTTACTGACTGCATAAATGTAGTATTATGCAGGGCTAAACAGATTTGCCATCCTAATATGTTGTATGTTTCAGTTCAAAAAGGGAAATCCTCCCAGTTTCTGAACACTTAATTCACATTGTATACATCTTGTTACTTACCTAAGATGTGGGCTTCTGGGGATGGAGGGAAGAATTCTTTTCCAGGCAGGGAAAATTAGAAGGAACAAGCACCCTTGTAAAATATTCTCTAACCCCACATATCAAGGTTTTTTGGTAATTATATGTATTGCCTCATCTATAAGACAACTTCTGATGGTATTATTCTGTGCAGCTTCTAAACTCATCGATATATTATGGATTTTCATTCTCAAGTGATTCTGCAGCTAAGACTACAAGGAGAGTCAAGGGAGGAATCAATTCCTATCTGTAGCAATGAATTGGCTCTAAAATATACCCAAGAGTAACCTGAGGAACTCAAAAGTCAAATAATGTTTGAAAAATATTTTGTCGTCTGACTGAATTTCACAATATTTAAAAGTAGGTATCCAATATGTTTTTGTTCTTGGCTTTCAATCTAGCCTGTTTGTTTACTTTTGGGGCCTTTATATATATATATATAAAGGCAAAGTACTGAGAGATAAGGCTTTCCTTCACATTTTGTATACATAGCTCTATTTTGTGTAGTGATACTGGGTATTTTAATTCAAAGCAACAGTATATCTCAGTCTCTTTTGTCTGTCATGGTGTTTAGCCAAAGGTAGTATTGCTCCTTTCCTTGAAGCCTTCTACTGGAGTTTTCTGCACTCCTGAGTGCAGGAGAGGGCTCCTTCATACAATGGATGGTAGCGTGCTTAGAGAGTGGTGCCTCTTTTATGCATTTTATTTTCTTTCTGTTTGAATTAACTTCCTCTTCAAATAAACACCTCAAACAGTGTGACACATTCTCTTCTGTTGTCTCTGACACTGTATTTAAAACTCCTTTTTCTTTCTGACTCTTAAATAATTACTGTAGCTGTATGTGTAATTTTCCCTCAGGCCAGGTTCTAGTATGAGAATATAAGCTTCTTCAATCCCCTGTAACTATCTGTTCCTCTGTAGTGTTATGCAGTACAAAGATTTTATGAAGGAATTTATTTTAATGAGTGAGAGTTTGAAAGCCTAAATTTTTCCACCATAATACATTTTTTCTCCCCCTCTGGTGTGTTGATCCCACTCAACAGCTAGGTACCCACTAATTGTCTGCTCAATCTCCCCACTGAAGAACAAGGGAAGGAATAAAAAAAAAAAAAAAACTAAAAACACATGGATCAAGATGAAGAGAATTTAATAGGTGAAGGAAAGCTTCATGTGCAAGCAAAGCAAAATAATTCATGGCTTCCCATTAGCAGGCAGATGGCCAGCCACTCCCTGGGAGGCAGGGCCTCAGCATGTGTAGCAATTGCTTGTGAAGACAAACACCATAACCCAGAACACCCTTTCTCCCTCCTCGTTTCCCTGAAACTTTATTGCTTGATCATTATGTCATACCATATGGAATACCCTTTTGGTATGTTGGAGCCAGCTGTCCTGACTATGTCCTCTCTTGCGCTTGCCTGATCTCCAGTCTACTTAATGGTGGACAGAGTGGGAAAAAAAAAAGTCTTGACTCCGTGCAAGCACTCTTCACCAATAGCCAAAACACCAGTGTGTTACCAATGCCATTTTAGTCACAAGTCCAAAGCACAGCACCATATTGTCTGCTATGAAGGAAGTTAGTTCCATCTCAATCAGACCCAAAACACTTTCCTTCAGTTCTTAAAGGTTTTGGAGTATCATAGGAAACTAAGTCAGAGACTTTGTTTTTAGGAAAAAAAAATCTATTCTAGCCCATTTTTGGGGTAAAAATAACTGAAAGGGAAGTTTAAAACTTTTGATTCTCATAATTTAACATTTTACAAAAGTTCTGTGGGGCCATATTTATTTTTAGTTAAATTTCCCCAATTTTTTTCTTTTTTTAAACAGAAGACTGTTATCCTAACATCACTTTGTTCTTTCTAATTCATTTCAGCTGTGATAAAATGTGTCAGCAACACAGCTGTATGAACCAATTGAGGTACAAGAGAAAGGGAAAAATTAAATCCACCCTAATAATATGATACATTGCATGGTAGATGATGTATTGGGTAAACCTTTTCTTGACATCTTGAGACAAATAGGATTATGTGGTGATAGAGAAGGCAGTAAGAACACTGAGAGAGATGAAAATAGCACGGTGGCAAGGGCTTTTTCAATAGAAGTGTGAAAAATTGAGATCCGTAAGAGATTGTGTTCTTTGTTAAGATTTTGAGAGTGTATTGCATTTGCGTGGACGGGTTTTGGTAGTCGTGGGGGACAGCTACAGAGGCGGCTTCTGTAAGAAGCTGTTAGAAGCTTCCCCATGACGAAAGGAGCCAATGCTAGCCAGCTCCAAGGCAGACCCACTGCTAGCCAAGGCTAAACCAATCAGAGAAGGCAGTAACACCTTTGTGATAACATATTTAAAAAGGAAAAAAAGCTATTGTGCAGATGCAACTGAGCTCAGAGAAGGGGGGAGTGTAGCAGTGAATCTACCTTGTATGGGAAGCTGTGGTTTGAGTGTGTTTCAAAATGGCTTTTTGTGGTCCCTGTGCTGGCTCGTGCTTTCTTCTTCCCAAAATCCCCCATGGCCAGTTCTTATCTCTGTCTCAGGAATGTCCTGAGAAGATATCAAGTCTTCTCATTGGACCTATAACCCCTTCCTGCGATTGGGTGTCCTGTAAGCCCCCTGACCCTGTAATTGGTCTCTCTGTGAACCCTCCAAGACCTATATATGTAACTGCCTCATCAATAAACTCTCTCTCGCCTCCTCTCCAAGTCCCGTGTGCTGTCTCTCCGGCTGCCATGGGAACACGTGGGTGGGGGGAGGGGTGAGCACCTAACCCCTCCATGCGTCCAGGACCCTGAAGAAACCCCTGGAGCTGGAGTAACCCCTTCCCTATCCACCTCAAGCCTTCGGAAATGGAACCCCACAATGGGAGGAATGCACCCAGAGGGGAGTGAGGCTATGTGAGAGGAACAACCATGAAGATACTGAGGTCAGTGAAGAAGGAAGGGGAGGAGATGCTTCAGGCACCAGAGCTGAGGTTCTCCTGCAGCCCTTGGTGAAGATCATGGTGAGTCAGGCTGTCCCCCTGCAGCCTGATGTCAACAGAGGTGCAGAGATCCACTAACAACCTGTGGAGGAGACACACACTGGAGCAGGTGGATGCCTGAAAGAATGCTGTGACCCCATAGGAAGCTTGTGCTGGAGCAGGCTCCTGGCATGGACTTGTAGACTTGTGGAGAGAGGAGCACATGCTGGAGCAGATTTTCCTGGTAGACTTTGTGACCCTGTGGGGGACCTACACTGGAGCTGCCTTTTCTTGAAGGACTGCACCCCATGGAAAAGCACCCACACTGGAGCATTTTGTGAGGAACTGCAGTCCATGGGATGGACTCACACTGGAAAAGTTCATGAAAACCTGTATCCTGTTGGAGGGACCCCACTCTGGAGAAGGGGAAAGCCTCCTGTCCCTGAGCAGTGACAGAAACAACCTGTGATGAACAGACTGTAACCTCCATTCCCCATCCCAGTGTGCCACTGAGTGTGAGGAGGTAGAGTCTGGGAAGGAGAAAGGTGTGGGGGAAGGTGCTTTTCAGATTTGTTTTGCTTCCCATTATCGTTCTCTGATTTTGATTGGTAATTAATTAAATTAAATTCCCCAAGTCAAAGTTGTTTTGGCCATGACAGTGATCAGTGAGTGATCTCTCTCTGTCCTTATTTGAACTCATGAAGCTTTCATTATATTTTTTTCTTCCTCTCCATTTGCATAGGGGAGTGATAGAATGGCTTTGGTGGGCACCTGGCATCCAGCCAGGGTCAATCCACCACAGTGAGTCTCATTCACTTCATTGTATATAGTAGGAAGTCCTCTAATAGACTCAGTCAGTCTTGTTTTATTGGCTTTCAAAATTAAGGCAAGGTCAGGCATATTGCAGTGATATTACACAAATGATAGTAGCACCTCTGCCACATCAACCTAAATGCTGAATTAATGAACCGGTATTTATTAACGGAACTGATTTTTACCACTTTTTTTGGCGCTAAATTTCAGAACTGTAGAAAGGTTTAGTTTTTTACATACTTAAGGATGTCCCTTTTTTCAGGCAAGCCTTCTCAACAACATAAACAAACTTATTTTATTTTCACAAGAGATTGTATTGCTCATGGTGCTAGAAAGTTATCTGCAAAGACAAGCCTAACTTGCAACAGTAACCCAGCAGTGCTCCAGTATGTAAAGGTGGACCTGCAGTATCATTTTAAGTCTTATTGTAAATCTGATTTGGAAACAAATTTCTTGATTGTCCCTACTAACTCTGCTTTGTCTCACATCATAGAGAGGCCCTGGAGCAGCTGAACTGAATTCCTTTCAGACAAAGCTGAAGCAGAAGAAGCACTGGGTCATGCACCCAGCTGATAACAAACACTGAGACTGCAAGACCTCACTGGGTCTGCAGAGCAAAACTGCCTGCAATATAGATGATACAAACATTGTGGCCTTAGCACCACCTGTCTGGCTCTGCTCTTGCTGTTCCATACTACTTGCTAATTTCAGCATAAGATACATTTACTTAAATGCAAGAAAAGATTATCTACAGCACAATGTAATGTAAAAATTACTTAAGATAGCATAGAGAACCAGGTGCACTCTCCTAGAATAGTACAAACAGGCATATCAAATTGTATCTAGAAAAATGAATAATTGCCTCAATGGGATACTGCATCCTAGCTAATTGGTATTACTTCTCAACACCACACAAATGCAGATTCAAATTGTTTCACACTCAAAAACTAGATTGGTTTCAACTAAGGTACCTCAGGATGGTGCTGCACTGTGCAATAAAAACCAGCTCCTTGGTTTGCAAATCGTGCTGAAGAAATCACAAAAGGTAATTTGTGGTCTGTTCTCTGCCGACACAGGACTTCATCAGGAATTACTTTTTTTTAAGAAATTACAATAACCATAGATAGAATTTTTTTACATATCTATTTGTACTCCTTATTAGCTATTAGCAAAACTCTGCCATCTAATCTTTTCACAAATTCTAGATTGGCAACATCAAAAGCTGTATGTACAGTCCTGCAGGTTGCTATTAAGGCATTAGATCAGAACATCCAATAAGGTAGGAAAATTAACCTAAGCATTCCAGGGTTTAAGAAAATATTTTTTTCCATTCATAAATGTGTATTTTATGACAAGCTATTTTTATTTAAGGAGAAAAAATGTAAGAAGACAAAGAAACAGGGTAACAATAACTAATTTTGGAAGTGTAACTATATTTTTATATGCTTTTTCTTTGGTGAGGCAACCTCTAGGCCATACAGAATTATTTTTCCTACAGTTCTGCAGTAACTTTAATTGATGGTTTAAAATTGTAAATAGTGAAGTCCTTATTGCTTCAGTATGTCTGGTTTAAACAGCACTCTAATTGGTTTGACCTGGTTCTGCCAGTTGCTTCTTGCTCTCCTACATTCCTCTCATCTACTATCTGTCCTCCCTTACCAAACTTTAAGCAGCCATCCTGCGAAGTACCACTTACAACCGTTCCCATACTAGCTGTTTCCAGTAGCCTTGAATTGCTCTGCTATCTGCACTTTGCCACCCCTTTCTGCCGTCTCCAGCAGCTTTGCTAGGATTTTTTATTTTCCAACTGTTCGAGAACTGCATGTGCCACTGAGAACAAAACACCACCTTTTAAAGCACAGGAGGCCCTTCAACAGCTTCCCTTGTTCTCCCTTTATGTGATGAGACATCTTTTGTTGTTAGTGGTTTGTTTTACTCCAGTCTGAATCAAACTCCATCACTCTAGAGCTGGTAAACATTGCTTTAACTCAGCATAACATCTCTCTCTAGGCAGATTCAGATGTTGTTGGCCCCCACTCATGTACACTATTACAAATGAAGTGTTTTCTCAATTTTTAAGTGAAATGTCACTCGAACATAGTAAAACAACGTGTACAAAACAAAACGAGTTCTAGACTAGCAATTGCAAGTTTTAATTTATCTCCTATTTTCATCCTCAGACATCATCCTTGCAAACCTGGTTTTAGGCTCCTATCACCTCTGGAGAGGTTTACAGCACATGTTCACAGTACAAAACCAAATCAGCTTTTTTCCCATGAGCCAGATTCAGATGCTCAATTTACAAGGCAAACTTTTGGTTTTTCTCCCCCTCAACTAAACTGCCCTAAACTCTACTAGTATTATTAAATATGTAGTTCATTTTCTGAAGGAAATATTATGAGAAAGTGTAGTGATATAAAGACAAGGACCTCCTTCTTCACCCCCTGCATATCACAGAAAAAATTTCCTTGAAAATAATGAGAATATGATTAAGCTCCAAGGTCAACAGAATGAAACATTTAATTCTAGAAAATGAGACAAGGATATCCAGCAAATACACGACCTATGTTTCTTCTTTTGTTTCCATGGTGAAACTTTATAAAGACAGGAACATACCAGTGTAAAATTCATCAGTTGAAATGCTACTGTTGGAAAAAAAGGAATTAAGCACACAGGGAAAAAAGGATGCCTGAGCTTAAGGTAAGGAGACAGCGTGTCAGGTGCACCCCATGGAAGCTAATTAAGAAACAGATACTAAGGGGGGAAAAAAAGCTGAGAGAATTTCAGCAGTTAAATAGTAGTTCTACTGTTAATCACATATTTAGTTAAATTAAGACCATAGCCTTACCCAATGCCCTGGTGAAATGCTTATTTAAAAAGTATATTCTTGCAGTTATTTTAAAGTATTGCATGACTTGGAGACTTCTTATGGTCTCAGTAGATCTGATCTTGAGGAAGTCTGAATGCTCTGTTGGATTCCTTTATGGAATTCGACATGATTAAGAGAATAAAACCAGCATTCTTAGTTTTGATAAAACGTGCAAGTCTTTTTATCTTAACTTCTTCTATAGGTGATATATTTTTTAGAATTTTATTTTAATTGTAATATGTCTGTATTAATAGCGTACAAACTAATTTTAAAAATGTGTTAAGTGATAGAATGACACCACCCTTCATTTATATCTTCTGCACTTAAATAAAACCTATTCTTCAAAAAAGCTTAGGCAAACGTGTAGGTTAATTTAAATCTGCCAAAGTTGCTTGGTTTTCCAGTAGTCATCATGACATACTATAGTACTTTTATTACAGTAGTCATAACTAGAATCTCTGTTACACCCTTGTCATGAGAGAGTGGAAGGTTTAGACAACATTTATTAAAAAGCTCTGCTGTTGAGTCACGAGGTGCAGAAAAGACTGTCTCGGTTTCTAAACTCCTTCTCAGAGAGGAGTCTAGGTGCAGCTGCATTCAGTTTTAGCCTTGGATTACATCAATAGTTTAAATTTAAGGAACTATAGGGGTGTGATTGAATCACTTTTGTCATGAAGGTTTAAATGACTGGCAAAATGAGAGAATTTATATAAAATGAATATTTTATTATTACAAATGATCAGACAAAAGATCTTAATCAGAACTATTTACTACACAATATAAACGCTAAAAATCTACTAGTAGAGTATAATATAGCACAAAGTAATATAATGCACTGTAACAAAGCAATTATTGAAGCAGTTACATTAAAGCTAGCAAAAAGAAATAATTATTAAATAGAGATTTGATGTAACTCACCCATACCAATGCTCGTGGAGTGATCTCTTTCTCTTGACCTTGTGGGGCATTCCCAGCCCAAGGGAGGAATCTCCACACATACACCCCAACAAGGGTTATGTCAGAAGAACCTGATTGCATGAAAGGGGACTGGACTTTTATAGTATAAAGTGATTGACTGCTACTTACATGTTTACAGGCCAGTTAGCAGCTTATCTGTCAAATCAGACTTCAAAAAGCAGGGTGTGTATATGAAGTCTGGTGAACCAGGATGATTTTAGTATAATTAACACCAAGACATCACCCTGGTTCTAGCAGTTATCTTGCATGATAGCTGGCATGATAGTTTGAAGTACTTTATGTCTTGGTGTCATGGCAGGGTGACTCTATCCTGCCACAACCCTGGTTTTTCTTCCAAATCTCATGTTTCAGTGTTAATGGACCTTTCTAAATCAGTAGAAATATTCTCTGATCTTCAGAAGAGCCATTTGTCACAACCCTTTCCATGCTGTTTTCATCCCACTCATCCTCCTGCAAAACCCAACTCCTGTGATTTCTCCAGGTCACCAGAAGTAATTCTTGTGGGAGGAATGAAGGAGGGGAACATTGGGGCAAGAACTGACAAAGATCCTGGTAGAGCTGGATGGGCAGCAGGACACAGGTTTTCCCTGTAAGAGATGATTCAGAAAATGTGGATTTTGAAATGTTCCTACCTTTACTCTGGAGCTGGCATTTGCCAAAATTGCACTAGAAGAATTTTTTTACTGTATGCAGTTTGTATAATGTTCAATATTCAAATGCCTAAGCTAATTTACATCCATTTTGATTAAACTTTTGTGCTCATGGTGGCAAAGCACAATTGAAATTGCCATTACAGGTCAAACCACTGATCTGCTAATCCAATGTGCTATTTCTGTCAGCAGTCAATACCAGCTGCTTCAGGGAACATAAACACCTAATAAACAATTATGGAATAACCTATCCAGACGCAAATCATCTTCCTAACCTTATCTACTTGTGTGTGTATCACTAATTGTGAAACTGAAAATGTAGAGAAAGAGAGAGAGATAGCTAGAGAAGCAGGGAATTACCAATTATGACAGTTAGGGATAAGTAAATTTGGAGTCTTGGCCATACATCATAGAAGCATTTTATAAGAGCTTTCATATTAATAATTGTAAACAAAGTATTTAGCTGGTCTTACCTTTGCAATATCTACCTGACGCAAACAATAGTCCCTAAAATCAGAAGAATGGTAGTATATCCTTCTTTTATTACCTTTGCATGCTTTTATATTTTCTGGCTCTCATGATCAGAATTTTGCTGAGGGGTGGGGGAATGTTCTTTCCTGTGCACATGAGAGATCACATAAGAAAATCTAATGTTGAAATTCATCTCATATTGCTTAAATGAAATGAGCACTCCAGACTAAATTTTGTGACCGGGTTTTGGAAAAATAATTTTTCCTGACTCCATTCATGTTGAATAAATATATAGAACAAGATTACATCTATATATGGACATGTGTTTTGTTCTTCACTAGCATTCTGCAGAGATGCCTTTAAATCCTTTGTACCTTATTATTCTGTACTTGATGGGTTAGAGAGAGCAACTCTGAAGCAAATGAAGCTGCTATATAAAAGCAGTTTCAGCTTGAATAACTCCAGTGATTGTAATGGTCTCCAGGTAGAGATCACCTGAATTTAATGAATCTTCATTTTTAAGAAACCAACATGAAGTCTAAACTTGTGTTTCTTTGATATAATATAATATAAACCAAGATGGCTGATTAATTTTAGGGTGTCCTACAGAGATGACATATGGTTCATACTTGCAAGTGTTCTGTACATTGACAGCTCTTTGTTTTTGTTGCTAAGTTATGAATTTCAAAGCTGCCTAGTAGATTTAATTTAAATAGAAACTGGACATCCAAATCTCTCAAGTGGCTTTGGAAAAATTTCAATTTTTTTTTTCTTGGTGTGTCATAAATAGACACCATAGTATGAGAAAAAATATTTTAAAGATCGTGGTTGCCTTCCTAGCTGAACAGTATGAGATACCTTCCTCTTTTATTAGTGGAATTTAATTACTGTTGTGATGCATACTGTACCTAAAATTTGGAAGATTCCTGTCGGTCACTCAGGATACCCTCAGTGCAAGCCTAGTTTCCCCTGTGTTCAGAGAATTGCTGCAATTAAGACCTTAGTGCACAATGAAGTTTTATTTATGGCTATCATTCTCATTAGCAACAATCCATTTCTCATATTCTGTCCCTGTTTTTTAATTTACTCTAGTTTTCATGCTTGTCCTAATTGCTAAACCGTAAATACTTCCTCTGTCACTAAGCTTTAATTTCATAGTAGTCATGCTGTGAATGTACTACTATAGATAGTGCTATGAATATAGTACTGTAGATGTATAAACATAGCAGGGTATATTTTCTGTTACAAAGAACTCATAGTGTAACGAAAGCACCATTATAAGCACACTACAGGATCACAGATGGGTTATGTTCTTTGTCTAAATAAGATAGGAAATCGGTAAGAGCACTTGGAATTAAAATGAGGTCTTCTGAATGCCATCCTATTGTTTGAAACTCTTTTTGTCTGCTCCCTTATCCTTCTGTTAGCTGAGAAACACAGCTGGCAGAGCAACAACAGGTGTAGCAGGTCTTCACAAAAATTGCTGGCAATATACTGGTGTTGCAGACAATTTCAGATTAGTCTCATTGCTTAAAGCTTTCATTCTTTCTGTGGAATCTAGTAATTTGAGCTCTCTGAAGTGTACTGTTTTCTTTGGAACTTGCAAAATGTCTATATCAGGATTATAGTCATAACACAATAAAATATCTTCAGTGCAGGAAAGAAGAGCCCTATAGGAACAATATCTCTGAGATATTTTCATGTTTAGTATCCACACCTGTATTGGACTACTCTTACAGCTATATAATATTCAAAAAGATGTATAATTTAATATTCATTATCAACTCTTCACCCATCTGCCTTTTATTTTCCATAAATTAAGAAAGTGGATTAACATGAATGGTGGTTTTGGCGGGGATAGTCTATACTGTCCAAATTAGAACTAAGTAAACTGCTTACATCAATTTATCCTTTACTAAACCCCATTCTCAAAAATGTGTTAATGTTTTTTTCCATATGTGTATGATTACATTGTATTTCCAAAAGAGTATTTGAAATATATATTTCCCTTACTCTGAGCTGAATACAATTTTGCCTGAATTTTCTCTTTGAATTCCGCAGTAGTACATCTTTGTTCCAAGTGTTTTTTTAATTCCTTTGTCTAGTGAGTTTTATTTTGAAATATTTCATTGAAGGTTGAATCACTGCAATTTCCACTTCTCTTCTAGGAGGCTAATTCTCCATTTTTAGAATCTAACCTTGTCCAATATTCTTTATTATCCCATCTACGTTTCTCATTTGAGCAGTGGAGATTTTTTCCATACAGAGAGAGGCCAGTATTATGGCTTAGTATTCACAGAGAAGACACATTGCTGTTCCAAAATGATCAACAGACAGTAGCGAAATTCAGCTTTCAAGATATACTCCTCACCTGTGTAACACTCAGAATATCCCTTTGTGGCTTGAAGTATGATGGATGTGTTCTGGATCTTACAGCAACAGTCTTGATAAAGAATGGCAGTCTCTCATCTGGATTTCAGTAAGAGATTTCAGAAAACCTTAATGAAGGTATGCTTCAGAGGTCAGACCAGTGCAAAAGCAGTAAACATAGTTGCCTGCTGCACAAGTGATCACTACACCTTTTCCAGGTAAAAAAGTGGTGGGTGATCCTCTATGGAAAAGTATTTGGAGATTTCTGACAGACAGTTTTTTCATCGGCATCAAGTATAACTGGGTTTAAAACAAAGAAAAAAACCAAACCAAACCAAACCAAACCAAGCAAAACAAAAACAAAACAAAACAAAAAATAAAGGAAGGATACTTTAGAAATATGTTGGAATATTCTAATGTGCAAGTAACTAAATATCGGAAAACTCAGAGAAATGAAAGCATCTCAGCTTATGTGCAAGTTTTAAACATAAAAGACCTGCTAACAAAAGAAACAATTAATGAGAGAAGTTCCATATCTTGGATTATATGTAGGTTATGCAATTTTGATCCTTTTTAAATAATGTCTCTGAGTGCATCCTACTGCCATGATCACACACAAAAAAATTAATATTTAATAATTAATTTCCTGGACCAACATTTATTTTTTTAATGGAGTATAAGGCCTAAAATGTCAGGCTTCTAATAAGTTGCCAATATATACATTTTATTTGTATTTCTCAACCTGAAATTTTGTCAGTTCTTTGATTTTTCTTATCTAAAAAACCCAGAAATAGATGCAATTATTAGTGTTGAAAGGCCTTAAGGCTTGAAGTTAAACAGCAGTAGAACCAAAGTCCATGTTAAGCATTTTGTCAGAGAAAGCATCTCTATCTGTGTTTAGTATTGTTTAGTATTTCCTTAAACCTGAATTTTCTAAAAGCCTACAAAGGTATTTAAAAAGGTACAAACAAGAACCTTGGATGACTAGGGATGAAGAAAAAGTGAGTAAATATAGATGAAGTAAAATACATTATTTCTTCAGAGAGTGCATTCTCAGTCTTTGGAATGTAGTGTCAGAGAAGATTGTAAACTTGAATTCAGAATAGTGGATGGATTTATCAAAGTGATGAATAAATTAATGATCTGTAGTAACATTGAATTTTGTGCATGTAATAAAGTGGTAATGAAATTTCCATCTGTCTTGTTGGACTCTTTCCTAATATGGAAAATTGTCTAGGTCTTCGTCTTCTTCCTCCTCTCCTCATGTTTTGAAGCATCAGGTCATTCATACTTTCAAACTCACTCAATTTGGCATTTTTTCAAGGATGGCAAATTTTATGAGTTTTTTGATAACAACATATACCAAATTCCTCGCAATTGGTCCCAGTAGCATGACAGAAATGGGGAAATTTATATCAAAAGAGGCATAATGCAGTAGAGAGGACAACGCAAATCTGAAAATCATGATAAATTTCTGAGTCTTTAGCTTGATAGACTACACATTAAGTTTGTTTACTAACCACACTGAAAAATTATGGAAAAATAACAAGCTGTACAATGACCCCTTGCACAGAATAGCAGATATCTGGAGAGAGGAAGACTAGCTAAGTTTCATTTAAGTTTGTTGCTTTGCCAGGTTGTGATTATTTGCTTTAATGCTGATGTATTTCCTAGCCATTTGTCCCATACAAATTTTGAATTCCCATATAAATTTGGATTTCTGCCCCTTTCAAGCACAGAAGATCTCCGGCATTCTTGTCATGAAAGATATTCTGAAATTTACCTTATATTTTCCTTAAATATGGTGGTACATTTTGGCTTAACATAGTAATGCAAAAAAAGTAAAAATTTATATCTTAAGACATCATACAAAGAGAACACTTCTAAACTAAAATAATCAAATGTAATTTAGACACAGTGCAATGCTACAAGATAATTCTAACATTCTTTTTCTTATTTATCTATAAAATACTATTATCTATATTTATTTATCTATAAAGTGCTATTAAAAAAAAAGTTCTGACATATCCAAATTCATTTTATGCTATGAGACTCCTCTACTTGTAATAATTAAAGTTTAGGGATGAAGAAAGCTGCATATTTTTAATAAAAAAATCAGATGTAGAGAAACTTATTCTAAATGTTATATAAATTTAAGCTTGGAAAGTTGTTACAGGTTGCACCAGTTGGAAAACTATTATATAGGCTAGTTCATGGATAGATTCCTATTTAATCCATAAGGAGAATCAGTTCTTAAGCCACAAGCAAACCTAGCTTACTTTGAACATATTACAAATGCTCATTGAAATCAATAGGTCTTGAGGAAGTCTTTCACCCATACTTGCTCAGTGAAATAATTGTTTCCAAATCAGAGATGAATAAAAAAAGGAAAAGGTTTCAGCCACTAGGCATTTAAAGTTTGAGGCTGAGCAGTGAAAATATAATTGGCCATGAAGGGAACCCCATGATCTCTATCACACTTTTCCTAAAGTTGGGCCTTACTCATTGCAGCACAAAGCTCCTTACACCTTTGAATTGTGAAAGTAGTAATTTCTAATATGACACTTAGAACTAAAAGTTCCCTTGTCAATGCATAACCATGGGTGAGTACATCAGTACCAATAATATCTGGTTTTAGGGAAAGTACTTTTTATCTATAGAATGGAACAAAAGTAGCTACCAGACACCACAATAAAAAGATACATTAGTTAAAACTTACGGATTAGACTGCTTACTTCCTTCTTTTTAACAGATTCTGGTTACAGATTAGCAACTAGTACAAATTAATACCTCTTTTAGCTAACACTAGATAACTTACATATGAAATGGTAAAAAACAGAATGAAGGTTTGTGCCATATCCTACACTCTGAGTATATTGTCACACTTGCCAGCAGCTCAGCTCAGAACATTCCTGATTACAATACTGTCAAGAGAAGCCATGCCACATAAAATGGGAGTCGGCTATTTCAGTTATAGATTAGTCAAATGCAGGAAGGTGGCTTTATTCTTGTTGTATGTAGTCCTTCACTGCAATGCTGTTGTGATCCTTTGTCCTTCTAGGTAGTTACCTCAAAAGACAGCAAAATCCATCTGTTGTTACAATGGATTTCTACCCTCCTAGCCACAAAAGTATAATCAGACCATGTGTTTCACCGATATTAAGATTTAATTTTGCCTTTTGATTCTATTTCAATACCACTTCCCTTTGGAGAATTTCAGAACATTTTTGTTGTGCATATGACATATATAGTTAAGATTTATATCTAAGATTTGATTCTATTTCAAAAGCCAATTCACCTTTGGGATAGATTTGTTTCTTTGGTATCAGTTCAAGGCATCTTTCAGACAGAAGCTAAAGTCCTTGTAAACTCTGGTGAAACTCAGGGTTACATACATTGTCTTGATTTTTTTTCTTCACACTTCACAGCTGTTCTTCAAACAGATACACCACAGACTCCACACACATTTTCACACAAACCATTTAAGTTCTGAATAACAGAGTAAGACCTACATTTGCCCTGATGCACATTATATAGCCAGCCAGGCCCCTCTGGTGAGCCTCTCTGAATGGCACATCTTCTGTCACTGCCATCTGACACCTGTAATTCTAGAATATACAATATGCGACCAGCATGCAGGCTGTTGAGAGAAAATGAGGTGAAGGACATTACTGACTCAAAATCAGAGTGGAAGACTCACTATATCTCTGTATTACAGTAGATGTCTGAAGTATTTAAGGGAATAAATGTGATTCATTCATAGGGGGTATGTAGCTGCCCCTCGGCAAACATTGGTTTCATATTTCAGCCCTTTTTTTGTTCAAAATTCGTTATGAAAAGCAAAAAGTACCCTAATTTTTTATCTTTAATAATAGTAAAGTTTTTGAGACTGAAGTGTGAAGAGCTGTCAAAAGATAATGTATTCTGTTCTAGTTAAGCTCTTTTTGCCCTCAGCAGTTTCCTGTGGTGACGATAGGTCAAGTTTCCTGTCAGCTATTTTCTCTACAATTCAGCTGGTGAGTTCCCATTTGCTCTAAGTATCATGAGGGAAAGTGAGTGGAACATGAATCAAAGACAATGTATATGTCAGGAATGGGGAATTCCACGGTCCAGTTCACAAAATAGAATAGTGATTGTCGGTGCATCTGCAATGAAGCCAAAGTACAGCCTTCTTTTACCTGCTGGCTAGACAGGCCTAAATGAGACAGAAATTCAAATCCTTTATTCAAGTCCTTCTCCCAGAGGAGTGAAAATATTTTTTTTTATTTCAGGACATTTAACTGGGGCTGTTTGTTTTTTTTTTTTTTTTCCAGTCAACAATGTTATGAAATTCTTTGTACCTTAATACTCAGAGAAATTCATATAAACAAAAGCGTTTGGTATTATTCATGGTCACACTGAACAAATTGCAGCTATCTTATGAGCTCCCTTTTCATTTCTTGGAAGGAAACTTCTTTAGTTTAGTAGATTTTTATAATAAACTTTTGTTTATTTAGCTTTGAAAATTCAGAACAAGTTGATTAATCCACTGCCTTTGGACTGCAAAGAGATCTCTTTTTACTTATCTTCTCTCTGTTCCATAAAAATAACTTGCCCTTGATAAACACAGTTAACAAAACACTGGTGATGATGAGTTGTCTTGATAATTTAGGGGTTGTTGAAGGCTAGGAATAGAAAATTGAAGTGCCTGTCAGACACAAAATGAGGTGACATAGAAAAAGAAGTGTTTATATATTAAAAAAAATGTTGGAGGAAAAAAAAGTAAGTCTCAATAAACAAAATGTTTTTAATATAAATTGTGTAGTGTAATCTTTCCTTTGCATTGTGTAACTGATTTTCTTAGGATATTCACGGTACATGTTCACGTGTTCACATTGCAGAAAAGATCTTGTGCAGCCTTGAAACATGAATGAATCTATGCTTTCAGCTCTGAAATATTTCACTTATTCTGATCCTGCAGCATTAAAATCTGGTTTTTGTTTACTACGCCTGTTGCAGAATGTGCTATTTCCTCAGTTCGTGTGGCGTTCTCAGCAGTAAAAGTTAGTAGCAGAGAAATGGCAGCTTGTGTTTCTTTAAAATTCTAAATTTATTCATTGAATAAAAACTGTAAATTCAAAGTGTCAGTATTCATGGTTGATCACGTTCTTGCTAATACTGTAACAAACAGGTGGTTAGAGTATTTCTGATAGAATACATCAGGACTCAATCAGAGGCACATATCTCTCAGCGTGATAGTGCAAGTTACTGTCTTGCTGCAGGTGGATTGTGATTTGTCAAGCCACAGTGCAATGGACAGAGTGTCTGGGACCTGTTTTTCAGCTATTCTGTGGAAAGGTCAGCTAAAAATCAGCAGGTGATGTTTGGAGAGAACAAGTGCAGCCTTGCTGTCCACAGAGCTGTAGTCTGAAAAGAACTATATACATTCTGAAATCAGGTCATTTGTTTTACTCATAGTTGTGCAGCAAAGTAGTAGTCCAGGCCCGGCTTCCTGGGAATATTGTAAACCAAGTATTTGTAATGTACTTTGTCAGTGTGGAGTTCCCTCGGATGAATGTGTTCTACAGAAAGCAACCATTTGAAAAGATTGCGATTCTGTGCATTAGGTGGTTAAGAATAATCCCTAATATCCATAAATAAATAAATTAAGAAAGAAACTTTAAAATTACTATGTCTTAGGCTTTAAAGGTCTTAAAGAGAAAATACGATAGAATACTGTCCTGATAAATTAATGTACTGTCCATCCATTATACATAAATACATGTAATAAAAACCCTAGGGCCCTCACTAATTAATACTGGTTTAGAGAGTTGATATGTTTAAAAAGTACTTCTATGTAAGTATTACCCTAACAAGTTTTTGTATTTTATATATCAGTTAGAAAGGAAATTTTAAAGATTTTGAGGCAAAAGAGGGACAATTCTGAAGAAGAACCTAAGTGCTTATGAATTCCATCACCTTTAGCCAATCTATGAGAGCTTGGGACATCTAAAACAAAGCCCAATCACTGAAGTTTTGCCTTAAGTTGCACATTTATAATTTTGGGATAACATGTGTCCACATGGTACTTCTTTTATTAATTTACTTACACAGAGATTCACATTAAGCTCAGAGACCCCTTAGACATGCAGTTCAAGTAGAATAGTCAGGAAAACAGATGCTCTGATTTGAGCCTCCACAGCACAGCAGAGGTTTCTGGTCTCCAAAGTTCCAGTCTGGTAGCCTACATATTGGTGCACGTGGTGTTTTAAAAGGCAGTGAAAGCTTGTCTTTTGCATAGTATTGAACTCCAGTCAAGGAAAACATTCAGATCTAAATTAGAAGTAAGCAGATGAATAATCCTATTTAACTATTCATGTGCTTAAATGTGTGAACATGTGTATGAGAACAGCTCTTTGGATCAGGACCAATAGGATTTGTACATGACACAATATAAGTCAATGCAATAGTGCAGACTGCACCCCATGGAGCAGCCTCCAAATTCTGATCAACTTAGATGTCTTCTCAGTCAACTATTTCTCTCTGACTAGATAAAATTTATTTCTGATGTTTCTATTCCCTACTTAATTAAGATAGTGTTATTTTAAAGTGGGGTTTAATACTGATGTTCTCTGTTGCCTGTTCTTCCTTGTTTTTTCAAATTATATTTGTATGGTAGATGCAGAGTGAAAACAATAAATGTTCTTTCTGGACAAATGTAAACAATTCCAACACTACCCTGCTAATATTAATTTCATTGCTATGTTGCCTGAAGATGCACATAACTGGCTCATAAAACCAATGCTAACAGAAAATACTTGTTGTCTCTCTCTTGCAAAGAAAAACCCTGATGATTTTCCTACATGGCTCATCTATTTTTCTCTTCCTAAACTGTTCTTTTAGGAAAGAAAATCTGAAGCTAGAACTTTCCCTTTTCCTTGCATTCCATTTTACTATCTTTTATTCATCAGACTCCATAATGCTGATTTTGTCTATTTCTTCTAAGTTGTTAAGCTATTCCGAATTATTTAGATTATCTGGTGAACAAAAACCTTTTTCTATTCCTGAGGAACTGTGAAGAAAGACAAATCAAGTAGTGAATGATAAAAATCCCACTCAATAAAATAAGGTCAAATTACATCAGTGATGTTCAATAACAAACTGAATTTTTTTATACTTGTTCATTATTCAGAATTGGTTTGAACTATTTTATATAAAAATATTATTTACTATGCACAGACAATTTCCTGGGGTTTAATAACCAGTAAGAGAAGCTGAAGGTATGAACTGCAGTCAAGTGTCATTAAATCAGTCAGTCATTAAACTCCTGGGAATTCCCTATGCTTCAGTCAGTATTTGAGAAAAAGAAAAAAATCAAGTTCTGCCTTATTCTGACATAAATTTTAAATCATTTTATTGACTTTGAATATACTTTGATTTGTCAGGCAGCAGGAATTGATTTTCTTCATTATGAGATTCAGTTACTTAATTTATTATGCCATTTGTCTTACCATGCAACATACAGTATTGTTACATGAGCAAGTCATTGTGGTCTATTGTTATTTATATTATTAGAGGAAATAATATGAAATAAAACCATACTTAAAATTACCAATTTAAAATATTAACATGTTAAAGTGTTTTTAGGCTTCCAAAAATATATTTTTTCCTGGAAGAGAAATTCAAGATAATCAAAAACTGCTTACTGCTTGACCTAAGAAGGCCGTTGAGCCATTTTGAAATATATAACAACACTTAAAGGTTTTGTGCAATTGGTTTTTAATTAATTGGCTTTTATTTGTGATCAGTCACCTGTAGTTTCATTGTTTAATGTCTTGTTGTCAGCTCTAAGCCTCTATTTTCTCTCAAGATTTGGCTCTTCATCCAGCAGTGGGCTTTGTTATTTCATTGTGTTAGTAGGTCAGAATTTCTCGCCTGTCAAAGCAAAAACGAGAAATCCAGTTGCAGATCTGGCTGGGTAAGACACTGGATTCGAATGCCGCAGAGGATTATATTAATTATTGGGTCAGAACCAACTCAAGGTGGGGGAGGGAGGGGAAGGGATAAGTCGAATCTCAGGGAGGTGAGGTAATGCCATATTCCAATGGCAGACTCTGCGAGTCTCATGGGGCAACCCCGGAGCTCCTCTCAGTCAGAGGTAGCCTGAGAGCACTATTGTACACCCCCTGGAACTCCCAACCCAGCCTTAGATCTGGAGCACTGCCCCTTACCCTTCCCTGGAGCCCCAGAATGGTCAGTGGGCCAGAAGTCCCACCTGGGAGTAGTTGCCACAGGGGGGCCAAAGCACATAAGAAGAGCAGCACATGGCCACTGATTGTGCTTGAGACCTACCACCTGCCCCATGGGAGCTGGACTTACACGGGACTCTGGTGGTAGGTATGATCTTAATCTCTTCTCTCTCTTTCTTTACTCCTTTTTCTTCTTTTAATCTCTTAATATTTTGGGTAGTTTGGGACTGAATGGGTTGGATTTTGCTAAGTTGTAGCTTTATGGAATGCTCTGTTTTGGTTGTATGTTACCCTTTTAAACTTTTGCCAAGATCTCTTATTTTCTCCCTTATTTTCCAAAGTTTATAAGTAAACGTACCTCCTGAGAAAACACATGCGGCACCTCTTTACACTACCTCAAGGTATTAAAGAACTGAGGGCTCTTCAAAATATTCAGTGGGTGAATTTTTGGAGCCTTGTATATTTTTTAAAAATAAAACTCCTGGCTGAGCTCATAGCTCCAGGGATGGGGTTTAACAGCCTGTTGCTTCAGAAAGAGGTTTTAATATCAGGAAAAAGCAGTTTGTAACTATCAATGCCATCTATTTCTACTCTTTAGCTCTTCCCCCTTCCATATTCTAAAGGATGAATTGGTGGAATTGAGAAAAATAGTACTTTAAATTTGACTAGGATTTCAATGAAGTAATTCATGATACTTTAATGTGACAGAAATGGGCTTCATGTCTTTTTAATTCATTAATACGCCTCTCTGTGTTTAGGTGACAAGGCAAGTTCTGTATCTTGAGAAGGCTTTCAAAAGTGTATTATTCCTGGATTGTATTTAAAACAAGAAAAAAAAAGGGAAAGTTCTGAGCCATTTCAATTATTTTGCCCAAATATATAGTTTTATAGAGGGCAAACACAGTTGAGCCAGAAAATACAGAAAACCTGATACACAGAAGAGTAAAAAGAGAATATATGACCACTTACAGTAATATGTTAACTGAAAGGATTGAGGAGAACAGGAATGGATTGTCTATATACAATGAGAAAGTAAAGGAAAGAGAAGGAAGAAGACACTTCAGGTTAAGGAGAGCTTCATTGATCAAGTTCAGACAATGAATTGAAACAGCTAAAAGCTTTCTTAAAAATTTAGTAATTAAAAAAATTCACAGAAAATATAACCAATTAAACATAATGAGGGACCTGTAATTACAAATATTGAGCTGTAGAACTAAAAAAGAAACAATTGAGAAACTAAAAAAATACATGTAAATAATAAATGCAGCAGCTATAACAGTCCAAACTGTTAAAGTGTAACTGCATTGTAGCTAGAAAAGGAAATAATTTTCTCTCTTAAGACCCTTTATGTGAGATTATATATGATGATTGTGTGCTAATGAATTCAATTCACATACAAATATTTTAGCACTGTAAATATTTTTGGTTGAACACAAATATCAGCAGATAATACTGAATTCAGTTTCATTTATCATCAACAATCAATAAAAGGTCCCTTTCTAAAATCTTTTAATGATCAATTGCTATAGCAGAAATAAACAGGGATAAGTAATAAATATTAGCAAAAGTAATAGGTAGGTATAATAAAGTATTTTTACCTAAAAATAACTGAGATGACAAATAAGTTACTTTTTCTCATGGTTAGATTTGAAATGCCAAAAACTGGTGGAAGAAAACAAATAAAAGTTTTAAAGGTGAAGGACAGTTTGAAACAAGGGTGTGAACACGGCTTGTTGTAAGATATCTGGACCTCTGGCCTCATCTCATAAGAAGGATTTAGCCAAGGTGCTGTGCAATGTTGCAAACTTTATGATGTCACCATGACCCACCACTATGCCCCTTAGTTGTAGTAGGAAAATCAAATGTGCTAATGCTTAGCTCATACAACAGTCAAACAGCAGAAACTGCTGAGGAATGAGTTTTAAGGCTCACATTTGCTCGTACTGTAACACATTTACTTCTGTTGTAGTTGACTGTGCACAGTGCTCGCTAAAACTGACAAGGAGCATGGCTCAGGTGACTGTACTGACTGCAAGATGCAGCTACTGAAAAGGCAACACAATCTGAGTCCACCAACACTGCCGTGATAAATTTCCCATGTAGAGGAAAGGGAAACACCAAGAGTGGCAGCACTATAAATCAATGAAGCTGCATGTGCCCGAGCTTGTGAGAAAATATAAACCTCTAAAGTTATACCTGGATAGTTTATGATGAAAAAGGGAATTCAGTCATCTTTGAAGGCATTAGTTATTGGTGCTGTAGACCATTTCCTTTGCACATGTTGCCAAAAAAGTAGTGTCCCCTTGATTATCTCAAAATTTTCTTGTTCTCTGCTCTTCTCCCCCTCCTCAGTTCTGGGGAGAAAGCTCTAAGTAGTTACAGGTGCCAGTTACAGGTACTTGTTCGTTTTGGTGGCAGGTCTATTGCAGCCAACACATTATCTTTTAAATTTGTGCAGACTTATCCTCTCAGTGGCCTTTTATTATTGCGATTAATATGCCTTCCCCTGTTGAGGAGCCTGTGTCCGAATGGGAACGCTTCAAAGCATGGAGGGACATTTATGGTGTGTGAAGGGACTCCATTTCAAGGACTTACTCATTTATACCTGGTTTTAGGCACTGTTTGATGTACTTTCCCCACTTGGCTGTATTAATCCCATTTGCTTGCATGGCCCCAGGCTTGTCCGGGCTTGCCCAGAGCTGTTTTCCTGCCAAAGGTTGTTTACCCCCTCACTTTCCCTGCTCATCCTGCACTGATTGGCTGAGGAGTGCCGCAGTGCAGGGTGAGTCCCCATTGGTTCCTAATGCCCGACCCCTCCCAAGTTCCTCCTCCTTTCCTGTGTTCCCCTATCGATAGTGTCATACCTTGAGATGCCAATCTGATGCTCCTCTCCTGTTACCAAACCCTCCTGAACCAGACCCTATATAAGTCTGCTCTACCTCAAAAAATGGCCATTGCACTCCGACCTTCTACCTTGTCAGACTCCTTTGTGCAGTGCTGCAGTCCTACTCCCCCACCCACCGGACTATGGCACTACCCTTGTCCTATCTGGGGGTCAATTTCTGCCTTTCAAAGCATACAACATTCATAGTGGATCTACAGTGGTACTTCCCAGCAGTTTGCAAGAAAAGTTCATAATACCTTTTCTGTCACTCTGTCACGTTTTCTCCTTCAAGAGCACAATGTTTTATAAACAGTGTTTCATTGATATTTAATTTCATTTACCTTTGTGGTTGTAGCTGAGAAGACTATAGTGAAAAGAATCTCATTTGCAGATAGGTTTTATCCAAGCTTTCAGAATAAGTTATACTTTCACAGAGATCAAATTCTCCCAAACATAACTGATCTAAAATTTATCTGGTTTTGATGTGTTCTTTTCCTGCCTAGGTTAAATGCTTTGGAGATAAGTCAATTCTATTACAAAAAATAACTATCGACACTTTAATAGAGATTCTTATAACTTTTCTATTCATTGGTCATAAAGCCATATACCAGAGAAAATATTTCAACTTTATTATGAATTCTTTGCACAAATTTATGTAATGAAAAATATTAAGCAGAATGACATAGATTATGCTGATTTTGCTGGCCTTCTGTGGAGCTAATATAAAGACCAGTGTTAGATAAAGTAAATATCCTAGCTGTCCTTAAGTAGCTCAGGTCTTCATCTTATCTCGTTGATGTTTTGTGCTGTTGCAATACCACCAGAGTCAAGTGTGAACATTTCTTCTAGTGTACAGTAAAAAGCTTCCTGTAAGAACTGCAATGCCCATTTCAGAATTAAAGTAGCAATATTAAGCAGTCTGGTCCTGGAAAAGCAATACCAATAGATATAAAAACAGACATAGAATACAAACTAGGGGAAATATTGGCTGCTACACAGAGACCAGCTCAGAATAGGCTTCCATATAGCCTGCACTGTTGAATGTCTGCTTTGGGGGACCAATTGTGCAGAGCAAGAAACCACGCCTGTATAAGATGTGTTCACGTATGACAGGAGAATGACAATCTTTTTAAGAAGGATGGACTTATCTAAATGATACTAAATATACCGAATAAAGTGTGTTTGTCATGTGTCTGTTTCCTTGATTTAGTAATTTGAAAATTCTGAATACTAACTGGATGCTGACCCACATAATGCACTTATGGGCACACGGAGACCTGCTTAGTATCATCTACTACACATGACAGCCACCAATATTTCATTTCTTCTGACCTGCCTCAATGTGAGACATCCCTTTGCACTCCAAACAGTGGAAATGTGTGAGTTTTTGTTGGATAAAATGTGACATGAAGAGTAATTGTGATATCCACTAAGAAAGCAGACAGATGAGCTACTTCTAGTTATTTCTGTTATGTCTGCCATTTCTTAGTGTAGTGAGCAAGCATAGCATATGTCTATAATATCAAATTTTTAAGACTGTCTAGGCAAGTATGGGAGAGGGATAAGTAGCATGAAATATAACTGTCCAAGAAAGCAGACTAACAATAAAAAAGTACTGCAGTTGAAGACAGATAATAATAAAACTTTTCATAAACCCTTCTGAGTTTCCTGGTACAGTAGTAATATGCAAGTGCGCTCTTTGCTATATCATGCTTTCCTTGTGCAGAGTGCTTTCCTGGTTATTAGCTCTTACCAGAAGACTCTTCTTCATATTGGAACAATGCTGTTGGGAACTGGGCACTTCTAGAGCATCTTGGAATCCATTTTAGAGAGTTCCCACTTTTCCTTTCTCACTCCAAAAGTTACAGGTAAAAGCTCACCAAAATCAAAGTCCTCAACATGCTTCAGTGTAGATAGAAACCTCTACAAATGTTTAATAAGGACACACATTATAACAATTAAAAATAAATTAATTTTGTTTATCAATGTGTCAGCTTTAAAAGTTTATTTGGACATGTGAGAGTTGGCTTGAAATTTAAAAGGTGCTTCACAGTCTTTCTAAGAAAAGACTGGTTCTTCCACTGCCATTAGTCATCAGATTTTCTTCACACAACTAAGTCTAGGCTTGGAGGGGAACTCATTTCGCGTTATACTCCATAATTCTCTTCAGGCTGAGACAATGATTGGAAAGGAAGAAGAGTGTTTTTTCAGACTCCAAATACTTTCCCTTTCTCTCCATCTCTTCTTCCACTGGAAAATATTTAGCTTGCATTTCAGGGAAAACATTATGTATATTGATACGTGTATCTATATGTAAGGGTATAATCGTGTCTTTATAAAGCATGTGCAGAAATGGAGTTCATGGGTACACATGGGTACATTTTCTGATTGAGAGCACAAAAAAAAAATAAATCATGCTGAGGTAATGAAATGCTTGAGGTGTACTAGTGGTTCTGACTTTAAGGAATACTCTTTAATATATTTACTTCTCTTAAATAACTGCAGAGTGAAAGTATGAGATCTCAGGGGCTTCATAGAGCAAACTCGTGGGGGTGGGAGGATATGAGAGGATAAATGAGGACCAGATGGTGGGAGTGGTCATGGAGGAAAGAACCACAGGCTTTTCGGGGGGTTTTTTACTCCCACTTTCTTTTTCTTTGCAGTGCCTTCCTACTCTTTAACAGCCAGGTCATTGCTTCAGTTCACCATAGAAATCCTTCTCAGTACCTTTTTCTTAGTTAAAGCAGAAATTTGTTAAAGTGGTCATTTAGCATCTGGCTCAGTGAAAGGTATTGACCATCTGCCTGATGAGTATTTTACTTCTATTTAAATTTTCACTGATATAGCACTCTCTTAAATACCTGAAGAAATCGAAAGCTCATACCTTGACACAGCACTCCATGACTACTCACAAGTGATTTGACCCTAGAAGTTATTTTTAAAAATATTCCTTTCAGTCAGCATGTGAAATATACCTTTCTTCTGGAATCTAAAAATGTAGATAGATCTTTTACAGACTACATGTCATATCTGAGCAGCTATTTAGTGGATGATGAATTATATGTGCTAATTTGTTATCAGAGGAATAACTTTGTAATTCTGAAAGAAATTTAGCTTCCTGTGTTTCCTTTACATGGCAAGCAACCTTCAAAATTATGAATTTTGGCAGCATGGTTCAAGTATCACCCCACCCATTCCTGTTAGCTTTCTCCTTCATTCAGCACTAACCTGTGCTGACTGATGTTGGCTTCTCTATTAAATATAATCAGAAGTTCTTAATTTCTCATAAAGGTAAAGTTCTGTTTTCTCTTAACAAGCAACGTATATTAAAGTAAAATCAACCTAATGAGTCAAAACTCTGATTTTACTTTTTTAGAGAACATGTCTTAAAGTATTTGTGACCTCGAGGAATGAATTAAGCTGCTCTCTTTCATATTTTTTTATTTTTTTTACAACAAGAAATTGTACATATTAATTGTGATCTTAGTTGAAGTGGTATGCTACTATCTGAGAGAGGCAATCCTGGAATAACACAGGCATCTTACCTGAAACCTACACCTTTTTACCAAAAAGCCTGAGAGTACAACTTTTTCATCATATACAAAGAGAGATTTCAAATCAGCTTATGGTGGAGGCTTCAAAGTTCTCTATTATATGCAATTTAAGGTAGTGAAGTTTCATGCGGTTTCTCAGGTGGCTTTGCATTTTTATATTTCAGAATGTCAGAGCAACTAGACTATGCTCACACCGTGTGCTCCACCTGTCAAACTAATGGCAAATCCTAATTATGAGATTTTTTAGTTGATCCCATGTGACTGGATTTTCAAAACAGAACAGAGACAATGGAGTACTGAGTCATTTTCTGATGGTCAGAAAATAACAACACAAATGGAATTGTTGGAATATAATCTGAATATAAAGTATTTTTCTGTCATCAAGCATTCAGTGCCTGTGCTGCGTACTCCAGAGCATAGCACTTAATTCAAAACTTCAAAGAATGGTATTTGCCTAATTTATTCTATTTTGCATAACTTCCTGTATGATTCATGCTCACATTTTAGAAAAAAAAGGAAAAAAGATTTCTTGCATATATATGAAAATGTTATACTTTTGAGCAGTTTGGAATCACGTTACTACTCTACTAGTAAATGCTTCCTGTAGCCATGTAGTGCAGTTGCTGTATCTATAGACAAATAAAAGTTTTTTGGCATTATATATTCATAAAGGCAATCAGAATATGCCCAGTCTTTGAACCTTACTTCAGCTGACCAAGAGGAGGAGGGTAAGCCTTTTCATGTGTATTTTAAGAAAACTGAAATCCAATTTGGAGTTGCCTGTTCCCTCTCTTCTAACTCAAAGGTAGCATTTTAGACATCTCAAATTATTAAAATTAAGTGCAAAGAATTTGGGCTTGCTCCATGGGCTTTGCAGTCATGATTTTAATGATGAAACGAAAGGAAAATTATGAATTTTGGATGTCACGTTCCCCAGCAGCCACCCAGATATGTGAATGTCTTTTTGTCATGTGAACTGGTGTGAGCCTCATCTCTTGGAACTGCACCTACTCAGGAGGGTTCTACCTCAAAACAGGCAGTTTTGAGTTCTACCTCAAAACAGTGAACTGTGTCCTGCACATTGGCAGTCTCCTAAATTGGCTTGGAAAGGCATAGGATATCCAACATAGTCAAGGCAAGAAAACTACTGCCTTGAAAAGTGCACTCATGCAAATCACAGTTTTAGTTACCTGTGAACTGTGCTGCTTTAAGCTTTTATTCACACATCTTAAGGTAGAGTGCAGAGAAGGCTGCTGTCATTCTCATTTTACAAAGCCAGAGGTGCAGACAGCAGTGAGGTCTCCTGGCCAGATGCATGAAATTGGTAGATCCAGGAGGACTCTGACCAGGTCATTCTTGTGTATTATGCTTTGAATTCTTCTTCCTCAGTCACAATGCCTCTGCACAGAAAAGGGGGATTATGAACTATGGTTATTATTATCACCTATGCCAAAGAGAATTGCATAGTGTGTCCTGTAGATCTGGTTATGGAAAAGATTCTCTTGAGTATGATCACATCACACATACAGGACAACCAGTGGATCAGCCCCAACCATCATGGACTTAGAAAAGGCAAGTCCTGCTTAACCAACCTGATCTCCTTTAATGAGTAGGTGACCCACCTAGTGGATGAAGGAAAGACTGTGGATGGTCAATGACATCCTGGCTTGTATCAGCAATAGTGTGGTCAGCAGGACCAGGGCAGTGATTGTGCCCCTGTACTCAGCACTGGTGAGGCTGCACCTTGAATCTTGTGTTCAGTTTTGGGCCACCTTGCTACAAGAAAAACACTGAGGTACTTGAGTGAGTCCAGAGAAGGACAGTGAAGATGGCGAAGGGTCTAGAGATTAAGTCATATGAGAAGCGGCTGAGGGAGATGGGGTTGTTTAGCCTGGTGATCAGAAGGCTCAGGGGAGACCCTTTTGCTTTCTACAACTATCTGAAAGGAGGTTATAGCCAGGTGGGGGTCAGCCTTTTCTCCCAGGCAACTAGAGACAGGAAAAGAGAAAATGCCTCAAGTTGCACCAGAAGAGGTTCAGGTTGGACATCAGGAGGAATTTCCTCATGGAAAGGATGGTCAGGCATTGCAACATGGTGCCCGGGGAAGCAGTGGGGTCACCGTCCCTGGAAGTGTTCAAAAAATGACTGGATGTGACAATCAATGCCATGATTTAGTTGACATGGTGATGTTGGGTCAAATGTTGGACTTCATGATCTTGGAGATCTGTTCCAACTTTAATGATTCTATGATTCTCTGGTCTGCTGACCTGTTGTATCTGTTTCTGTGGGATCACAGAGCAGTAGGAAGATCTGTGTCCTGGGCTGCATGCTCAGAGGAATCAACCAAGAACTTACATTTTCCTACAGCAGAGTTGAGCCACAGCATTGTCTCTGCTATGTAGTCAAAGGTCCCCTCTCTCTTTGTGTGATCTTCTATGTATGGTCTCACAAGCTGGTCCAAAAAAAAAAAAAATAAGATGCCTGTGCATACTGGACAAATATAGATGGCAATAACTGAGAATGTTCAAGAAATCTGTATTTTTAAAGTATTTAGATTAGTAGTCTCAAAATATCTCTGATTTTTGTATATATTTTAAAAAGCCTCAGATTTTGACAAGCCATGAAATACCCTTAAATCTTAAAAGCAGACAGGCTTTAATAACATTATAGCCTATAAAATATCAAGAGAAGAGGGAAGGATTTTGCGTGTTTGACCAGAAAAGTACTTATACCCCAGTTATCCTATCACAAAAAATTAGGACTGAGGATTTTTTCTCCTTGCTGGGTTCCTTATTTACTGATCTGGATTTTGTCTATCAGATTACAATGTTAGTAAATATGAACTACTTGACAACTTCACATGACCAGCTTAAAGTTCAATAAAGCGCTGTTCAGTTCTTTCTTCAGTACTTATGAATACAAGGCAGGATTGCAGGGGAAAGAACCAGTGTCCTTTGAAGTCTCTTGGCAGAAAAAGGTGCATACCAGTGGCAGCTTCAAAAAGCCCCCTACTAATAACCTCCAGACCTTAACTGCCACTCAGCAATATTTTGTGACCTTTAGCCCCACACATTCATTTCATCTTTATTTTTATGATAAAGAATGAATGTCCTTCAGTTCACAAGCTATATCTCAGGAGACAGACAGGCTTATAAACTGGTGGATACAACAGAAATAATCAAACAACTCCTTAAAACTCCAATTTCAAACCCCAAACTCTTTTAAGATAGAAAGGTTTTTTTTTTAATAAAGTACATATACATTCAGAATAGTAGGGAAATAGAACTTATAATTCTATCTACTTGATACATTGCAGTAATTCTGTGATAAAGAATATATGCTAAAATATTCTGGTCTTTTTTTTTCCCTTAAACTGTTGGTAAAGCAACATATTTGTGTTTATCACTCTGTACAAAGCGAGGTCCTGTGTCTTAGACAGAAGATTCTACTTAGACAGAATTGTGTCACATAGTCATCCTACTCCTTAATGTGCCACAGGCAGACACTCACTGGGGCTTAAAACAATAAAATTACTAAACAGAAATAATTGCAAAATATTGTATAGGTGGCAACAATCCTTCATTTCATGGGGAGTTCATAGATTTTATGCTCTAATGACAGTCATCTGAGTTAGGAGCTAAACCAGAAATGTACAAACATAAAAAACAATAGCAACTCAAACCAAAAAAGCAAAGCAAGAAAGAAACTAGCACTAAACAATCCAATGAGCTTTTTTTCCAGCTTGATATGAAGGACTACAGACAAATAAATTGAAATTATCAGATACTTATCCTCAGCAGAGATAATATGTAATAAACAATCTTTTGGATACACCACTTTGATATTAACGTGTGAGGCATAATTATTATGCATTGCTGAATCATTCTAAAGATTTCAGTCAAGGTCAAGACTCTCTGGTAATGGCTTTCAAATTCTGCAGCATTTCATTTTAATAGATGAATAATTCTGTAGCAAAACTGGTGGAACTTTCCTTGAAAGCTTGGATTCCCATATAATGCTGCTTCTTGTAAAGGATGGTTTTGAAGCAGGTTTTTTCCTCATACATGTAATTGAAGGGTAGATTATTTTTCTTTACATACGATTAGGGAAATATAAACCGATGGAAAAGCTTGGGATTTTTCCAGTTGTTTACTCATTATTCTTTGCCAGCCAAATTGTCCATGTTGCTTTAGTAGAACAACAGTAACACTTACAGCAAGCCTTCAATCCAAAGCTCCCACTGTCTTTATAATAAGGAATTTTTTAACATATTTCTTGGTGTTGCAAATGAGTGGCTTAGGCTACTTAAAGAATCTGTCAAAAGTATTAGCAAAAGCAAGTTTTAATACAAATTTGTAAAAGTATATCTTAACTGAGTTCAATGGCAAGATTCACTCTATTCCTTACAACATAGGTGAAACATGCAGAAGAAAATAATATTGGAATCCATTTAAAATTATTGTGCAGAGATTGGGGATTGAAAAGAATGAGGCTACAAAGGTAAAAGACACCCTCACTTTAACTCACAAGATTTAGAGTAGACCCCCCACCTTGCTTTCTAAACTCCCAATGGAGCCTAGGTGTAGCTGAATCCAAACTCAGTCTTGGACTTGGTCAAGGGTTTATATCTAAACGATTTAGCAGTGCTCTAATAATTGACTAATTTAACATTTATAAAGTGATTCAATAGGACTAACTATAATCACAACAATAAACTTAATTATCTATAGGGTGTTTAAATCAATTCATTTGTGCCTGAATGCATACAGGCACAAATATATATGCACAAAGGTATCTGTTGAAAACTCCCCTCAAGCTCAGTGAAATATATCAGTTGAGCTTCTTCTCAGTGGGCAAGGATTGAGCATCCTTGAAGAGTGGGGATATTGACCCAGGCCCTGTCATCAGCTTTCATTGATGGTCACAAACTTGAAGATTCAGAAGTTTGGAGAGCTGTCCCCCTCAGAGTGAGATGCTGGTCACAGCCAGCTGCAGTCTAGGAGCGTTCAAAGGACTTCACTCAGAACAGTTGTTCGTAGGGTCATGACATGATTGACTTCAGCCATCAATTTCCATCCTGACTGTAGCCTGACTCTAGCCTGGTGATTACTGAAATTATTCAAAAGGACAATATCAATAGTACCATTCCACTTGGGCTGTGATTCAGGTAAGTAATGTTATAAGGCTGTCAAGTGATGACTGATTATTTCTCATTCCCCTTCTTGATAAGGAAACAGGTGTCCCTGATACGGTTGGTGCACTCCCACGTTAACCGTACAAGAGTTCCTGGTACGGCCAAGGACCACTTCACCTCCCAGCTCGTTACACAAATGTCAGGGCCTGCTGAGAATTAGTGAGGCCATAGAGCAGCCCTGAGGAGGCAGGTGGTGGTGGGGGATGCATCACCTTACCTGGGAGAGATATCAGTCTGGAGTGCTTATCTCACAGTACTGCTTCTGGTGGCAGCTGGTTTCTCTCTACACATTGTTTCCATCCTCTGTGTGGAGGCAGAAACCTAAATAATTTTGACTGTAGAATAAAAATCTGCCCAGTTCTGATGCTTTCTCATTATTTGCTATCCATGTAGCACCATGACTTAATTTTTGGTTGTGAACACTTTTGAAGATGAAGTTTTAAAATAAGGGTTAGTTGTAATGGTAGCATCTTAATAGACATGTTACGATATCTGAATTATGAGCCACATCTTACCTCCCATCAATTTTATTCAGCTGTCATTCTGTTCTCAGCCCCACTGTTATCTTCATGGCCTTCCATCGAACAGAGCTAAAAAGACACAGTTTGAAATGAAAAATGAGTATTTGTACAGTCTCTTTCCACTGTGTTGCTTATCAATTTTTCCAATTCAATGCCAAGGTAATGCTTATTCTAATTAAATGATTTGTTCTTAGTCATGGGTGGTAGATATTAACCTTGCAAAGCAAAATATTTTTGCTATTGTGTTCTCATCTGTATCCAGTATTCCCGATAGCAAGGAAGAAGAAGGTATATAGTGGGATAAATGTTAAACAAAAGGCAAGGCACAATAAATAGTAAAGATGAAAAATTGCAGCTTTGTCCTTCAAGTGCCTGTAGTATTTGTAAAATTAATATAGCTTTGCACAGGAAAAAAAGGAATCTAATCCATGCATTAATGGTTTGACTACCGCTTGGTGAGCATAAATGATCAGAATACCTTTAAAAAAGTATTTTCAGATTTAATTTCATAAAGCTTTTCACGAATGAAGAGAGGCAAGAGGCAGTGGAAATTGGAAAAGTTTGAGACATGAGTTACGCTTGCTTTGCCTTCCATCCCCCTCCACGTCTTCCAGCACAGAAGGAAGAATGCAGCACCAGGTACTGGCTCTTAAGAAAGTCTTAAGGTGCAGCAGTCTCAGTGCAATAAAACAATTTCAAGGTAAAGAAATAGGAAAAAGTAAACTAGCAATTGTATCTACATTTTGAAATATTTACAGTCTAAAAATATAGCTAGCTTTATGGAGAATAGCAACTATCAAAACTGCATATTAGACAGAAATTGGGTCCTGAAGTGTAATGAAAATTAAAAGGATGAAGTCTTGAAAATGCTGCATTGCATATTTTTAGGGTCAGGCCCATGGTAAGTGTCTGTCAGTATGAAAGAAGGGAGAAAGATATGTGTTCATATTAAAAAAATAAAAAACCAAACCCAGCAGTTCCAGGACGAAACTGGCTTCTGGATTAGGTTACAGAAGGTGCCAAGCTGTGAATGGTAAGCCTGTTTTTTGTTGATATAGTGCCAGACCGTGATGTCCTTATTTCCAGGATGTCTAGAAATAGAATACTGTTATCGCATACAAATCAGCAGAATTATATTACTGAGACTTGGCAATGGTACATAAACTTGTTTAAAAACTTTTTTGAAATCTCCTTGTAGCTATATTAAGTAAAAGGACTTCTATAAATAAGTGTTAATATTCTCCAATAGAAAACAGTGATGCTTTATATAGAGAGATTATTGATGAATGAAACTATTAATTTGCTTTTAATAACTATTTCACATAGGAACAGGTTGCATTGTAGACATACTCCAGTTTCTAATTTATGTTAATGTTTATCTTGCTGTGCTCTTTGATTAAGATTAATCTGGTTTTGTTTTTTGCTGTTCTCTTATTTCTTAGGTAACAGGTGACTGCCTCTCTTCAGTGTTTTTTCCTGATTTTGTCCAATAGTGGTTTCTTTTAAACATTAGAAAGTAAATTTTAATTTTAAATAACTCGGTTTAGACACAGTTTTCTGCACTAGCATATGTAATTTCTAGAGCAGAAAAACAATTGATCAAATATGTTTTATTTTTTATGATCTCTCATTCACAATATACCCTGAAGTTCCATGCAAGATTTTTAAAAATAAAGGAAGCACAATCTTTGAAATCATACCATTGCTCTTTTCTCTTTTTGAAAACCTCTACAAAATATGCATGATAATATGAAAAATTTATTTCCGTTATTCTGTTCATTTTGTCTGAATAATTCAGTACTTACAAAGCTGAGAGTAAGTCTGGTGTCTTCTGCGTGGTTGCTCAGAGCCATCCAGGTACCAACAGGTGAATCAAACTGCACCATGCAAGGAGTGTATTTCACAGTTGTTTCAATTTCTCTTTGTTCATATTCTGTTGTTAAAATATGATCCTGTATTCCAATACAAGAAAGAGACAAAAACCACTCCAGAATCTAGTTCAGATACTATTCACAAAGTAGTATTTTTCCTGATAAGGAAAATCTATTTTTCTGCTTCAGGATGAACAGTCTCTGAGATTCAAAACCGTTCGCTGAAGTATAAAAGGTTTTCTCATTGCTTCTGTTTGGTGTGCTAAACCTGGATCATGTGCAAAGGGGGTTTCTACTTCCTCAGGTGTTCCCATTTGGCTGAGGGGTTCAGCCATGCCCTGCACTGGGGCCACTGGAACTGCTGGAACTAGCTGTGTCTGGGCGGGGCAGCCGCAGCCACCCCACAAAGCTGGGACCACCCCAGCAGCCACCCAAGTGCTGTTGCTGCCACTGCTGCTGCCATCACCACCTGGCACCTGAATCTGGAAGAAAGACATGAGATAACTCCTTCAGCGTGGCCTCTGATTCCAGTACTGGCAAAGTCCTACCAGGTCCTACCAGTCCAATGACCTCCATGACAGTAAATCTCAAATGCTTTATGGAGTAAGCTCAGGGAGCAGAAGATGACAGAAAATGGATTGGAATCTTTTGCCCTGTTGCAGAGGGTGTGAATAAATGATGAAGCATCTGTAACCACCCTCTGCTCAATGAATGGCATCAGTATGCTTTTATGTGTTTCCTTCAAATTCTGCACAATATTGTGTCTTGCTGTTTAGTGTTTAGTGCTAATTTTGTACACCCACTACTTTTCACAGATGTTTAACTGGAACACCCTGTGAGTCTCCGTCTTTGAAGCTGACTCGTGGTAGGACTGAATTACAGGTATTTTAACTTATTGATTCCCTTAGATTTTTTTTAAACTTCTCTTTGAAAATGTCTGCTAATGAATATGTTCTTCCCGTCAGGACTGACCTTCCTTTCTGACACATTCCCGTTAGTACTTCATGTTTTCTTCCCAAGAGGTACCAGCTTTTTCTCATTTACTTCCTGGAGAGAGTCAAAATGGCTTTTAATCATCTCTGAAACAGTTTCCAAAGCCAGCTCTCTCCATGGACATGCAGGAAAACACATCAGGCAAAGCTGTCACATCCCTGGAGTTTCTTCTTGTGGAAGTGTTCAGTAATGGTGGCCGCACAGGGAAAAACTGACACTGTCATTATTTTTCTCTAACATATCAAGGACAAACAAGATTATCATATAAGTAAGCATAACACAAAAAATCAAACGAACCCTGAATTACACAGTAGTTGTCTCTCTCAAACATTGTCTCCCTCCCCCAGTGCCTTGTTTTTTTATTCCTACTGCAGTGTTACACACTAGAGCACCAGTACACATGCAAAGGCCCCTGCTCTCAGCCCCCAAACCTGTAAAGTTCCTGAAGTCTGCAGGAAGTCAGACCTGCAGAAGTCAGAAATCAAACAACTGGAAATTATGATTGTTCTAGTGTTTTTATTTTTTTACCTGATTTTGAAGAGCATGTCTATTCACCATTACAAAGCTCTAGGTCTTACTGTCTCTTACTAAAACTTCAGCACATACCTTAATTCTAATATTCTAAAATCAACACAGTCTGGAGACAGTGGACTGAATGCAATAGTGATGAAAGCAAACACAGTTCTTATTAAATTTATCAGTAACAAATCAATGCCTGACTAAAACAGTGCTAAAATGGTATGTGGAATCTAAAAAGTTCTAAAATAAAATTTAGAATAATTTTAACTACTCAGAAGGTACACAAAAAACCCACATTTCTTCGGCTTGATGTTCGCAATTGTACCACAAAAAGAAAGACATTTTGCTCATGAGGCTGTGATAAAAGATACTATAGGATACTAGAAAATAGTCATTAATGAACTGTAGTTCTAATGAGAATGGATCAAAATAATTTGTCTTTTATTTTTCAACATATGTTCCTGGAATTTTGAAGTAAAACCCCTCAGTGAATGTCACTATCTAAGCACATTCACTCTGTCACAGAAGCATTGAGAAGTAACACTGAGGCTACACAGACTGCACCCTTTGGTATATATGCAGAGAATATTTTCCTGATTTCACTGTATTCCATTAATTAAAGTAGATTGCCAAGTCATTCACAGTTGAAAAAAAAAACCGGTCAAGGTTTTTTTATTTCTTCTTACTTTAAATCCCTATGTAAAAGTGGGGTAAAACCTACCAGTCCAAAAATTTTAGAGATACTTCTGACTAGGAGCAATCAATTTAATTCACTCACCATAAAGGCTACTCTGCTTAATGTCAGTTTGAATTAAATTCAAAATGTTTCATGACAAATAAAATTTTACTATTTATTTGGAATACTTGAGGTAATATTTTTATTTTGTATATGTTATTAATATCAGTCAGCCCTTAGACAGAAGTTTAAGTTGCTGCCTGATAATTTTTTTTAACAGTCTTTTCCAACTATGTTTCCTATAGTTTCATCTACAAATTAAAATTACTTAAATCTACACTTTCACTGTCCTGCTCTGAGATTCTTGCTGCTCATTTCTGCTTCTGTGCTATGTAGGACTTTGTGCTGCCAGGGCAATGAAAAAAGCTGTAGGTTGATTAGGACTAAAACGGACTTTTAAATACATGTACGTTTATAAATCTATACATACACTGAGGGATTATACGAAATATTGTTGGATTTATCTAGATAAATTCACTGTTTGACTGTTTGACTCCAGAAAAATGGCTGCAACTATGTGAAGGTATGGATTACATCTTTTTGTGGCAATACCAGCTTTCCTAACATAAAAAGTGTGTTAAATTGTAACCTCAAGTTGCCTCTTCACTACAAAGAGATGTTTGCTGTTTTACCAAGGTAAAAAATATAGAACACAAATCTACTATATGGAAAGCAACGTGTTTTTTGCTTCTGTATAATGCCAATAAGATGCATTCTGATTTGGAGCTTACCTAGGGTTGCTAACATAAGCAGAAGTTGTTGACTCCTTTCCACTAAAACGCTTACTTAGAAGAACATACGCTCAATAATTGATTCATTTTAAGGAGATATTTCAGCTGATACTACTTAAAGTAGAAGTATCTGGTTTTATTCTGTTGATTCCCGAGGGTGTAGAGAGCTGATCTGGGATTTTCTAGCTTTAGTTTTTAGTTTTGTCCACAAAAAAAAATAATTATTTTCCACTTTCCATTGTTTTTTAGACAATATTACAAAATTGTCAAAGCATCCTCTTCTTGTTTATATAAGCTTCTTAATTTTAGATGTTTTCAAGGCATTACTTCTTTTATCAAATAGAATAAGAATGTTTTTGAATAGTTCACATTCTCATACTATGGGAATTTCTTTGCATATTTATGAGACAGAAAGTGCATCATATTACTGAAGAAACATTTATCAGACACTCAGATAAAATATTTAGATATTATGTCTTTTAGAAGTAATTTGAAAGCAGAGTATTTGACTTTATTGCATCCATAGAAAATAGAATTTGCAATAATGTTTTGTGCTGTATATTTCAAAGCAATGGATATCTATGAGGTGGATAATGAAGTGTGCTCACTGTTTCACATACTAGTGAATATGTAAACAGGGAGCTCAGCTGCCTGTGGCATTTTTTAGAGCATCATTCCACACATTTGGGGTTTTTAGCAGCAAGCAGATTAGCGTAGCTACCGTCCGTTCTGCTTATTCCCACATCCACCATCACATCAGCGTTTTAGACCAGGCACCACCACGAAATATTCTTTTGAATGAACTGTGAACTGTCTGAATTTAAAAGAACACTACATGAACCTCACAAGTTATTCCAATATATGTTTTCCAATTTCACTAAATCTTTTCTTAAGTTCTCCGAGCATTTTGAAATACAGTTGGAAAACGAAATCTCGTCTGTACACAGATACACTGACCTTCATCTTTCTCAACATATTCTTATCGAATTGTTCCCTGAGATGCTCAAAGCAATTCAGAAAAGGTGCATCAGGGGCCCAAAAAATGCTTGTTCAGCTCAAAGAGTATAATTGTTGGTAATTGTGTGTTACACAGTTGTATTAATATGGTCATATGCACCTGCACTCTCTCTGATCTCTACGGCTACAGTTGACAATTTTTTGATGGTCACTTCCCAGCCCTGATTCATTGTTTTTGTACGTATGGGATTGTGGTCATTTATGACTTGTTCTATTCACTGTGGTAAAGGAAAAAAAGGGATGCCTTGAAGTGTTATAAAATTATTATGTTGTCCTTCCAGCATTTATAAATAAGGGATTTAATATTTCAGACAGCTGTAGCCCTTATAATCTCTATATTTGAAACAAACCAATAAGATTATGTTGTGGAGATCAAGAAGTGAAATTTCATGCAGGGAATTACATCACAGGCAGTGGATGAGCAGCTAAAACTTCTGTATAGCAAACATTACACTAACAGTTCAAAGCACTTAGATTAATTTCTTCTTACACTGAATTCCAATTATAAATGGTGCTTCAGAATATTTTTAGAAAGCTTTTTAAAAATCACTGGTTCTGCGCACCTCCAAGTTTATAGGCATAAAATTACTAAAGCTATTCATTAAAAAATCATACTAAGGAAAAGGAGAGCTTCTTATGAGCTTTCAATTCCTCAAAGCACTGAGGTACGCAGTTAAATTCAACTGAAATGAGTGGAAGTTTTGTACTTACGCAAGAACTGAAGGGTCTCAAGACAAAGACGTGAACTGAGTGCCGGTGTAGACACTCACACACAGTTGACTGAATAAGTCTAAGTGCTTTGCTCAGCTGGTGTTTAGCAGAGTGGAGCCCCTTTTGAGAAGGGCAGGATTTGTAATTTTAAATTTATATCAGTGTTTTCAGAGTTAGGGACATCAGACAGAAATTTTACTTTACAGAAGTTGTTTCATTGGATATAAAACAAGCTTCCCTATCTTGGAATCAAAGAATTTTCTTTTCCTCAACCTGTTCATTTTACTAGATCTTACTACAGGAATTTTTTGAGACATATAGCAAGAACATATGGAAAAGAACCATCGTCTTCTGTCTATCCATTTTCAGAGTGTCAGTGCACACATGCAGACAGAATAAATCCCATTGAATTGTCCATGTTGCATGAGACATTGTTTGAGATACTCTTGTTGTACTGCAGGAACTATTAATGATATTTTATTGGATGTTAATCTTTGATATATATAAGTAACAAAAATTTCCACACCAACTTGGAAAAAAGGGACAGGAAATTAAATTTCAAGTATCTAGCTCAATGGAAACTTCAGAGCTCTGAATGAGTTTAGTTACATATTTGTTATATCACTACATCAATTTTATTTGGATTTGCTTTTAAATGGTAGCTTTAAAATTAAGTTGTACTTTATTGTGATGTATGTAAATGTGAAGATCCAAGAGAAACTTGTAAGTTAAACCCTGAATTAGTTCGTAGTTGAGGAGAAAACTAGAGATCTCATTGGAAAAAAAAAGCGAGTTTTAAATTTGTTCCGTTTCCTCAATGAAGAACCACAACAAAGACACAGGTAATCACTCACAAAACTTTGTCAGTCTTGTGTTATTTACTTAACATATACATATAAGCATTTGTATGTATTACCTTAGTTAAGCTGATAGCTTCAGTTTTGTAATGTTTATTTTAATACACACAGTGCTTTCCTAAATCTAAAATAATTTAGATGTACTCTGCAGTTCTGATGTACTCTGCAGTTTGTATGAAAATGACATCTGGTGGAGAATTGTTCTTGAAGATAACTGCTTCAAATTGCAAGCTAAGGTAGTTGTTTAGGATGATAATTGTATATTGTAATATTTCTGTATAAAAAGGATTGATAGATTCTCAATCAGTAAAGCAAGGATTAAAGCCTTTTACAGCATAAATCAAAATTCATTTCAGGTTTACAGTTCTTCAGGCTTCTTATGCCCAAATCTCTCTATATTTTGAAATTTCTATGTATAAATTCTATATATGATTCTAACTTGTTATTCTTCAGGCAAATTCAATGTAAGTAAAGAGTGTGCCCTGGCAAACAAAGGCCAACTGTGTCTTGAGGAGCTGTGGCCCTGTGGAGAGAGAAGCCCATGCTGAAGCAGGTTTGCTGGCAGGACTTGTGACCCTGTGGGGAATCCATGCTGGAGCAGACTGTTCCTGAGGGACTGCCCCCCGCAGAAGGGACCCACTCTGGAAAAATTCATGAAGAACTGTAGCCTGCGGGAAGGACCCATGTTGAAGGTCCTGGAGAACAGCCTCATGGGGATGAGACCCCAGGCTGGAGCAGATGAAGAGTGTGAGGAGGAAGGAGCAGCAGGGACAACATGTGACGAACTGACCACAGCCCCTGTTTCCTGTGTCCCTGTGCTGTACAGGTAGAGGAGGTAGAAATATTGGGAGTGACACTGAGCCCTGGAAGAAGGGAGGGTTAGGGGAAGATGTTTTAAGATTTGTTTTATTTCTCATTACCCTACTCTGATTTGATTGGCAATAAATTCACTTAATTTTCCTAACTTGAGTCTGTTTTGCCCATGAAAATATTTTCTGAGTGATCTCTCCCTGTCCTTATCTTGACTCAACAGCCTTTGAGTGTATTTTCTCTCTCCTGTCCCATAGAGGAGGGGGAGTGATAAAGCAGGTTGACAGGCATCTGACATCCATCCAGGATCAATCCACTGCAAGTAGTTTTCAGATTTTTTTTATTTTTCTCTTCGTATTTCTAATCATATTTAACCATATGTATAATTACTTTCAATTCAGGGCACCTGTAGCTTCTTTAGTAACAAACAAAAGCTACAAGTATGCAACAGTTCTGAAAACCTTGCTACTTTTTTGTGTGTTGAAATAAGCTGTTGTAGCTAACTTTAGGACAGCTTCATAGGATAAGACTGCTTTTTTTAAAGAGGAATCATTGAATCTAATCTGTGAAGCCACAGCTGTGACTTACATGGACAGCTTCTTAAATGAGGAACACTCAAGACATATTACTTCTCAAGAAAAATATATTAAGAACCAAATATAGTTGCTCTTTTTGGCCGTGTATAAAAACATGCAGTTAACTGGTATTTGGAAGAACTTCATAGCAAAATGGAACCCATTAGAAATGCAGCCAGATACTTCAAATTCTGAATAAAACAAAATATTTTGAATAAAGAAAAAAAAGCAATTGGTTTATGGTTATTACTTAATCTATTTGAATTTTCCTTGTTGCGATTCCTTGCTACATCTATAAATCAGAATTTTTTTCCCGAAAACTGATACTAAACTTACTTTCCAAATCTATTTACAATAACTGTATACATAATTCTACTCTGTCAGTGTGAATATTTTTTTCTTTTTTGCCTTCCTTCTTTTGTGTAGATTTTCTACAGTGTGTAAAAAAGATAACACATAAAAAAAAAATTCATGAAAGACATTGCACTGTTATTACAGAATGGCTCAGAAATACTGCATATTTATACACAGTCAGACAGTGGAAATTGGATAGAAAAGGACTCTGCAGCATGACCTCCCTCTTGATAGAAGGTGTGGTGTCTCATCCAGAGGATACAATTTAGCCCAATAGTAAATTAACAGGACATTCAGACAGAACATGGTTAAACAAAGCTCTTCCTGAATATGGCTCCCCATAAAAATAAGGAAAAATAGTTTTAATAATTACACAGTAATTAACGTACTGTTTAAATAAACAGCAACTATGACTTATTAATATAATAAGTAAATAAGCCCACACAGACCCGGCTAGCTGGTTGGTGGTTCAGCAACCAAATTCCTTTATTCAAATGAGACAACAGCTTATATATGTGTTCAATAGTAACACGTCACACCATATGACCTTAACAACCAATCCCACCAAGGCACTTCACTGCATGTGTGATAGAGTATTTGGGAAACAACATCTCTCAGGGTGCTGTTCAGCACCCTTCCTGAAACCTGACTCCTACAAACAACAGTCGAAATATGCTTATTTTCAGTAGTGTATGTCATATCCTCAATGATCTTCACTAATTTCTCAGGTCATCTGTACATTTGAATTTTACCAAGAACAGAATGAACTGTTGCCTCAAGGTTTTATCAACCAGATTTTTTGTCTTAGTATTGTACAATTTGTTATTAAATGATATTACACGATTGGTTTTGTCCATCTCAAGAGCTAAGGAATACACACAAATCTGATACTGAAGCGAAACAAATAACAAAATTAGCTTAAGACTCTTGCACATGTTCCATATGTATCAATTAAATTTTTGCTGTTCCCATCTCTGAAATTCCCAGGACTGTCTTCTAATGGTTTAATATTCAAATATTTTTATAATGAATTCTCTAGTCAAAATACCACTGACCTTTAGCTATAATGGAAATTTATAGAAAGCAGATGAAAAGATGATTTTGTAGCTACAACTTGGCTTATTTAGGGACAGAGTAGAACCAAAGAGCTGAACTTGTGCTAAACTACAATTTATTTATTTATTTTTTTAGTACTAATCAGCTATTGATGGCTACACAAACTTATTCTAATGATGGGCTAAATTAACATGTACTTTTGTGCTGTGAGGGACTGATCCTCGTCCTTCTTAAACCACCAACATCTTTTTGTTATTCTTTTTTTACAATGTTAGTGATTGTTTTCACATAGATCGCCTAAACCATCCTGCGTACAAAGTTCAAGCACTAACAGTGGAAATAAATAGATGGAACACGTGCCGTGCCAAGATGATACTGTGTTCTCTGACAAAATAACCAACTGGCATTGAGGCAGCCAACCTTGTTTATCAAATCCTCTTGATTCCTGGGTAGTTACAGGTACATTGGTATCATAAAAACAAATAAGAAATAGAAATTATATAAATTTTGAACAATCAAAAGGTACTCAAACTACCTACTCAGCAACAGATGAGAAGGAAAACAGGCTGAACTTATTTTGTGAACACACACACAGTTCTGGTATTTCTGCTCACAGAAGACAATCCAGAAACTATTGCCACTTTAAATATACAGCTCCTAGCTGTTTTTGCAGTGGTAGTGGCAAAAAGGTTTACGTCTTCACTTTAACAACTTCTTACCCATTTTAATGCATTAAGCATTTTCATTCCAGCTTTTCATTCCACACATGTGATGGTGGATCGAGTGGCCTCAGTCAGGCATGAGCTGCATTACACACCATGCACAGGAGAGTTGCAGCTCTGGAAGATTCAGGAATCTAATTTCTCATTCTTGCTAAGAACTCTGCAGATGCCTGAGTGAAGGACTGATGCATAGCACTGCTATGGATATGGAAAAGGCAGGAAAGAATGACTGGAGCATGATAACCCCAGATAGTTAAACAGGCTAAACAATGTCTACATTTTTGGTTTAAGGTTCGTTTAAAAAGTTTGAGAACCTCCTCTGATTATTTTTAATTTTTTTAGTGAGGACTTTTGTTTTATTCTTGTAAATGTTTTTATTTTATTATTTTACTTTTTTCCCCAAATCCTTTCTTTTGTGTTTTTTTTTTTTCAATTTACATAAATATGCATAAATTTTCACTATTGCCTAATATGACAGACATAGTAAAAATACAATGGTGGCCTACAGTACAATGATTTCTCCTGCACAAATCAGGTTTCTAATCTGAAATTTGGTAAATTAAAGGGACTACAATGAAGATACAGGTTCCTATTATACTTAGTAAAAAGATATTTATCTTTAGAATAATGAGAACAATTAAATTCTAATTCGTCTTTTATGTTGACCATATTTGTCATAAATTTCTATTTAAAAATAGTTCAATGGTGATGATCCTTGAGGAGGGAGTAACATGGAGAGAGAAATTGTAGGCATATTGTTGTGTCTTATACAGCGTCCAATTCTTTTGAACTATTGCTGTTTCCTTTCCTTTCAAGGCCATAAATTAATTTTATAGCCTGTCGGTCAATGGTGCAAAGGGTTGAAAACCCTATCATTGTCAGAGGTAGAAACAGAAAACTAGAATTGATAACCCTTTCATGAGAAGAGACTCTTGCAATTCCGTGATTCAGTTGGCATGGTAGGAAACTAGAATTCTTTCAAATGCCACGGGACATAAATATATGAATTTCCTAGATTCAAAATACAAATTACAGCTGGTTATGGGGGAATGGAGCGAATGCGATCATTTTGTGTTGCTACCTAGAGAAGCAATGACTAAGAGTACTCTCTTTTTTTAGCTGTCAATGTAAATGCTTTCAAGTATTAACACAAGCACTCTTTTACCCCTTGATAACTGCTGCCTTTATGGACTTGCTTGAAAGAATATGCTATCTGAAAGGTGCCACATGTGACATTGACAGGCAGCAATTCAGAGTATGGCAGACAGACAGTAAATCACTCGGTAGACTTTTCTGTCCCTTCAGCCATATCTTACAGAATGCACAATTTCAGCCTTCACAGTATACTTCAGTGTCAGAGGTTATGTTCTCTTTAAACTTTTTTTTGTGAAAGTGACAAAAAAGTTACACATTCTCCTGCTAATTGATTTTTCTCTCCTTTCAGAGCTCAAGTTCACAAATCTCAGCATGTGCTAACAAGTCTCTCACAATCTTTCCAAGCAGTCTGAGTGCAAAGAGGGTATTTTTCCTCTCCTGGAGTGGAAAAGAACAAAAAAATAAAAACAGGATTTTTGATAATTCATACTATTAGCAGTTTATTCAAAATCTGTGAAAAAAACGTTCATACCTGAAATTAAGTTTTCAGTTCTTGCCTGATTATCAGCTGATAGCAAAATTTGTGTAACCTTTGCCTATTTCATGTGCATTCATTTTTTCAGCTGTTCAGATGTTTTTTGCAATGAATCAACTCTTCTAAGAGAAACTGCTACAAAGATTGTATTAAATACCCTAGTAAAGTCTCTCTGTGTGTTAAAACTTGTAATAAATCACTAGTCCTACCTGTTCTGCCAAAGGGTCAGCGTAACCTAGAAATTTCCTACATCAGTGGATTTACAGGAATATCCAGGAAAGACTAAGGAAAGGACAAACACACATAATTCCTACTCTATGAGTGCTTATATTATGACCACATAAATTAGTCTCATTAAACAGCACTGTCACAAATAAACACTGATCATGACTTCAGATGCCGCAGGGAAATTTGTTTTCAAAAAAACATTGATCTCTGCCTCTCTGAACTTAAAGCAGTCTGTGGCATGGCTCAGGTTGACTAGATGCACCCAGTCTTAAAGGATTTGAATCTTTATCACATAACTTCATATTTAGATCTCAGGAATACAAGTCTACTATTATATAAATATGAATGCCTCTGAAACAGAAATTATGAATTTAAATGTGGTGTATAAGCTATGGAAAAGTTCAAGCTGATGCTGTTACAGAGTTTCTGTGTATTCTGTAATTGCTTAATTGATTCTTGGCTGACCTTAAAACACAAGGTGTCATAGTACCTGCTGTTCCTCCTGTTTATGTAAAATAGTATCAATATGTGACAAAATGATAATTTCTGATCCTTTTTTGTTTTGCACAGTGGTTTCCAATGGATGTTCTGAACTCCAAAAGGGATCTGTTTTGTTTTCCCTTGTCTCAGCTATAGACAGCTTTAGTAAATATTTCTCTTAAAGCAAACTCAAATTTGTTACAGTGACTTGTTAATCGTTTTGCTTTCTTTCCTGTTTCAGACGCACAAAGCATTGTGCATATTTTCTGGCTTACCACAGTCAAGGGTATGTGGGTTTTCTAATGCATCTTGCTCAAGGAGCCAGTACAGGGACAGCCAGACACAGGAAGCACACACACACCATGTGCTCCGGGCCCTAAACCAGATTTTAACTCTGTGGGATTTTTTTTTTTTTGCCTTCACTGTAAGAAATGCATAAGCCTTAGGGATGATGTGAAGAGCTGTGGGTGCCTGGCCACAGCCACAGCCTGGATCCCACCGCAGAGTGTGGCCAGGCTGGGCTGGGTTGAGGGCAGCGTGGGGCAGAAGCCCCTGCTGGGACCCCACTATGCACCAGGACCCTGACAGCTGCAATCCCTTTTTTCTTTTGGAAAAATGGGTTTATCTAAAGGCTGCAGTTGATAATCCATTTGTTTTCAGAGTTGGCTATGGAATTTTAGCAGCTCCAGAATGCGTGTACATGAAGTGTGACCACTCCTATTCATTTTAATGCATAAACACTAAAGGCGAAGGACTGAAAGTCCTCATCTTAGTAACTGTAACCATTGCAACGTAGACCAAATCAAGCCACATTTTAATGCCTTTTCCATGTCCTGTAAGCATGGCTCCATTTTACTTTGCAGAAGTACTAAATATTTTCAGGGAAGAGGAAAATCAAAAGCATGACAGCTTCTACTATTTGTAGGATGCCTTCAGGGGAAGAAAAAAAATATAAAGAAAAGAAATAGAATGGCAAAAAAAACCCTCAATCAGACTCATTATCACCTAAGTTAAACCTGGGTGCTACCACTTGAAATAGGACAGACCCTTTAGTAGTCCCTTTCCATTCCAGGTTTAATAATTGGTATGTTGTAAAATGGCAGCAGGTTTTAACAGTTCTTACCTGTAACTGTGACCTGGGAAATCTGGACATATTGCATTTGGTAATTAATTGCCAACCATATTGCCTGGAAACAGCTAAAGAGTCCTCGTGAGCCTTTTCCAGAGATGAAATGGTCTCCAGCAATGTCTTATTCTGAGGCTTCAGAAATGAAATGTTAAACCAAAGGTTTGCAACAAAATGAATATCTCTGTCTAGCACGAAAAGTGGAAATGATCCCAAGATGATATACAACAACCCTCAGTAACAGTAAAGAGAGTTACAGCTTCCTTTCTTCAGTTTTATCTTCAACTGTGATTTAATTCTGTTTTGTAATTTTCAACACTCTTCAGTGTTTTGATTCTGAGATTGATGGATTTAGATAAAATGTGGATTGAATGAAGGAAAGATTTTTAATGGTGTATTTTTAGAACAACCAAGCTTTAAAGAAGGAGGAATTCTGCTAGGGGAAAGGATTGACTTCTCCAGAGTTTCCCAGCAAGCTACTGGCAAGGACAAGAAATAGAATCTTGGTCCCCTAGGGCTGTGCCTGCCGCTCTGTCCAGCAGTCTCCACGGCTACTTTTCCTAAGTAACTGTCACAAAAACCACAGCTAAGAAAATGCCTTCATCTTAAACCAAGAAGCGAGATGTATTCAAATGCTTCCAGCAATTGTGGAGCTGTTGATTCACAGTCATCCCTCAAAACATCAAACATGAAGAGCAGCAACTCTTTTCACTCCTGAAGTGTAAATCTGCATGGCATAGGCATTAGGCAGAGAAGGAGCTGCCTAATTAGAAGGGTTTATCCTGGATTTAATATGGCTTAAGAACAGCTGCTTTAAGTTGCATTATTGGCCTGTGGGTGCCACTAAGGATGCTCTCTCCCCTTCAAAATGGATCTGTTCTCTGGCCTTAAACAAATCAATAAATCTACTTAAATAGAGTGGAAATACTCTGATTTGGTAAGTGTAGGGTTTGCCAGCAAGTTATCGGCTGCCTGCTGTTAACTCCTAACCCAAAAGGAATCGTCACCATTTAAGATGACATATTGCACTATTTGTAGCATTTCCTGAAAGGTTGCTTAGCCAGGTGCAACTCTGATCCCACAGGGGCAAGAGCCACAGCTGCAAATGGATGGAAATCCAGAATTTTTTAGCGCCTGTGAAAGAGGATCACCAGATGGGAAATATAGCAGGAAATCTCATTGCCATTATGAATCTCACCCTCTGCATTTCCAAGTGAAAACAAATGCTTGAATGCTGAAAATTATGACATATTAAACAATTATTGTGAATTGCAGTTAGCTGGCTCATATATACCTGAGGTTCTGGAATTACAGATGGCAAATTTAACCAAGCATTGCAATGTGCTTTTGCTGCAGATATTAGGGGAACAGGGAAATGTGCACAGAATCTTTGACAATGGCTTACAGTGGTATTGGGAAACCTAAATAAAGGCAAAAAGGGATTAATACACAGAAGCTTGTTGATGTACTCTGTTCTGAATAACACAATCTACTACTCCTGCCATCACCTGTTTAGTAGGAAAACTTATTCAGCAAATACTGAAGTAAAAGGGTTGCACACAAGCATATAGATGTTGTATTAGATTAGTTAGATCACTGGAACATTTTTAGTGAGCACTTTTGTGTGTGTGAGGCATACTGTTCTGCAGACAAGTTGGGAAAGGGGAGGTAGGGGGAGATAAAGCTCTTGCAAATGAACTGTATTCACAGTGGGAATAATTCGGATTTTGAGGAATGATGAACAATTTTTCACAAAATGACAATTTCCTAAACTTATTGGTGAGAATAGGCAAATTTGATCATCACAAAAAATCATTGTAATATATATTGATAGATGATAAAATTCACCCTACTGCACCAGAAGAGAGTTAATAGGCTGTAGCATTAAGCACTTACACTTTCCATATGGCTTTCATTTGCATGTTTGTATACAAATATTTCAAGGCATGTGGAATTATACAGAGATATGCCAAGAAAGTGTTTTGTCTTTGTATCTTGTAGGAAAATGCTGTCAACCTTTATTGCCCATGTGAAAATAATAGAATATTTTTATAAACGTTGCATTCATACAATATTTCTCAAATTACAATGTTTTAGATAAGATTTTACCCTCCTGTATAAAGATCTCAATGTGATAGCAACATAAAGAGTAGAAAGTGTTGCATTTATCATTTGCTAAAGTAGTGGAATAAGGACACCTACCAAAATATTTTCTTGTGTGTCTTTGGAGGGTTTTTCTGCCTTGGTGTTATAATCTACTGAAGCTATTTCATCAAATATAAGTTATATAGGTTAATAACTCAGTGACAAAATACGTTTCCTGGTCTCAGAGCTACATTGTTTAAGAAACAGCATATTGCTTACTGACCCAGAAATCAGGGGTGCAGGTTTCCTTATCATGCCATAGGCTTCCTATATCAAGGGCTTACTTTGGATGTCTGGTACCAAGAGAAGAATCTAGGAATTGACAGGATTTCCAGAATAAACAACTCTCAATTCAACCTTAACCTATATGAAAACCTCTGAAAGTACAAGCTGTGGATTTAGATGAAGGAGGTTCTGGCTGCAGAACAGATTTCTCTGTGACTTTGAAACGAGACTTTTTTTCATGAAGAGCACGTCTGTAAAGTGGAGATAGCTATGCAGCGTTGGAAAGAAAAGAAATTTTAAGTTTTGAGGGATACAAAAGAAATAACTTGATAAATAGGAAGTAACAAAGTACAATTTCTAGCGTCTGATATCTTCTTCTAAGCTAGTGGAAATGCAATTTTCTTTTTTGTGGTGGGGGGATAGTCAATGATCCTAGAGAAATATGGAAAACAAAATGGAAAAATTACAACTGTGTATTTCACTAATTAGCCTTCCATAAAAAAGGGGATAATTTTGCATTGAAGTTGCTTTATCACCTTCATATTCAAATTACAGAAACTAGATATATGATTTGGGGTAAACACAGAAAATGAATATCCCTAGGTAGCCTTGCAGATACCATGAAAGTCGCTTAAAACACGTGGTTGAGATACAATAAAAGAATGCAACATTGATAATTAAAAATATTATTAATAATTGTGAGAATTTTAAATAAATACATTACTGTATTTTTTATAGAAAATCTTTAATGAATTGTATTTTTAAAATATGCTTCTCAGAACTGTCCTGGTGAAGCAGGTAAGAATCATTAACAGAAGCAAAACAATATTCCTGTCTAATCTACTGCTTCTTTCCCATGTCCAAGTCTTATTAACGTCGTAAAACCAGATGTTTCACATATTCAGTTACAAATGTGTGCCATGACGGTGAAGAAGAAGTAATGAAAGTTACAGCTCTCAAGAAAAACATTGTTGGGACAACAGCCCTGCAGTGTAACTAAGAACAGGGAACTTACTGCTCCACATCATTGTACGGTTAGATGACTGATTGACATAGAAGCCTGACACAGCTGATCTATTTTGTGTCATACACAGCATATATTCAAGAAAGACTGTTTATAACATTTGATTGAAAGTATTTTGATTTTTCAGTAATCAGTGAAACTTTAAAGCAAATTAATTTTTTTTTACAAAGTGTTCCTATTTTCCCATATTATTTTAATTAAAAAACTTACAGTATGTAAAAAAGGTCTTTATTAAGGTCATAGATGTTGCCATGCCAAGGTAACACAAATCAAAGTAGTTTATGCTAACATTAGGTTTCTGACAGACACTAGTAGGTCACTGCCAAATAATGGGGATAAAAGGAGATGAAGTAGGACTAAAAAGAATATCTTTTTGTCTGTTGCCATGTACTCTAAACCTATCCTCAAATAACTGGAGCTTCATTTTATCCCAAAAGCACAGAATCCCCAAATTCTTTTGAACACTGAATATTCTTGAGGTCTTTATTAATACCAAAAGACATTAGAAGTCTTGTCAAGTTTTAGCATCTGTGCAAATAAATTAGATATGTGGGAGTTAATTTATCAGTTAACAGATATTCCCACTCAAGTTTCTCTAGACTATTTTACTTAACAGCCTCTCTTCATTTTTGTAACATGCCCAGCCTCAGACCTTTAGCTGTCTTTGTGTAAGACATTCTCCAAGCTCTTTTTCATATGGCCCATTGCATTGCTTATATAGCCTATTATTTTACTTGTCTCATTGTATGTAACTTTCCTTAGAGAAATGATAAATAAAGTTATGTATGTTTATTTGGGGAAAACCTGCAATTTTCTTTTATAAAAATTCTTTCTTCAGCAAAATAATTCTATTTGCATTATACAATATGTATCAATATATAGAATAGTTAAAAAAAGAAAAAATAAAGGAAAGAAGGAAGGGAGAGAGTCTCAGAAGACAACTCATTGCTTTATCATATGGATGAAGAGTAAAAGACAGTTTGTGCTTTTGAGTGACACATACCAATAACATATAAAGCAAATTTATGTACTTAAAGTCTTTAATTTTTTCAAAAGGTAAGACCAGTAATAATATTATACAGTGTTTTGAACATCAGGTAGTTGAGGGAAAAAAAGGAACATAGGAGATAAGCTGGAAAAGGGCTGGGTCAAATGTGAGAAACTGCGGGGACTCTCTTCAGTCATTCAGGAGCTTTTGGATCCAAACTTTTACAGATTAAGAAGAATCAGACAGGTACTCCTGCATATCCAAACACAAGCAGACAAAGCAGAGAAAGGGTGGTCTGTCAGTGTTTTAATAGCAGTCTGAGAAATTGCTATAGCACCTAACTTGCTTTTCCTGGCTTCACAATTTTCATTACTGCCCAACAAGGACTATATTCAGGTACCATGAAAGCGGGTACAGTGTTTGAAGGATGTGCTCTTGCCCTAATGATAATTGTTTGTTCAATATCTGTGTCTTAGCCAATGACTGCAAAAGGTTATTCTGTCCTCTAAAATTGCTTAATTTGCCTATCATGAGGTACCTAAAAGAATAGTCTGCAGTCACCAGTGAAGATAAATAAGGATCAGCAATTCAGCTTCCAAACCTTAAGATGTCACACCCCTTTAATATCATTATTTATCTCATTTATTATCTGATCAATTTTATTTAAGACCAATACTCTGAAGGAAACACTATCACTTCAGAATGGCATATTCTCAGAAAGCACAGTTCTAAAAAAGGTCAGGTGAACTGAATCACAATGAATTTGGCTTTCTTCCCTACATATCTTAAATGAAAAAGAATTAGAAATGGCACTTTAGATTGTTAGAAAATAGCTCCATTCTAGACACAATCACTTCAAATGCATGGTAAAAAAGCAAAGAGTTGATAAATTTTTTGTCTCTGTATTGTTCTGTACTTGTACTATTCATTTCATGGAACTCTGAAACTTAAGAGGACTACTCTGACCATCTCATCCAACAGGCCACAAAATTTCATTAACCACTTCCTGCATCAGACCTGTAATTCCTGCCTGAGTAAGAGTAGGTGCTATTCAGCAGACATTTAATACTGGTTCAAACACTTCAAATGGTGGAGTATCATTCACAGTAATGGTAAATTAATACAGCTACTAGTCATTCTTACCTATTTCTCATTTGAAATTGTCTAGAGTAACTTCCAGTATTTTATTGTGATTTTTCCTGCTAAAGTTTCAAATATTTATCTTAAATTTGTACGTTCTCATATGTGATGGAAAAGCTCTCCTTAAACATTTGTTGGATAAAACAGATTGCTTCAAGTCTGTTTTGTGTGAGACCAATTTTCCAGGCAACCAGCTATACAGCTTGGGACTTTTTGCTGCAGTATTCTAGAAAACAGCCTTATTTTTAATAGCATTACAGTCAGTTGCTATGAATAAATCCTCAGAGATGGCTGTGCCTTGAAATAAGGTAAGACATGAAAATGTTAATATATTTTGAGATTTCAATTTTTTATTCTAAAATTTTTATTGTGCCTTTGTAAGTATTACAAAAAAATTTCCCTTTTTCACCAAGTATTACTGATTCTAATTTCCCCCCCCTTTTTTGCGAGTTCTGACAGCGAAAAGTGCCAGATCATGCATTTGTTGCATGCCCAGAAAAGAAAACCAAACTTCATCTGGATCAGTATAATTTTTATGAACAGTGGAGAATGACCTGGAAGATAAGGAGCGATTGTTACACATATTACATCCGGTAATTTATTGCCACAACCTCATCTTTCAACTCTATGGAGCAACGGTGTCTCCTAGTGGTTAAGTAGGAGCTAACGTCAGGCAACGCCTTTTTCAAAAAGTATTCGACTCCATTTCAGTTGATATATACAAAAGTATTATCATAATAAAGCTAAGACTTGTGCAAATTATTTCTGTTGGAAGTGGTTTTATTGAAAACTCATTCAAATACTTCAGATACCCGGATTTACATACTTTGGAAATAAATAGCTTCTTTGGGAAAAAAATTATTAATAAAATCAAACTCTGAGCTTGTGGTTTTACCCTTCCTTGATTATGACTCAAATTGTCTTCCCCTCCCTCTGGCCAAAGATGTATTTACTAGATTAATTAAAAAAAAAAAAAAAAAAGGAAGAAAGTTGTGCTGTCTTTAAACATTTTTCATGTGCATTCACTATAAGCACTTCTTGCAGTTAATGGGAAATTTCAGTCCCTGGTGCAAAACAGTGTTTTATAAATCATTCTAATTCCTTCCATTGCATTTTCTCTACTACACACAAAAAGGGAAGAGAGTAAATGTCTCCCTATCTTCAAATTCAATTTGAGACATTCTACTTGATGAAATGTGTATTTGCATAAGCATTTCTCACTGGGGATAGCATCTAAATTTGCACTGTGGAACTTGACAGCAGAGCTTTATAACCTTAAATTCTACTCATTGATCTTGAGCTGCTGTGTACTAAGTAATTTCCTATTCATATTTAGCTTAAATTTTGAACAATATAAGGTCCTAAGCTTTGTAGACAGAGATGCATTTTGTGTGAAAGTACTAAGGCCAAGATAATGTTACTTGTCAATATGTCTGACCAGCAGAGTTGAATGAACTTAGATATTTTTCCATGGCATGGTTACAGACTGAAATGAGGTTTTATTTAGCAACAAATTATTTTGCTATGCTAGAAGAATATAATAAAATACTCAAATGCATGTATGGGAGGTGAGGACAATATAAAGCTGGTGATATTCTAGTATCTGTGAAGAATCTCATACAGAACAGGTAAAAAAAGAGGTGCTCCTTCAAAAACAGAGATAAGCACATAACTTTGCCATCAACAGTTAGGAAAGTATTCAGAGGGATGAGCTAATTTTCCAGGAGTTTTATAATTAATGTGCCCTTCTCTTTTTCTACTTTTTTTTTTTTTTAGTGACTAAATATGTCTGTAAAGCTGCAATACCCAGTTCTATCACTGCAAGCAGATACAGACATACTTACATCAGAAGCCTAAAATGGACAGAGAATGAGATGTGACCAAGTATTACTCAGATTAAATCAGGTTTGTTGAATTGACACACTAGAAAGTATTGCCAACACAAGGGCTAACATAGATTTTGAACTTGTTGAATATAAAGAAAGGTGGCAGTTGTATTTGTTCTAGGAATGTTATGCTCTTGAAGACTTTTACTCTCAACAGGCAAAATTGCATACTTTTCTATTAAACTTCAATGGAATTGGTACATGGACATTTAAAGCCATTTGAGTGATTTAAATTTTTATATTTTTCCTCACTAAAGCTGCTGTTCCTACTACCTCCAAGATCACTGCAAGTGATTTCCCATGTATGAAACCCTGTAGAAATTCATAAAAGGTTGATTGATGATCATATTGAATGAAACCTGAAGCTTTCCGTAGGCTACTTAATATATGGATTCCAGTGTACCAAAATTCTGGTACATTTTGCACAGGAGCTCCACATAGAAAATGCAGATATTGTAAAGAAAAAATTTGGAGATGCTCAGGGCATGTGGTTTGTTTTTAGTCCCATTTCTACTGGGGTTGTGATTATAAAAACATGCTGGTCTTGTTATTAAAAGCCTTGTATGAGGCTTTATATCTTTGAATAGTGGGGTGCTTTTTAGAAAAGGAGGTATCAATGTCTCCAGGTTTCAGATATAACAAATTCTTCTCTAAAAAGTAAACCTTCTGATGTCTTTGGTAACACAGTTTCTGTACAGCTCCTTTCATCCTTGATAGCATGAAACGTTCTCTTCTTATACGTGGAATAAGGACCTTGTAAAGTGAAAAGATGCAAAATAACTGTGTCCAAGTTAACATAACTTGTTGATAGAGCAGACATTACTCAATGTCTCCAATGCAATTTTTAGAAACAGAGAATTACTGTAGTAAGAGCCATTTAGATGCTCTAATGCAACCAAGTGGAATTGTAGAGTCATTCTTATCTACATGTTTCAGCCATTGAAGGAGTCTCAGAGGTGGCTTGTGCTTTTCTTTCTCTTTTCAGCAGAAACTTTCACTGTGAAGAGAATACTGAGAATGGTTAGCTGAATTTTCCTAACTCCATCACTGCCTTTAGAATGATTTGAGATGTTCAAAAAAATTAATAAATTACACATAGCACAAGCTAGATTGTCACAAAAATTGTAACAGAACGCAACTTTCATTTGCACATAAGACTGATCCATTTCTAATTTGACTGTTAGGAAAATACTTCATAGTACTAATCATAGTACTTCATACTACTTCATAGTACTGTTGCTTCAGATAGGCATTTCCTCATTCCATTTTTAGTAATTTTAGTTGCAAAAAGGTAAAGTGGTTATCAACAAAACTCACAAGGTTTAAGAGTCTGTACCTTGGGCATGACTCCCCTGGCATTCAAATTGCCAAACAGGACTATTGCTTATAAGTTAAAATAGCCTTGTTTAAAATGTGACTGACTTGCATAAGTATCTAAAGTCAACAAAACTCAAGTGGGTGGATTTGCCAGAGATTTACTTGTAAGTATGTACATAAAAACAGAGTTGTTCCCTTCAATTTGAAAAAGCAAACAGAGGTTTTTCTATTGATTGCAATCTATCTTTAGCTGTATGCAGGACCAGTGAGCAAACCAGGTGACACTTCCTCTTAAATTTATCTGCAATGCAGAAGGATGAGTGAGAATAAATACAAGTCAACAGTAAGGGATATCTGTAGTTCCCAACAGAGAAGGGAACAAAGGAAAAAAAGGAAGACATCTGAAATTATCGTAATTAACTTATCCTAGGAGATACAAACGAACTATAAGAACTCTATCAGTATTTCTAATATTTGGCCAGAAAGAAACAGCTGAATCAAAGTCCTAGAAAAAAATTCACTCACAGAACTAATGCTAGTTCAGAAGGAAATACAGTAACAGTGCAGATACTGAACAGCTGGCATTTCAAGTGTTTAGTTTTCTCTTCAGTACCCATTAAGTTCATCTTTCTGGTCCAGAAAAAAAGTCCTAAGCTAAATGATAAGCTACTATTAGATGGCCTGAGAGAAGACACAGTGACAATTTCCCATCTAATTCTCTGTTGCCATGACATTGTGAACCTGAACTGTGCTATTTATTACAGCTAATGTACAGGCCAGATTTTCAATGAAAAGCTCAAGACCTTAAAAGGTCTCTGTTTTTGAGACACAGTGGCCAGTTGTCTTTGAAAAATATCTGACCATGAGGATTTTAGCAAGGGGCTGCAGCATGATCACACCTGACACTAAGCGTAGAAGCTGTTCTTTTGAAATAACTGGAATTAAATTTACCCAAAATTCTTTTACTATGGGTCTGGACCTTACAGATGCAAGCTACCTTGTATCTGATTAGACTGAAGGAGAGGTGAAGTATGTGTGTGATTCTACTGGATAAGATGTCTGATATGAGAGACAGAGAACATATAATGGCATCCAGGTTTGACTATCATAGTCCCTGTTCAGGTCAAAGGAGAACGAGAAGAGACAACTGTTTCAACCCTGGGTTGGGGTATAACCCCTCTGTAGCTTGCAGTTACTTTACCTTACAAATTAAATCCTCCATTGATCTAAATTAATAGATATACTGTGGTTATAGTGGATCTATGCTAGTTGATTTCATCTGAAAGACTGATACGAAACTTTCCTAAGAAAATGTGATTTGCAATTTTTCAACAGGTTTAATTGAATCCAAAATTCAATTTGTTCATGCTATCTGCAACCTTTAAACAATCAATGGCTATACAATTTCAACAATAACTCTTTAAAATTAGAATTATTGAACAGGCTTACAAGTAGTGATAAACAGAGTGAGGTGGTATTGATTGGCCAGTGGAAGACATTGATTTGAACTGTAAACAGGTATTATGCTAGAAGAATTGCATTACTGTATGTATTTTTGCCACTGTTGTTCTGAGTCATCTGTATACAGATTCATGCTATTTATTTTATTATGGGTTTGATACACTTTTAATTGCTTGCGTAGATTTATGGCTGAGGAAACATGAAAGTCTGAAAAACGTCATGTAAAATGGATGGACGATGCAAGTTTTCACAGCCTTTCTTTATTTAATAGATTGTGAATGCTTATGATTTACTAAACAAATATGCTTACCATATAAATGTATCTGTGTCTGCAAATGGGCTTTATTAGTACAGAATAAGAGTTCTTTTTCATCTAGATATGTTCCATCCTTACTTTAGTCAAGCAAGAATTTTTTGTACTGGCGTTTGTGAAACATGTAAAGTATATATGCTTATTCACATGCTCTCTGTGTGTATTATTTCAGAAGAATAAGCTTCAAAATTACTGAAATCTTCCAGTTTCAGTCAGAAAAAAATAGAATAATATTCTATCTAATCTATAATTAAATATATTATAATTATGTCACATGACAAAACAAAATAAGGGATCAGAACTAGAATAATAATAAGCACTCTGTAAACACAAAAGATGGTACTCTATGCATCAATGAGCTTTTAATCTAAATGTGACAGGTGAAGGAACAGAATGACTAATCCAGCAGCAGAAAATGGGTTAGTATATTCTCACTAATTTTAATTGGTGAGTAAACAACAAAATGGGGAAAAAGAAGAGAAAGCTACACAAGAAAATTACACATAAAAGCTAAAACCATGCAGAGAATAAAAAGAGAATGAAGGGACATAAAAGATGAACAAACAGCTAGTCTGCACAGACTAGAGAAAATTTGGTAAAACTTAAGTTCTGCAAAAAGAGGATCAAAAGTTCCTGGCAGACCTAGCATCTTACCCTTCACATTTGTTACAGAAGTCTTTGTTTTGGTGTTGTTGTTCATCCCTCCTCTCATCAGCATGGATCTGTGTTGCTAATTCTGTACTTGCACTCTGTGCAAGTCTCTTATCGATGTCAGTGGAAATGTCAAGCATGAAATGTGTTTAGTATATGAAACAGATTTGTACCCAGAGGAAAATTTTGCCTCAGTTTTGTCTTCAGGCTTAACACAGATCTGACCTTAGAAAAATGTAAGCAAAGCTATGTGCTTGCAACAAAGTTCAAGTTATGTCTTTTAAGGAGCCAATTGTCATCTCATACTGACTGTATCCCCATCAATTTTGATAAATTCAGTGCAATAACACCCAATGGACACATTTCTGAGAGGGAGTTTGAGCCCTCACAGTCTGTCATTTGGTACATGTAGGCTCTAAAACAGTTAAAAGGCATCACAGTTCTTCTGTTTTTTACTGGTCTCAGTAGGAACTGAACACCAAAATCCAGAAATCACGTGTAAATATGTAAATGACAGCTGGTGTTTTTGAAAAACAAAGTTACTTGTTCAACTTACATAAAACCTAATGGCTGCAAATCTGTTTAAATCTAAACTCAAAGTTTAAGCAAACTGTGTTAATAATGCCTGTCAGCTCAATATTTTTCTTTCTTTATGCATACATTTTTAAAAGACCTCAGGGCTTTTTTACTTTTTTTTCTCCATTTTGCTGTTTGCTGAATGTACACCACTGTGATACCTCAGAATTTTTAGGATTTTTAGCTTTTTGTAGATTTTAATGTAGCTGTGTAGTCTGTCACACTTTAGAATAGTAGTTAACACTTACCAAACCCTATTTCCCCATTTCATAACAAATTTTCTAAATTTTTTAGGCTTGTTTAGGCTCCTTTCAAGGCAGGACTACAGTAAACACATTCTGTTAAACAACATATGCACCCCAGACCTGAACAACAAGATACCATCATAGTCAAAGCAATCTTCAAGCCCAGAACCCTGGAGAAGCTCCAAAGACAGTATGTGCTGTGAAGAAGAGGAAGATGAGGAAGAGAGGGGTCTTGGGACCTCTGACTCAATTTTCAGGGAGGCATGCCAGGAGGGCAGAATCGGGGAGGATCTGGGGGTGGATAGTTCTTAGATCAGACCATAAATTGTGGAACTCCTGGACATGGGGGGCGCTCCTTTGTACTCCTTGTGCCAGAAGGCCTTCATTAAAACCTGCTATATTAAAGACCTGTATCTTATCTGTGCTAAATTTGCCTGGTGAGTGTTTCTCCTGATTTTTTAGGCAACACTGTAATGCACCATAGTTTCATAATTTACCTGTAATTTTGCATATGTCCACAGTAAGAAATTCCATTCTGTTACACTTGCAAAACAGAATGAGTTGTCTTTTAAAAGTTTTCCCCCAGCTGTGTTTTTGGAAAATGTAGGGAAGAGTTTGTCTTTTGCTGAATTGATTGAGGAACAAAACTGATGCTGAATTTTAAAGCTTATACTCACTACAACATGATATGAAAGGGACTGAAGGGTCAAAAGAATATGCAGATATTACCTTAATTTGATATGCAGACATGATTCGTCTCATAAAGCTTTAAGGATTCATGTTAGCTTCATACAAAACTATTTCCGGTAAGAGCTACAACCACATCAATGTAAGCTTTATTGTTTGTCTGCATTTATCACCCATGCACACACATTCCACACAAACATACAAAAGGATAAGAAAAGAAGGCAAACTGAAAATCTTGTTTATTTTTGTTTTACAGATATATATTTTTATATTTCTAATTTGAAAGTAACCTTACAAAAAAGAAAGGTGTAGTCTTTCAAAATCCCAGATGCAAGGGCAATGCATGCTGAACAATAATACTTTCTGCTCTGGTGGGTATTGGCAATGGTTGGACATGTTGGTGAGACATGAATTTTCCCTCTTTTATAAACACAAAGAAGAACATGTTCTAGAAATACTAGGGGCCACGAAATCTTCAGGACAGAAAATAAGTTCCAGATACCTCAAAAGAGAACCGATATATACCTCGGATGAATTACTGTGGTTCAGAAGCTTCAAACAATACTGCCTGATCTCCTTCTCTGAGGGCAGCTGAAAGATGTGGACCTGGCTAGCCTGCGGGCACCAGCTGGCCCATGGTCCATGGTCCATGCTGACCCTTCATATTTATTGCTAAAATGACTCTGAATCTCCATATTTGCCTAAATGCTTTAAAAGATAATTATTAATCTGAACACTTACTTTGTAAATACCTTTACTGGTATTCAGAAGTCATGCTTCATTACTGCCCTGCTTCAAAATCTTAAGTCATCCAAACGAGGTTTAGAAGCTATACTTGATGGTCTGTGTGATCAATCATACAGGACTCTAGTAAGACAGGGCAGACTAACAGCTGAAAACGAAATCAAACTTTAATTCTGCACATATTATGCACAGAGAGAGAAGTATGAATTTCAGGAACAGAATCTAGTGTTGCCTTTTTTATGTTTGCTAAAATGTTACCCAACAAGTAGGGTTTGGTATATTTTGTGATTGCAGATTTATCACGGAAACCTCTTGTTTCCATGGAATTGTTTGCTCGAATCCAGTCTTTCATTTAAATAAAAAAAGTTGATATTTATTTGATTTTGATACCTAGATACATAGAGGTTTCACCTCCATTAGTAGGCTTTTTTCCTCTTAAGCAATACAATACAGACATCAAGACACACACTCTTGTATGGCCAAAACTTCCAAATACCCATGGCATGTGAACAAATGCAGTGCTCTATTCTGCAAATAGTTTGAAAAAATGGCTCTGAAAGATGTAATGTGACCCCTTTATAGCAATGGTATATTAAGTGTGAAATGGAAAGATATAATCAAGAAAACTATTAACATTTCACTCCTGTTTATGTAATTCAGATCATAAAATCAAGGTACTAACTGAGACCCTAGATATTGTCATGCTACTAGATGTAGACAAATTTGCTATGGGGTGCTGTCTAAATGAACAAAACTGTAGCTTAAAGGCTGTCAGGAGGGCAGATAAACAGTTTCTATACAATTTTTTAGCACATTGAGATATATGGAAAGCATTATGTAAGTTGACATTAACACCATTAATAACATATAAATGTAAATTTATTTAAATTTGTGGTCATAAAATAAATCCTTGGGAGATTGTGAAGCCCGTTATAAAATACCCATTTTTCTTAAATTTCCCTTAATAAATTTTCTTTAATTTTAGAAAATTCTGAGCACTCACAGTGGAGTAAACCGCAATACAAATGGAGTTCCTCCTCTTCTTCACCCTCCTCTCTACATCTAAGTTATACAGCAGGGTGAGGAAAGCTCCTGAGTTAAACCCCACGGATTGTTACACATAGTGTCAATTCCAGGACAATGGTCCCAAAACTGGGAGTAGGGTATGGGAGTAATTAATCTCTGAAGCTTGTCTATATGGACTAAGGAGTTCACACAGATCAGTGTGAACTCTTGTGGGTGGAAGGGTTACGTGGCACAAAATGACCATGAACTCAGAATGGACAAAATTAATACTGAACGAATTTTGTTCAGCCCAAGTGAGGTCCAAGCAATATCTTGGTTCACAGAGAAACACATGAGGTTTTATAACAATTGTTGAGACTGTGACTGGGTTTGAGAAGCAAAATTAAGCTCCCTCCAGCTCTAGAAAATCTCTTTGTTACTGGGGCTTGCTTCTTATTTTTGCAAATAGCACAGATTTAAACAGGATCAAAAAATCCCATGTTGATCCACCACTGAAGAATATGTGACAGTGCTTAATGTAGTATCCCAATTGTTGAGAAGTCTTTCATCATATTACATGATTTTCCTGGTCACTCTAGTATTGTTGCCAGGGGCCTGAAGACACTGACATAATAACCAAGACTCACCTGGGACCTCCATTCAAACCCTGTGCATGTGGGCCCAGGAGCCTAATTTTAGCACAGGCCTGGGCCTCCAGTTCTGAGCCGAGCTGAGCTGTAGGTGTGCCCATCTCCAGCCCTGTCTATGGCTATGTTTCTTGGTGGGACCTTGGACCTGCACTGTAAGCAGTTTGCCTCCTGGTTGAACTCTCTCAGACCTGTGCTGTAGCTCCAGTCCTGCTTCTCAGCCCCATCTTATCTTTCTCCTGACTGGCCCCAGCTCTGATTTGCTGCTTGCTGTGCTGTTGATGCCCTCCAGTGCTTGCACCTGATTCTGCCTTCCATGATTAAGTACTTCGGAATGTCACCCACTCCTGAGGGATGTTGCCTGTGCCTGATCACCTTTAGCTCCTGGCTCCTCCTCCACTGTGGGACAGTCCGACTCCTTCTGCTCTCTGGAAACTGTAGGAAAGGGGGACATAGCTACTATGCTTTTGTCAGAAGTGCTTAGAGCATTGTGTGTGCACCAGGAATGGTAGAAGAGCCTTTTCAGGCTGAGGAATGAAGGAGCTCTGAGCTGCTCAGCCTTACCAGTGTGGAGACAGTTCTGTTCTGTGTGCTGACAAACATGCCAAGAAATAATGAGTGGGTTTTACCCTGGAAAGGCCTGTATAGAGATCACACTTGGCATGCTCTTAAGTCTCTGAAGTCCTGTTGGGGATCTGTGTCTTCACAGGGCTCACAGCAGCCGTAATTATGAAGCGCAGAGTCTATTTCTCACCATGTTTCTGTCATGGCACCAGCCACTTCATCAGAGGACCTATCTCATTTGATTTTTCTTTATGTTTGCTGCTTCTACTTTCTAAACTGTAATTCTGGAGTATCCATGAACATTGGCAATTAACACTTCGTCTCTGACTACCACCCATCTGCACAACCTATCTGCAGGCAGCCTGCCCAGCTCTGCCTGGCAAAACAACAGCAGACATAAGTATTGAAATCTACCCCACGTATGGAATGGTTTGGTAGGTCCGGAGACTGCTGGCAGATAGGGAAAGAAAATTTGCTGTGGGCAGACACAGGACTGCTCTTTCTGACATTCCCAGGCAATAAATACCTTTGACTAATTTAACATGATTAACAAAAACAAAAAACCTCATTGCGTTCCTTTTTTAGTCTTGTCTTCATGCTAGCTTAAGTGCTAAAAAAACCCATGAGGTAATTTAATCAAAAGTCCCTGGAAAAAAAAACAAAACAACAAATCATTTACCTCATAGAATAATTTCAAAATAAATTTTATGCCCACAGTTTCATGGATGAGATATTTCAGTATGATGGTTTCCATCTTAATGGCTTAATCAAACTATTTTTTAGGTTTATGTCATTTCTTATTTGTCTGAACTACTTACTGAGTATAAAATATCTGTACAGTTCATTATTCCTTTCATATTTCTGAAGAAAGATGTGAATCTGGTATGATTAGGGGTTTTTTTAGGGCAGTTCTTTGCTGGAAAAGGGAATAGTGTTTTTGAATTTTAGATACAGGATTTAAACTTCAAAGTCTTTTTTTGTTCTTTTATCACTTTGTCCTCCAGTATAGACTATTTTGTGTGTGTATATATATCTGTACAGAAACAACCTTCAAAGATCACAGGAAATTATTTTAGCAATATCTCAGAAGGTGGCCTCCAACAGCAATTTTTATTACTGCAAGGGATGCCATAAAATAGATTTTTGCTTCTGTCTGTTCCCACATTGAATTCAGGCTCTTCTCTATCAGAGACAATGATATTATTACTTCTTTATCCTCTAACCCACTCCTCACTGGTTCCCTCCTATCTCACAGGATACATAAGACTTTGGGAGAGAGTCCTCTAACAAAATTTAATGGTATCTGCTATTTTTTTATGAGCTCAAGTTCACTGTACTATAAGAAATGAAAAAGACACACCATTATTTTCTGTACTGAAAGACAAGAACAATCCAAATAAGCTCAGGATTAATTGTGCTAAATAATTTATTTATACTAAGGGAGAATGTTCACAGAAGTAAAAATGGGAATGTGGTAGGTAGCAAGTCTGTTGAGATTTGATGGGGGGGGGAAAAATAGAGTGGTGCTGTCTTCATTTGGGAACCTGCAGCTCAAACACCTTAATTCTGTAAAGTACTTTAGTACTTTGGACCTATATTTAAGCAATTCTCTTCTTTGTTAGTGTTATTGTTGGGAAAAAAATTGGAGGCTAAGACTAGGAACATATTCCCAAATCTATGAAATAAATGGCTTTATCACAGTCTCACAGGAAGCCTGTTGCAGCCTCAGGAATTGGATTACTGCCCCCTTATTATGAGTCCAATACCATGATTTTAAATTAATGTCTTTTATGGCTATTTGGATAGGAAAATCTTTGCCTCTGTACATGTCTTCTGACTTCTTAGCTCTATACTCATGGCAGGATTACAGATTCCAGTAGACAGGTCTATTTTTCTTTTTGTCTGTACTGTCCTTCAGCATTTGTACCAGAGACAGTTTATTTTCTGTTTCTGACTCAGGGCAAGTGATTGTACTAATCAGATAAAATAGATCTCAAGTAACTGTAATGGATATAGGCTGTTTTAAGCCTATTGAGACACAACAGAAGAACCAAGCAGCAATAAGATGTCCTTTTGGTAGTAAGTGGTCTGATATGTTAGTGAATAGGAAGAAAACTCAATTAAATAGCATTTTAGTTGATATGGATGTACAGATATCTCAATGATGCCATTTAATTTTCATTGCAGTTTGTTAAATAAAGCTGTGGTGTTTTTGGTTTTGTGTTTGAGGATTTTGCAATTTGCAAATGAGAGGTGGGAGATTAATGCAAAAAATTCATCTGTGATGAGAGAGAAACAACATTGCTCCTAGTCAGCATGATCCATGTGAGACATAACATTTACTATTGGGGGAGAGGGGGAATACGGTGTTTTAGTACAAGTTAACCAAGCACTTCACTGGAAGAAATTAATTTCTACCTCCAGAATGATCATATCACTTACTGTGCCAACGTAAGGACCCTACCTGAACAGCACATCTTTCCAAAGACAAGAAGGCACTTTTTAATATTATCACAAGCTATCCTGCATCTATTCTTTGCTGAAGTTTGCAGCTGATTTGTTCTGGGGAGAATGTTACTTAACATACCACTTTTTTTGTTTACAGTGAGATTTACTGTATAAAAAAATACAATTAGAAATATATTAGAAATCGTGAGTATAATTTCTGTTTCAGAATCACCTTTCAAAATATTTGTGTTGCACATTCCTGTAAGGTGCTTTCACCTTCTCTTTAATAGTGCTGAGTGGATTTTTGTGGTATAAAATATTAATTTTTCCATCTGAATAAAAAGGATTAAAAACAAAACTGTGCTTAGAAATTGTGGAATTTCTGTAATATCCTTCACAATTTAAAAAATAGCTCATCTTATGCTTTCTTTTTTTGGTTTCACAGATGATTACCATCACAAGAGACTTTCCTCTGCTCTGCCTCTGGAAATGTACAGATTATAAATGAAGACAAAATATCAGTACTGAGAAAATCTTTTTGTTCGAGGACATATATTTTATGCTTCATATTTTATCAATCCATTAAAACACCTTGGGTATTAATAGAGCATTTCCTTTGCAAATAAAGTATAAAGAAAAATAATGGGTCTTTCTCGAAATGATAACATCCTATCCTAAAATGTCTGCTGTTTCTAATCTTTCTCAATTGTGTGGCCATATTATTCCGACAATCCTGGGGACAAAGTATGTCCTTCAGAATGCCCACAGGAGCTCATCCAAGTGCCATGTTCCTCATGCCTTTGTCTCCTCTGGCTGCAAGCTTTTTCTGAATCACTTTCTTGCTGTCCTTGATGATTGCTAATGTTGTATCTTTTCTGGGATGTGGAAGCTGCTAACTCATGCCTACTGTTGAGAAGAGAGGTTTACTAGCACAGCCTTGACTGTAGTATCTGAGCAGTCATCAGCGAGCTGGCAGTGGTGATCCAGCACCTGCAGCCATGACAATGCCTTCTCTGGATGGTGAGCTATTCCTCACTCAGCTGAGGCTCAGCAGGAGCCACCTCTTGGAAGGTGTTTCTGGGTTTGAGAGTAACATAGTGCTGTCCCTGCATGAAGGAACCTCCCTAAATATCCTCCAAGGTCCATAAGGGATACTAATGTGGTGCCGCTGGAACACACTGCTGAGCTGCCAGGTGACTCCTGTGCACCTGTAACCCTGCTGCCACTTACGGCTCCCCTTGGCATACTGAATTCCAGCTCTGCAGCTGCCTAACAAGGAAACAGCTCTGGAATAGAAAGTTCTTCAGGATAAGGCAGCTGGTTAACAGATTCTTTCTTTCTAGTACAGCATCTGATTGGTGGCAAATTTTCACCAGCACGAGGGGAGCTTTGTTTAGAAAATAGCAGAAATTTCCTCAAATGGTTGTTTTCATACATCTGGAGGACAAGTATCACTTGAGGTAAGTCTAAAAGATAAGATGTAATAAACATATAGTATAAATGAGGTCCACAAAGTCATAAAAGAATATGGAAATCACCTTAAAGACATTGTTGTAATAACTTATATTGAAATATATTTTCTAAGGCTGATTGGACCATGATTTACAATGCAATTTAAGATAATACTTCGAAACAAAGAATGAAAGTTAATTTATAATTTTAATTAACACAGCTAATTAAAATAGAAATAATTTGATAGAGCTTGCAAAAAATAGAAAACTCATATCTTCCCCAACTATTTTATTTGCCTTATACTCAGTGTGTTGGGTTTTTTGCCTTTTTTTTTTTTAAAGGCTGCTAGTTTTCTTAGCATTTGTAGTCTACAACTGGCTAAATGAAGCAAGTTTTTAGGTTTTATATGTATGCTAGCAAGCATAATTAAAACCCTCTTATTTCTCAAGTGTTTCACATTTCACATGCTTAAACATCAAAGATCTACTATTCAAAAAAAAAAAAAATCCCTCATTCTGATAGCATCTACATGGTCATAGTTGTTCTGAATCCTTGTAACATCATGGGATAGTAATATTAAGACAATACCTTTAAGGGAAATAGAGAAATACTGCTTGGTATTTTTAAATGTAAGATTAAAATCCAAACCTTAATTATTAAGTCTAAAGAACACAGCCTTTTTTAGCATAAAATGAGAATACATTTAATAGTATTTTTAGATGTTATTGTCTTAGGATTCATGATTTAAAATAAAATTTAAATGTAAAAAAAATAAACTTTTGTTTTCAAGTGATGGCTCATTATTATATAAAAGTATTTTTTATAAGTAATGACTTCACTAGCTATCAAATGAGAATAATTACTTCAGATAAGAGATGAAAAAGAGTTAAAGTAGGGTAAAAATGGGGAAGCCAGAGAAAATGCTAAGGTTTTTTTGATCAGAACCAGTGTGAGTTATAAGAGCATCCTGTATAGAAAATTACTTTTAAAATTTTAAACTAGAAAACACTAAGTGCAAATAACATTAAATAAGGAATTTATTAAATAAGTAAATAACTTTTAATAATCAACAATTTCATTGCATACATGTAAACATTCATGTAAACAAAGGATGGTATGTAGCTTTAACATAATTTAAAAGACATTAGAAATATTTTAGATAACAAAGTTTTTAAACTTTATTAACAACTACACTCAGACTTATTAAACAAAATTCCACTAGATAATTGCAGCATTTTGACCATATAAACAAAAAATCCCACAAGTCCATATAGCCAAAGTAGCTTAAGCTTTTCTAGAGCCAAGAGGGGATATATTTGTAGTTCTTGGAGAAATCAGGTAGAAGAAGTGTGGTGCTAGCTGTAGCTCAGTTTGAAGAAGTTTCACTGGGGAGGAAAGATCAGCTTCATTCAAGAAGGTCTAGTTTTATGAAGTGCATCTTAGTGTTAAGCTAACAAATGTTTTGCCTGAGAAGCTTTATTGCAGTTTACAAAAATAGGGTGTTCAAGAAACTCTTGTATGAAATGGTTAGTTGTCTTTATCCATAAGTCAGTACTTCTGTTGATTTGATGAAGTCTGAAATATCATTGATTATACTCTCTAGCTACAGAATTATGTCAGAAGGAATTTGAGAGTAAGTGTAATTGTATATTGAATTTTAATCTGCTTGCTCGTACTCACTTAATTTTCATTGTTGGACATTGACCAACACACGTTTTGAGATGCAAATGTAAAGTGGGAAAATCTAATATGTCATGCACAAAGGACCGACATTTAAAGGAATGGATATTTAATAGAAGCATTCTCTTATGAATATAGTATCCAGAAGCACACAGACGAGGATTATTGAACCTGGATATTAAGCAAACTCAAGTTTGAAAGTTGGATCATTAATGTGAACAATACTGAACTAGTGATTATATTGATTAGTAGTTATTATTGAAATTAATTTTGCTGTCTCATAATGATTGGGTAATTACTTTAGGGTCAATGAATTCGGGTTAATCAAATGCTTACTGTGGAAATGACCATGGGAAATGTGTAGAGACAAGCTGGATGACTGCTATTGGTCATTATTAATTATTAACATTTCTAGTTATTAAAATTTCTCAAAGGTAAGCCAATCAATTATTTTAGTTCAGTAATTTGTCTACTCGGTGCCTTCAGCATTGTACTTTGGAAGTCAAATCCAATGTTCTAAATACAATTAACATTGAAGTGATTTGACCCAGTTCTTACAAGATATGATTTCATCATTTAAGGGCGAGGGGGAACATTGTTCAAACTGTGACACTGGTAGCTTAGGAATTTTTTTTTCTTAAAACCAATTTCTACTAGAAGATCTTCTCAGCTTCCAGTTGAGAAAGAATATAAGAATAGAGGGAAATAAGGCAAAACTTAGGTGAAACAGTACCATTTTTCAATAAACACGAAAACCTAAATCATAGTGTATGATATAGCCTCCTGAAGGTTTTCAGTTTGTCCTTTTAATTAGCCATTATCACAGCTTAGATGTCATCTAGTCCAATCACCCTCCTCAAGCAGCATCAGCTAGAAGAGTTTGCCCCAGACCATGTCTAGGCGAGTGTTGAATATTTCCAGGAGTGGAAACTGCACAACCTGACCGAGCAATCTGTTCCAGTGTTTGGTCACTGTCAGAGTAAAAAAGCTTTTTTCATTTTTTTATATGTAATTTCCCACAACCAGCACAAATGGACACAAGGAAAAATAAAGTCTGTGCAAACCAACATCATAACTTGTTCCTTTAACATATGTAGTATGAGAATTTACACTAGTTGATTTTATATGTATATATGCTTCCATGCTTTTTTTCTCTCTAAAAAATTTCTCTCTAAATTACTCTGATTTTTCATTAGTTTAGTGGGATTTGTCCTGACAGTTTTATGTTGGAATGTCCATACATGTGAAAGACTACCTTTTTAGAAGTAAGGTATTTAAACTGAAACTCAATTTTTTTAAGATAGACTAAGTAGATATATATATATATGTACTGCACAAAGACAATTCCTTCCTTAATCATGAATAATTCACCATGGGCATCACTGTTGCCCTCACCTCCCCAGACCAGTACCTATAGCTGATTTAGCCCTTGATTTTTTGTGCAGCTCTAGCCTAAGTTCAACAAAACCCTCACCTCTGGAGGTAAAGCTGTGCATGTGCACAGCAGCTCCATGGCATGTTTAAAGCCAGGTCAGGCTTGCAGCTCTTATGGGGTAAGAGGAAAGGCATCACTGTACTCCACGCCTCCACAGTAAGGCAGTCAAGAGGAGACATCATGCAGTGACCCTTGAAGGGTTCTGAAACATACTCCCAGCAAAAAAATAACCCAACTGTAAGAGGATAATTACAGTAATTTGGTGACTTGGATTTTGTGGTTGAGGAAAGCTCAGGCCCGACAGTATTTAAGATTTTATGAATTCAATTTGCCTAATGAGGTGCAGCAGAGGTGACAGCATCCCTAGCGCAAAGCGTGTGTTTAATTTTGACGAGTTATGCATGGCCAGAAACAACAGCAATTTCCTTTTGACAAGCATTATTACTTATAAATCAAACTAGTGGCACAACAGCATTAATGCAAAAGGATGAGCAGATTAAACAAACTGTTTGAGTTGTTCCCAACTCTCATCTCACAAGTGTTCACGCAACAAGACACAGACAGGCCTTTAGCTTTGCCCTTTAGCTTTGGTTCCATGGCAGATGACACCTATTTTATTCTCCGCTTAAGGAATCCTGCATCCTGCCCTTTACTTCCACACAGATCTGGGCAGGGTGTGTGAGGGTCCATGGAACCAGGGGAGGCTCAGGCATTGAGCTCAGAGGTCTTTGCAATATGCAGTATTTGAGAAGGCTTTGCTGAGGAGACTCTGGCAGAGGGGACAAGGTAGAGGAGTCCGTGCTCTTGAGAAAGAGAAAGCAGGATTGTGGGGGTGCCCAAAGAGTAGCTCTCAGACAGTGCCAACATGCAACTGAGAGGTTGTAAATGTACAGGACATCTCTGTGACCTTATTGATGAAGTCACTAAATCGCCTTTTTGGTTGGGTGTCACACTTTTATGACATGGCACAAAAAGGCCTTAAAATTTGAAAAACATACCCATCAGAGAGTTTAAAAAAAGAATCTTAAAATTACTTCTCTTCTTAGAAGTGGATACTTCACAGAAATATTAGGAGCTAAAGCATTTGTCAACTTGAAATACCTCTTGAAATACCAAAAGCTACTTGTGTGTAAAACAAGATTCAAGTGGTTGCAGCTGCCTTTCAGTAACTTTGTTATGCCATGGATGCCTTGTAGAAGTTGTACACGCTTGAATGCCACATAGCATGATCCTTTTTGCAAGTAAAATTTTGTTGTCAAAAGGTTCAAAAGGGAAAGAAACAACAAAAAGGAACTGTTTGGTCTAGTAAAGACTTGTGTAAATATTGTAACAATATTTCCCTGGCATCACTTCAGGATAAAGTAATAGCTGTGCTATTGTGTATTTTTATAACAACAGTGAAATTCTGAAGTCATATAACCTCAGAGCAGCAGCAACTGTCTACTTTCTTGTTGAGAAATGGCAAAGAGGTTTTTTTCCTCCCTCGATGAAATTATGTGATTTAGCCAAAGACGAAGTTCAATGTAGTTTTTAAGCCAATATTTGAAATTCTCTTTAGATATGTGTGCACATACGGTAGTCTGACTGCACCTGGCCCAATATCTCTTCTTAACTGGAAAAAACAGCAGTGATGTGCTTCAGTGGGATCACTATCAACCACTAGTTTTACAATACCGCTCTGGCAGCTCTTCTCACCACAAAGTAAGGGGGGGATACTCAGCACTGTAAGGACCACACACAGCTAATACCTGTCATAAGGAAATAGCATTCTTAAACCATTATTGTAAGAACTTAGTGGTCTTAGTCCCTTAACAGAGTGACCATCTCATTATGATCTTCTCTTTAGGAAAGGATTATAAAACTACTGTTATTGGGTGAAGCTGTTTAAGGATATTTGTTACCTTAAAGATAGAGCTGCAATTCTATTCACCTGATCAATATGGCTCTTCTCCTTTGTAAAGACCAATCTATACGTGTACTCCATCTGCACATATATATATATGAATAAGTGTATATATTAATTTATATTGTTACTCTACCTATTACTCTTAATTATATTCCTGTATATAAAATAACCTTCTAAAATTCTTTGACAATCATAACAATATTTAGTTATCTCTGTTGAATCACACCATTTAAAATTCAAATCTTTCTAAGTTTAATGATATAATGAACTAGATGTAATTTAAATATTGGAGGATAGAACTTTTAGCTTAGCAAACTATGATGGCTATGAACATAGGAATAAGGTATGTAGCATAAAAAGAGTCATGAAGGATCACTGAATTTTTGATGAGGGAAATAATAATCATTATATTGATCATTACAGGAATTTAGGCATCTGGACTAATATTAAAAATAGTAATAAGAATGGTTCATTCATGGAATTGAAGTCATACAAACACCTGTGCTTACAAATACAGTAAATAGATGCAAGAGCAGTTGATAGAACTAACATATCAAATTATTTAGTTTTGTGTAAAAAAAAAGATAAATTGAAGCTTTCTGCCTGGACTTGATAATTTTTATTTTCATGGTTATCTAGGAGAAAATCCATTGAAACAAAATTGTACCAAGTTTGCTAGTTGTTTTCCATAGTTTCACCTAAATGTTTTGTTTTTAAATTGAACTTCATGATTGGTAGAAAAGCTAAGTTAAAAGAAACATTTAAATCAGACAAAAAGTAGTATGAGAAACAATATTGTCATGGAACTGATGAAAAAAATCTTATCAGAGTTGTGACAAAGTAGTTAATGGCCTGACAGATACTGCGAATTTTATTTGCAGAATACAAAACCAGAAAATAGAAATTTCAGTAAAAACATTCAGATGTTCTGTAGGTCCTTCAATTTTATACAGAGTAATATATGACAAGTATTCTTATATTTTATAGAACAAATACAAGCTCTTTATAGTTATGCTTTGTCAAATTCTAATACAGTCCTGTGTCTTACCGGATCTTCTGATCCTTGGATCTTATTGGAACAGTGGTTTCCCACTTTTCTTCATGGAACTGCGATTCGTGAATTATTTTGAGAAGCCAACTGGCTATAGTGTGTGCACTGTTACACGTGCCCTGGATCTTCTGTGGGTACACATATGAATATCTAAGTACATGGTTCGTTTTTTTCAAGCACTAGAATTCTGTTGTGCAACAGTTATTCACATTATGCTACTGTATTCTTGTACTCTGCTTCTGTCAGTGTAACTGTTTCTTAAGGTACAATTTTGGTAAATGACCTCTTTAAATGTAAGATGAGAATATTGACATAACAGACTGATTCACAATTAGTCCTTTAATTGCTTACAGCTAATAAGATCAGGACAGTAATAAAATGGTCCTGTCAGGTTAACATCCAGAGAAAAGCTTTGAGAAGTAAATTTGATTAACAAAAGGAGTAGAAATATGGCTTGTTCAGCTACATTTACATCAGAACTATAAGGTGGATTTTTGTAGATTTAATAAGTTATTTTGTCAACATTTTCTTGGTTTGGAAAGCCATTGACTTGAAAAAATATATTTTGATATACACTATGGCCCAGATACTTTGCTTTACATGTCAAACAGTTGCAAAGGATATAGCCCCTGTGTTCTCAGTTCACTAATGCTTACTTAGCCTCTTGGAGTTTCCAGGAGACTGCAGTGAGCTGCCAGCTCCTGAGGGTAATGTAAATCTTCCATCAGTTTCTGCCATCAGACACAACTTTACACACTGCAGAGCCTTAGTTATCATTAAGAAGTACTAAGAAAATATCCTGAAATCCTACTTTGAATGAATCGTGTTCTCCTGTATTAATCTCTTGAGACTGTTGTATCTGTAAGGAGGCCTATGATAAACTCATACTGCTGCTGTATATGGTAGGTGGTTAAAGTCAGCAGTCTGGAGTTTCTAGTTTACATTGCAATTTTGTGTAGACTCCTCTATGAAGAGAGAAACTACGCAAGCACTTTCAGACACAGTTTTCTGCTTTATGGATTTAAAGCATTCTTAAGATCAGTTATGGATAGCTGTAGCAAACTGGCAAATAAACATAAAAATGTTAAATATAGTTTAATACCCCTTTTCAGGTAAAAAGCTAAAATAAATATTTTAGGATTAAGCATAGTTAAACCAAACATTTGTAGCAAAATTATGCAGGCCCATAACAGGTACAGACAGAACATGGTATTTAAAGATAACAGTGATAAGTTAAATGTAACTGTGATAAGTGAAGTGTTAACAAAATATAAGGTCACTATAAATATAAGGTCACAATAAATGGTGCAACAAGAAACAAAGCAATATATTAGTTCAAGTTTGACTGAATGAGATATTAAATAATATATATTCTTGAAGAGGTCTGCCTGGGAAAAACTGGACTGATTTTGAAGGTCTCATTGAAATAGAATGCTTAGAGAAATATTTTGAATTGCAGCTATTGACATATACTATATTTTAAGATCTATTAAAAGATTTTATCTTTTGCAAAAATAAAAAATAAAACACATGAAAAAAGCAACACAGCTCAGTAAATCTAGGACACATTTAATCTACTGAAGTGTGTAAAAGCATAAAATACTAAATTCAGCAACTTTTAATTCTAAATATACCATATACAAACACATACTGTAGGTACTTTAAGGAAGAATAATTGTCTACATAGAGAAGAGAGAGCATAATGTTAGAGACTCATACAGATGGCCAGCTGGGAGTTGTTAAAGCTACAGTAAAACTAAATTGATTTTATATATATATATATATATATATTTGTTTTACAGACTTTACAAATAGTCCAAATGTCTAAATTACACAACCAAAAGAACTACTCTTGACATGGAAGAGAGACAACATTTTACATCATCATCTTTTATTTTTTTTCCTTTAGAGTTTAAATATTTCAAAATGTCATGTATACAATGCGAAACTTGAAAGGAGTGCTCCATATCTACCATATGGGCTACCATATGGTAAATATAGTCATTTGCAGGTCAGTTGCTGGTCCACCGTAGGTCTCACTGATGTCAGTGTTTATAAGACTGGGCATTTCTTTGTGTTCTCATCCAGTTTTGATGAAACTCAGTTAAAGTTTATGTAAATAATACCATGGTGCTGTTTAAAAACCCGATTGGGTTGCAACTGGTATGCTTTTTGTTTCTGTTCACAGCTCCGATGATACTCTTTGGTGCCTTCCCTTTAAGTCACGCAAATCTAGTCTGCAACTTGCTGAGGCACTCAAGATAATTAAATATCACATTTTCCATTGCCACATTGGATCCATAGATCTTTATGTCATTATAAAATGAAACAAAACACTGGGGTTACATTTACTGTGATTTCCAGATGAATGTCAGGGGCTACAGAGGCTAGGGAGTCTTAGAAGAGGTTGGCTTAGCACCGTCTCTTGAGATAGCCTTACTCACCTGCCACGCATACCTGAATTTAGCAGTCCTGTCCTGGTGGGCTTCCTTACACTGTTTTTGTCTTCAGACTTCTGGAAAGAGTTTAACTTCACTCATGGCCTGCCATGCAGTGAGACTACCTAATCACTAGTCAGGTGGCTACCCTGCTTTGTAAAATCGTGGTTGACTTCGCTGTTGATGTATTTTCATTAGTGTACTTCTTTGATATTTTCTTGCCTAGGAAGAGAAGGAGATGTCAAAGCAGGGTGAATCAAGATTATAAAATCCCTGACTTCTCTCCTTTGCCATCTAACCAAGGATCCCGAGATGCAAACATACAGTAATGGCATACCTGGGCATTGGTCTCTCTGCTCTGGGTCTAGTTCATTACTGCTCATGAACACTAGTTGCTATGTTTGCAGCAATTTTGTAGTGCTGCAACTGACCCAGAAAAACAGCACAGAGAAGACTCTGATGTCTTGTGTAGAGTGACACTTTATTAGAAAATACAACCTGATCAAGATTCAGAGGCAGGTTCCTTCTTTATTTGGTACTTCATCCATTCAGTAGGCATAGCACATATTTTGACAGTTCTATAGCTTACTGTTTCTCTTTGCAGAGTGAATTAAATGATCAGTGTGTTTTGTGAGAATGGCTAAGCATAATAATCTCATTAATAATAATTCCCTTCATATATTAGATTCAAAGACATTGCTGTACACTGAAACAATTTGTTGGCTTAGAATAGCTTGCAGCAAGAGCTTGATGGATTAAAGAAAGATGAGTTGTTAATTCCAGCTGTTCTCAGGTACACCCTCAGTTCTGCTTCAGCAGCAAAAAAATTTTTCCCAGAAGGAAAGAGTCCTCCTTGGTACACATAGTTGCCTTGCTGACAGTCTCGACCCAGAGACTATCCATGTCATTATTTTTGGTGAATAACACGAACAGCAATGAAATTACCCAATTGTTTTCGATTTCCAGTCATACTACTGAACTGCCGGTGAAACTGATTTCTGTGACAAAGAGAAGGGACTGAACCACAACTGTGGTTAAGTCCACAGAACTGGAAGGGAATTCTGTGCCCGCAACGTTGCTACCTTTTGTTATTGCCCGCATCCATGTGTATAAGTCCTTTCAGAATGTTAAAAGTAGAAAAGTGTGAAGGAAAACTATAGGTAGACTTCCAAGGGAATTATTTCTCTCTCCCTTTCATCTCTCCTGATTCACCCAAGTTTAAAAGCTCTCGAAATAGGAAATACAGATCTGAACTGCTTCTGCTTCTAATTTGACCTGACCCCATCACATTTTCCAATTTTCATTACTACTACCAGTGTTCATTCAGTTCTGTGCAGGGCCTGATATGTAATTTTTGTCTCTTCATTTTCCTCATGATTCTTTCTGATGCTTGACAGCAGGTGTCTGTGTAAAGCAAGAGAAGACGTAAAGAAAGGAATTTTCTGTTTTCAGGGCAATTTTGCTTCAGAACTTATCTTAGTGCTATAGCAGCATTAAATTGATGGATATGAGGTAAAGACAAAATAAAATTAAAAAATCAGGAAATATGTGGTGCTGTTTCTTGAAAATTATTGAAATAAAACTGAGATAGACAATTATTTTTATTATAATTGCATGAGATTACTTTCAAAACTTAGATATCTTTTGAAGTCAAATTGCCTACTTATATTTTTTTATCATATGTATATTATATATTTTATATCCTATTTTTACTGAAAAAATCAAAATGTTGCATGGAGTTACCTACTTTCACTTTTTTTTTTCTTTTTAAAAATGAAGATCCTTCAGCTCATTTTTTTGTATCTGATTTTGTAGTAAAAAGAAAGTGACTTCAAATAGCTTACTTGGAACATACAAGTGTTAGTTGTTTTCTCCTATCTTGACTATATTACTGAAGGTGAAATAAAGTCTTCTTTAGCTCTGATGATTATCATAATGAAAAACATAGGTTTGCTAATGGCAGACTAATGTAGATTCTTGGTGCAGTTTACAACGAAATCTGCACAGATTTAGAGTAAACAACTTCCTGAATGTGGGTGGCTTTCCCCCCCTAATTTTCTTTTCCCATTGAAATACAGGTCTTGTTGGAACACAGAAGACAGAAAGACTTGGCCTCTTAAACTTATAATTAACAAGAAAGTACTGCTCCTTAAATACATTCTTCTGGTTTGTAGAAACCTTTGATGTAAAGGTATCTTCATACAGTGTTTAATTTTTAAGGGTATCTTGCTCTTGAGTAAGAACAACTTTGAATAACTATGTTCCAAGGCTAATTCATTCAATTATGTGATACAAATACAATGTAGTGTAATCCCAGTGATCCTTTCTGTGCATGAGGAATTAGTTTTCCCTTGTACCATTTTTGAAATAGAAATGGTACTTTTTCTTTTTTTCTTTATGTCCTACTAGTCTGGAATTTTTAATCTGCTTCTTTAAAAAAAAACATTGCTCTGACAACAGAGACCATTTTCAGTAATGTTTTGTTCCTTTCTCATTGAGCCATGATAACATGGAATATTATTTGAAGGAAAGTTAATTTATGTGTTTTCAAAATATTCTTTCACATAAAGTAAGAAGAGTCTTGAGCTACACTGATTGTTAAAATGCAGCGTTCTGCAATTGAATAGCATTGTTCAGTAAATTTTTCAGCATCACAAGGAAATATACTGTCCTCTCTCTGCTTTTTTCTGCTGAAGTTTGCATCCCAATGAAAACAAGCTTCATTACTCAGAGTTGCAATGTTATGAGCATACATGGTTTAAGTCATTAACAAAATTAACAACTATTTAGTTCACCAACACATTAGAAAGTGTATATTATTTGTGGAATATAGAGTCAAAATTGCCGTGTCAATAAATTTATTCTACATGTAAAATATTTTGTTTATGGTGTGTTTTTTTCTTTTCATTTTTTTCACTGCATTATTGCCTTCTCTCACCTATGCATTTCATCAGGAAAGGGTTTTGTTGTTTAATAGTATATGGGTTTTTAAGAATTCTATTCAGTTTATTTATGAGTGTTGTACAAGAGAGGAAGGTGAATGGGGTATTTTCTTCCTGGGCACGCGCAAAACAGAGAGCAGCGTGATTTATTCTCATCATAACAAAGAATGACAATAGTTTGTAGAAGGATGAGAGAGTTTTAAGTCACTCCAACACAGTGGCTGTTTTTTGCTGCTAGAGTATGTTTCTAGTGCTTCCCAGAATAAAAGAAATATGCTTAAGGTCACTGACAACTGAAAATGAGGAGCTGCAGTATATATGCCTATAAGAAAAGCTGTTTATATTAGTGGGGCTGCTTTGCTCCCTATATAGCACAAGGCACAGTTTTCTCAGTTAGGAATCTGAAATAGTACTTATACTGAGAAGGACATCACTATGGTGTAGCCAATGGTAAGTGTGAAGCACAAAATTGTATCCAAGGTTCTTCCTTAATCCAATCTTCTTCCACAATTTTCTGGTTTGGTTTGGTTTGGGGTTTTTTGTGATTTGTTGTTGGTTTAGGTGGTTGGTTGGTTGGTTGGTTGGTTGGGTTGGTGATGCCTGCTTAGCAGGTGCTACGAAAAAAATTCAGGAGCCGTAAGCTGGGGTGAGATAAGAAAGGGTTTAATTATGCCAAGGCAATAGATGTTACACGGCGCGCCCCGGGCTGTGCCCAAGATGTTACATTTATAGCAATATCTGGCCAATCCCAAGTGTGTCCATCCTCTAACTTTTGGCCTGGTCCACCCCCTGGCCCGCCTCTCGGAATTGGGTCTGGGGTGCTTTTTGGGACCCCCTCTTCATCATCTTCATCATCTTCAGGGTACAGAGAGCAGGGTGACCCAGTTCTTTAACTCTGTCCTGCGGTTTAGGCCAAGATACAAGCGTTCTCCAAACAAGACAGGCTTACCTTGACTAAAAGACTAAACATCTTCTCCTGGATATGGGAATAGGGTTGATATGGGGGTATGGAATGGGGTGAGAGGCTTAAGGAATGTATAAACTAAGGGGTGCTACAGGAGGGAGGGAGAAAGGGTTTCTAAAATCTATTTCTATTACCTATAAAACTTGTAAGGTTTACAAAATTAGAAAAATAAAAAACATTAGGGGTTTAAGGCATCATTGGTTAGAGGGTTTTTTTTCCAAATTGAAAAGAGGCTGCTGAACTTGGTGGATTTTAACCTCCAAATGAAGCAATATGTAGTTTTGTATACGACATTCAAAGGCCTCCTGATCTTAGTTAATCATCACCAAAAATAGCTGAGATGTACCTAATACTAATAATAATGGTTAGTCTTCGCAAACGAAGATTTTGGGAAAGGTCTTTTTACCTTTCCAGCCTGCGCAATGGATTTTTTAGGTGAGACACAGCCTGCGCTGAACTGAGCCCACCCTTTAATCCTAAGGTTCATCTGCCGGGGCCAAGCGAGCTTGGACAATGGCAGTGAGGTCCTCAGGACGTAGGTTTGTTTAGAGTGACCTTCTCATAGATGGATGGCCTCACAGGGCTAATGAGCTCCATCTGCCCGGGGGGACTGGGAATCGAACCTGGGTCGCAGCGGTTAGAGTCCCGCATGCTAACCACTAGGCCACCAGGGGTCCCCCTACCTAATACTAGGTATTAAAGTTATCACAAACTACACAGTGACAAAAGTGATCTGAAAGTGAAACAGATTCTAAGTGATCAGGAAATATCATGGTTATACAGACCTCCAAAAACAATATGAAAATTCTGCTAGGAAACTAATTCTCATTGGATGAGAGTTGAAAGGCTTCTTTGTATAAAAAGCCCTGGACTAGATTGTTTGTTATCTCTAACACTGTATTTAGTTGTGTTAAAAAGTTAGGCACCTTGCAAAAAGGTTGCTCCAGATTATAAAACAGTGACATTAACCGATCCAGTAGGAGCAGAAAACCACAGTGCATGAATTTAACACTGTTCCAAAAGCATGAAGGTTTTATATACATGAAGGGAAATAGCTGTTAACTTGTTATTAATAGGTTCACTATTTCAAGTGATTTGTGCTTGGTTGTAGTCTCAAGTACAGTTCTTAAATTCTGGAAATGAATAGTTTTTCTCTTATTTGGAAAAAGTCATCCTTGTTCCGACTAAGTATTGTATTCTCATAAGACTGTCCAGAAGTTCCAGTGAGAACCCTAACTGATTTAGAAAGAAGTAGATCAGTTGAGGATGAGGATTTGGTGGTGGGAGCAGGCAATAAGCATTATTTAATGCTTTTCAATGCAGGGATGGGAGTCATCTACGTTTACACAGAAAGATTTTTTTGTTAAAAATTTCGATTGCTTTATTGGAAACTGTGTCATTTATTGTTGCTTGTATCACATGGAATGAGAGAAGTCTTTCATAGTGTATATCTAGAATGTTTCTGGGAAGACCTTAAAGATTGAACTCCTCAGCATTTAAATCTCACTAAGAGCTGTAATAGAAGTGGCACAAGAATACAAGGGGGAAAAGTTGCTTTTATGTCAGGTGGTAAGCGTGAGGTTTCCCATCTGTTGCAGCAAGCTGAAAACCACTTCTGTTATAAAGATTCAGATTCTGCATTTTAGTCTTCTCCAATATTTAAGCACATACAGCAGCATAAACTTAAACACTAGCTTTACTACCATACAGTGTTATTGCTTTATTTTTCCCTTTAAATCTATATACGATTATATAGATTTTATTTAACACATTTCTTGCTAATGTAAGTTCATTTGGATGTTGTCAATATCTCCAGGCTTTCCTGCTCTCTTTGAGTCAAAATGTGATTGTGACTTCTGACTCTTCATTTGGTGGGAAGATAGTCTCATATGTAAAGAAACCATGCATGTGGAGAAGGTTTAAAAAAGGTATTTCACCGACTTTCGAAAACTAAATCACTATTTCGTAGATACCTTAGACTCTGCTCTGCCTCATGTTTTTGTTTGTTTGTTTTTTAATTATTTTTGTTTGGTTGGGTTTTTGTTGTTTGTTTTTGTGGGGGTTTGTTTGTTTGTTTGTTTTCAGCTCTTTATTCCTAAATAGCTGATGAATTCCCCCAGATGCAACCACATTCAAAACACTGAAATCATCTTCTGAGAGGTGGACATATAAGAAACTTTCCTATTATTGTGTCCACAGGTAGCTGATGGAATCAATGAATTACAGTTGTAATCACGGTATGTAACATGTCCCTAACCTAAAGCTAGATCAGTGGTACCTCCACAATAGAAATCCTGTGTTGTGTCAGTGGAGGGCAGCGAGCTCCTTTTTAAAACGTCTTCCCCTTTGGGAACTTGAATATAGCTAATACACCGACAACAGAATATGTAGTTGCATTACAACTTTTTATGAGATTAGAATAGCCTTCTCTTTTAGTAATAATTACTGGATATTGCTAAGAGATTTTTATTGTCTTATCTCTGCCAACATGGCAGTTCAGTATTTATTGTTCCCTTTTTTCAGAGAAAGAAAGGGAACAAGTATTAATCAGCTCTGACAACCATATTTGCTTACCTAGGAGTCACAATTTTGTCATTGCTCTAAACAGTGTTATCTGAGCTTTACATAGACTTAGTTTGAATTCCTTCAGCTTTTTTCTCACACTGTCCTTTAAAAGAGCAGAAATTTTGTATTGTGGTAGTTTGAGGTCATCCTGGTTTACACAGAGTATCTGCAGTGAATTTATCTTCCCTTAAGCTTTGATTATATTGCCTCACAGAGAGTCAGAGGGAGGCTAATGATTTTATGAGAGCCATTGCTATGTACATTTTATTTTGCAGAAAATATATAAGAGTTTTTATATGAGAAATATTGGAAGTTGCCAGGTACAGGTACTTTTTTCATTTAACTGAATTAATGTTACTAAAATGTTGGGAAACGTTATTTACTCTAATATAGTTCTATTTTTAGAAGCAGACTCACAGGTCAGAGAAGACAACTTAAAATGATAATTTCAATTTCTAGAAGTAGCTCCTCCTTTTGCAGGATGTTTTTGCACAAAACATTAGAATATTGCACAGTAATGTTTCTATCATTAAGACTGCCAGTCTTTCCTTCAGCAATTTAATAAATTACAACATTCAGGAAAATGAATGTGAATTTAACTAAAACAAATTGCTTAAATTGTATTAAACTTACACATTTTTATTCAAAATATACTGAATTCACTTTGGAAGTAAACATAAATCCAGATAGGATATTTTTATACTCAAACACATACACAAGTATTTACCTGAATTTAACTATTTGGTTTTAGAATCTGAAGAAGCAAATAATTTCTCTATGTCCATAAGGTAACAACTGACCATGCAATCAATGATAGATGGACAATTAATGAGTTTAAATCACCTTGCTATACTTAGTTCCTTTTAAATTATCATCTTCAGGGAATGTTTTCACAGTGGTAACAAACTGAATATTAGATTTATTTTTTTAATAAAATATTTTCCTTAATTTTTCCATTAAATGTTATGTTTCAGTAACTAGAATCAGACCTCTAGTTTGAATTCAGGACTGCTCATATACACTATCTATGCAGACTTTAACATGTATATTAGCAACCTGTTCATATAATTACTAGTACAATAAAAAGCATCTGATACTTTCTGGGGATATTTTACAGAATGAAGATTGATTTGTTCAGTGATTTGTGTCTGGAGAAAGTATAATGGAAGATGTAATCAATGCTTCGTTTATCCCCAGTGTACTCTTTGTAAGGCAACAACATAATCCTTTCAGTCCCTGCTTCGCAGTATTTATTGAGTGAAAGATGGTTTGAACTGCAGCAACACTGATAATACTGATGACTTTCATTGACCTACTCATTAATGTGTTATTTTAATTTTTTTTTTTCTAGTGACTAGCAGAGATGAGAATAAAACTGAAAACTAGTCAGCTGAGGCAGAACACAGAAAACATGATAGTGATACTTGGTGGAACCTAGGGTATAGGGTAGGAAGACTCAGCAGAGGGATATGAACATGCTGGATAGATGGGCCAAGGACAGTTGTAGGAGGTTTAATAAGGTGAAGTGCCAGGTCCTGCACGTAAGACACAACAACCCCATGCAACACTACAGGCTGGGAGAAGATTGGCTGGAAAGCTGCCTGGCAGAAAAGGACCTGGGGTTCCTGGTTGATAGCCTGTTGAACGTGAGCCAGGAGTGTGCCCAGGTGGCCAAGAAAGCCAATGGCATCTTGGCCTGTATCAGCAATAGTGTGGCCAGCAGGACCAGGGCAGTGATCATCCTCCTGTACTCACTACTGGTGAGGCCACAACCTCGAGTCCTATGTTCAATTTTGGGTCTCTTGCTACAAGAAGGATATTGAGGTGCTGGAGCGAGTCCAGAAAAGGGCAATGGAGCTGATGAAGGGTCTGGAGGGTAAGTCATATGACAACTGGCTGAGGAAACTGAGGTTTGTTGAGCCTGGAAAATTATGTTCAGGGGAGATCTTATTACTCTCTATGATTATCTGAAAGAAGGTTGTAGCAAGGTGGGGGTTGGTCTCTTCTATCAAGTGACAAGTGACAGGACAAGAGGAAAAGGCTTCAAGTTGAGGTAGGGAAGGTTTTAATTGGATATTAGGAAAAAATTCTTCACTAACAGGGTTATCAAGCATTGGAACTGACCAGGTAATTGCTTGAGTGACCATCCCTGGTGGTATTTAAAAGATGGGATGTAGTTTAGTGGGGGGACTTGGTAATAGTAGGTTTATGGTTGGACTCAATAATCTTAAAGGTTTTTTTCTGATCTAAATGATCTATCACTGTATAGATAAACAAAAAAGGTATTTTCATTTCTGTAATGAGTTTTAAGTTTGTTATCAGGTTTCATGATTAAAGATTAATTTGAATCTTGAGCATATTTTTCCTCAGGGAGAGGTGGTGATCAAGAATTTTTATATTATCTATATTTTATCATAAACTACAGACTTTCAAGATTTGTGTATTCTTGTCCTGTGTTCTGTATGACTTATAAAAAGATTCAGTCTCATCAGTGTCTCTGTCACACTGAGAAACATTGTGACCCTTTCTCTGATTTCCTAAAAAAATTTCATTTCATATATACAGCTGACATTGGTAGAATTTTTCTTTGGCCTCTTAATGACCCTTATTCTTAAACAAGGAATAAGTCAATTGCCTTCCTGATCATGAACCTATGAAAATTATATAAATATTTAGTAAAAATAAATTTTGAAAAATCATATCACCCTCCCATATAAAAAAATTGTAGCAGTGAATCTGCCTTGTATGGGAAGCTGTGGTTTGAGTGTGTTTCAAAATGGCTTTTTGTGGTCTCTTTGCTGGCTCATACTTTCTTCTTCCCAAAATCCCCCATGGTCAGTTCTTATCTCTGTCTCAGGAATGTCCTGAGAAGATATCAAGAAGTCTTCTCATTGGACCTTTTAACCCCTTCCTGCGATTGGGTGTCCTGTAAGCCCCCTGACCCCGTAATTGGTCACTCTGAATCCTCCAAGACCTATATATGTAACTGCCTCATCAATAAACTCTCTCTCTCGCCTCCTCTCCACATGCTGTGTGCTGTCTCTCCGGCTGCCATGGGAACACGTGGGTGGGGGGAGGGGTGAGCACCTAACCCCTCCATGCGTCCAGGATCCTGAAGAAACCCCTGGAGCTGGAGTAACCCCTTCCCTATCCACCACAAGCCGTCGGAAATGGTTCCTCAGATGGAAATGGAACTAAGACTGGTGCTGCCCCACATCATGAGGGGGGAGAGAGATCCAGAAAAATCTCATTTGTTTTAAACCACTGTACAACCCTTTGTTCCTCCCTGGGAGGAGGCAAGATGTAAGTCATGTGAGTTATAGAGTGAAGAAAAAGTATGTATAATATTGATGATAACTTCATGCTATTTTTCCCCTTCACAAGTAGTTTATATTTCCTGTTAATTTCTTTTGTTTCTTATTATTACTTACATATTTTTTACAAAAAAAAATCAGATTGAGCCAGAAATTTTGCATTCTGCTGGTTAAACTCTTTGACATTGTCAAATTACATAAATCTCCTGATATGTATAAGTCAGGAGATAAAAAGTGATGATCTGGTCCTTATTATAAGGAAAAAAACCCCCAAAAATCAATACAGGTCAGTATGTGGAACACCTCTTCACTGTTAAAAAGAATCAGTCTGTCAAGCTGTATTTTGTTAGTTTTCTGGAAAATGAGTTTCGATGATCTACAGCTTGAGGTACTTAATTTTAAATGGTGAAATAGATAACATCATATACTGTATCAATTTTCTGAGCAGACTTAAGCACAGTGTTAACTGCTCCAGTGTGACATAGTTTTACTCTGTCATCATGACTTTTAAAAGTTTTTGGGTACTTTTCTTTAAGTTCTTCAATATAACCTCTGCTATGCAGTTTCTGTTCTATATGAAAAACTGAGGAAACATATTGATTGCTCAGAATAAAATACTTAAGAAGACTCACATATTGATTAATTGTTTATATATTTTGCAAACCTTAAAAATCAATAGAAGAAACGTGTAAGAGAGTTAAACACAGTAATGGACTAGGTGCTTTCCATAGACTTGTTCTTAGGTTTCTCTAAGGCAGTGACTCATACACAGAATCATTCACAGATTTGCCCATACTTAGGTCAATCAGTAACACAGAATTCGTTTTGCTAATTCACCCCTCCCTTTCTTTTCTACATAAGAATCTTTTAAAGATGTCCAGGGGTTCATCATAGCTCATATTACATTAGTAAAAAATCAGTACTAAATATCTTTTTACATATATATATATTTTAAGTATAGATAATTGTAATCAGTAGAGAGAATAGATTCTCTTGTTCCCCAGTTAGATATCAGCTTTTCAATTATGGAACATGTCATAATAGAATAATAATTTTCATGAAATCTTGATAGAATTCTCTACTAAAGACAAGCAGGTGAGTTCTGAAAGCCTAACTTAAGGTTTCTGAAGTCATGTTGTCACCATTTGCTAGGAAAACTTACATTCAGGACCACTCAGGAAAAACATTCTGGCCCAGGAGTTTTGTGACCTCCAGGGATGGATCCCCTGTGACCCTCACAGCCTAAAACTGTATGATTTTTACTAGGTTCTTTACTGTTGCTTACTGCTGAGGGACAGAAACAAGGCAGAGGTGTTTAATGGTTTTTTGCCTCTGTTTTCAATGCGGATGATGGACCAAGGGGGTCTCAGTGCCCTGAGCTGGACGACCATGACTGCGAGACTGATCAACTCCCAGTCAACCCTGAAATTGTGTGGGATCTGCTGCTCCAGCTGGATCCCTACAAATCTATGGGGTCTGATGGGATTCATCCACAAATCCTCACATTGCTGGCTGATGTCATTGCAAAACCTCTCTTGATGATTTTTGAGCAGTCTTGGGAATCCAGAGAGGTCTCAGTTGACCGGAAGCTGGTGAATGTTGTCCAAATTTTCAAGAAGGACAAGAAGGAGGACCCTGGAAACTACAGGTCTGTTAGTCTCACTTCAGTGTCTGGTAAAGTTATGAAGAAGATTATTCTGGGAGATATTGAAAAACATCTGAAAGACAACGCAGTCATTGGTCACGGCCAACATGGCTTCATGAGAGGAAAGTCCTGCTTATCCAACCAGATTTCCTGCTATGACAAGGTAACCCACCTAGTTGATCAAGGGAAGCCAGCTGATGTAATCTTTTTGGATTTCAATAGAATTTTCAATACTATCTCTCACAGGATCCTTCTGGACAAAATGTCCAGCACACAGCTGGATAAACACATTATGCAGTAGGTGAGCAATTGCTTCATGGGTTGAGCACAGAGGGTAACAGGGAGTGGAGTTACATCAGATCGGTGACTTGTCACTAGTGGGGTTCTACAGGGCTCCATCTTAGGCCTTGTGCTCTTCAACATCTTTGTAAATGACTTGGACACAGGACTGGAAGGGATATTAAACAAGATTCAGATGACACAAAACTCAGAGGAGCTGCTCTGAAGCCCTGCAGAGAGACCTTGACAAATGATAAGACTGGGCAATCAGCAACCATATAAAGTTCAACAAGAGGAAGTGCTGGATTCTGTATGTGGGATGGGGCAACCCTAGATGTATGTACAGACTGGAGAATGAGATGCTGGAAAGCAGTGCCATGGAAAGGGACCTGGGGGTCCTGGTCAATGGCAAGTTGAGTATGAGTTAGCAGTGCTCTGGCAGCCATGAGGGACCCATGTCCTAGGGGGCATCAGGCAAAGCATTGCCAGCCAGTCAAGGAAGGGGATTGTCCAGCTCTGCTCTGCACTGGGGCGGCCTCACCTTGAATATTGTGTGCAGTTTTGGGCACTGCAATAAAAAGAAGACATTAGGCTGTTAGACATTGTCCAAAGGAGGGCAATGAAGATGGTGAAGTGCCTTGAGGGGAGGTTGTATGAGGAGCAGCTGAGGCCACTTGATCTGTTCAGCCTGGAGGAGACTGAGAGGAGATCTCATTGCAGTTTACAACTTCCTTGTGAGAGGAAGGGGAGAAGCAGACACTGATCTCTTTGTGGTGACCAGCGACAGGACCTGAGGAAATGGCCTGAAGTTGTGTCAGGGGAGGTTTAGGTTGAATATTAGAAAAAGGTTCTTCACTCAGAGGGTGGTTGGGCACTGGAACAGGCTCTCAAGGGAAGGGATCAAAGCACCAAGCCTGAGTTCAAGATGCGTTTGGACAATGCTCTGGCGGATAGTGTGATTCTTGGGGATGGTCCTGTGCAGGGCTAAGGGTTGGACTCAGTGCTCTTTGTGGGTCACTTCCAACTCAGCATATTCTGTGATTCTGTGATTTTGTGATATATTTCTGCTTCTCTAAGGGAGGGTTATGAAAGGATTTTGATTCATAGAAACCATGAAAGTTTTTGTCTTCGGCCTCATTGGCATGGAATGTTTTTAAAAATTTTTGAGCTATCTACAAATAGAAATCTGATTTCCAGTGACTGCTGATAAGACCTAGTTCTTTTTTCAACTTAGTGTATTCTGAGTTTGAAATGTTTCACAAAATTCTAACTCTTTTTACTTACTAGGATGTCCTTTGGAAGTATCACTAGTCATAGCCCACAGACCAATTACCTATACTATATGAGCAGTGACTGTAATTACAGAAATATACTAATACAGTCAAGTAAAATCAATATTAATTCCCCTGGAAATAATACTGATTTATTACTTCCATCACAAAATAACAATGTGAATTGCAACTTTGGTAACCATAGTCAGTAAGAAGTAGTTACCTACTAAGACAGTTATTATGTTAATTTATAATTTTAATTAAAAATTCTCAATATATTAAAAGAATAATGGGGCTTTTCTGTGAATGAAAACAATGCTTTCTGTTTGTGAGTCTCATTTGTGAGAAATAAGATTTTCTTCTGGCATATTTTTTACAAACTTGTGCAATATTGAACAAGTAATTTTTAGCAAGAGTAAATCTGTATCTTAATATCCAGAATAGAAATGCACTGTCCATTCTGTGATGATAAGCTATCACATGCTAATCATTGTAAGAAGAAAAAGTGTTTAATGTCCAGAAGAGATGAACTGAACTAGCGATAAGTAATCATTCTCCCTAGGTAGCAAATATAAGCATTAAATAAATCATGAAAACCACATAGAATGAAATTGTGGCATATGTTTTTAAAAGATTGGCTTAGATCTCTAGCATAGGCCAAATTAACAATTGACTTTTAGAGCCACTGCAAATGAGTAAAATTCTACTGGAATCAACTAAGCAATCGTTTAGTAGTAAGAGAGTTTGTTCTCCATCTCTTTAATAATGTTTCAAGTTTAACATTTAAATATTCATATAAAATATTAACTTTCCATTGAAATTACTAAAAACTTCTCAACCATTATGCACTAATATAGAAATATGAATAGTATTTTATTGAGGGGTAGCAGTCTCATTTTATTGAACTCCTAAAATTTTATTGAAACATACTCTTTAAAATCTATTAAAAGTATCATTTATCATTAAGTTTTATTACCAATGTGATGTTTAAATGTCTTAGAGTGGTTAGTACAACTTACCTTTGTGTAATAATCTCTTTTCTGGTTTCACCCTTTCAGTGTGCATATTTGGAAGTAGCAGTAATCCATCTAAAAGGCAGTTTGATAAAAATTAACTTTGCCAGTGGATCAAAGTATGTAGATTCCTTGCTTTCTCACATATCACCTCTGTGCAGTCAACCCATAATTCACCACTGATTTTCAATTGGTTAGCAGCAACGGACGCAAAACAACTAAAAGTGCAGAGATGAGGGATAAGTTAGAGATACAAAAATCATAAAATCTAATTTTTTTTCCAAATCCTTCCTGAAGGAGCATTTGTAGTTTTGGCAGTGAAGTTTAATCCAAGACTTGAGAAATCCATTATATTGTCAGTGGCTAAGAAGTTCTTGTGTTGAATTTTCATAGAAGCCAATGGACTTGTATTATCTAAGCCTATACTGTGTATTCATGAATCCACATAGTATATGTTAGAGCTTTTCACCCATCATCAGGCAGCTGAGGTACTTCTCATTTTCAATTAAGTAACCTTAGGTCAAGCTGTGGGGATTAAAAACCAAGCAAAACAAAACAAACCCACAAGATACTTGTCAAGTATTTTGTAAGACATTCCCACGCAGACAGGCCTGTGTCCTTGCCCTGGTCCCTCCTGTGCAGGGGCAGCACTTGCACTTGTCCTAGCTGAATTTCTTAAATTTCCTGTTGGCCTGTTCCTCCAGTTTGATTAAATATGTATGAACAGTACCCTTTCACATTATTGACCAGCTTTCCTGGATTTGGTGCCATCTGTAATCTTTGAGAGTGAGCTCCGCCACTTCTTTCAAGGGATTGATAAAAATGTTAAATGGGCATGGTCCTGCAATATTGCCCTCATAGTTCATAAACTATAGGCTATAGTCTACAATAGACTTTTCTTGCCCTGACCAGCCTCACCTGGGGCCTCCACCCAGGTGCTGTCTGCCTATTTGTCCAGAAGTTTTGTTTGAGATCAGGCTTGTCAGGCTGGGACAACCTGACCTGTCCTGCGCTCAGTTGTGGTTGGCTCTGTGCCCAGTCTTCCGGTGTTTCTGAGCAAACTCTCTGGGTAGACCCCAGCCCTGACTCATCCCTTCACTTTCACTGGGATTGCCATCTATAGGGATTGCCATCTATAGGGTTTGTCATATCCAGTCCAGCCCTGCTTGGGTCCTGCCAGACTGCACCCTGTCAGGGAGAGCACAGCTTGTACTGTGAGCATCTCATGCTCCTGACTCATCAACCCCTGTGGAGCAGCCTCACTGCTGCTGTTTGGTAGATAGTTTATTCAGTCATTTCCCAGTCCTAACATATGTGTTCAAATCAGCCATTTGTCGTAAAATGTACAGGATCTTCGTTCACTAAGGTTTCCATGTTTCCAACCAAATTCTCCTCCTGCCTGTGAAGTAGGTCAGCGTAGAGGACTGATAGATACACAGAGAACTTTATATTTTGGTGGAATAAGACAAGGATAGATAAGATTAAGATGAAAATTCAACCTTGATATAATAAAAATCACTTTCTCTTAGATAAGATAAATGAGTCTTTTATGTAATATTATTATAATTTTCTGTTTATTTAAGTGATGTTACTGCTTCCTGTGGTATCTACTGCTAGCACTACAAAAATTTCTCAGACTGATAGAGTGTTAAAAATTCAGAAGTTTAGTTTATAATTTTAGTTTTCTGCTCTGAGGTGCATTTCATGTTTTTTCCTCTTTTGATCAAACCTGTAATAAGAAAACAGAAAAAAACCAAGCCTAATTTTGTCCAACTTTGTCTACATTGTCAACACTGAAATCTGAAAAAAAAAGCATAAATGGAAATATTGAAAACGCATATTGTAAATGGGATAGCTGTATTCACTTTTCCCAGCGGCTTTGATAGTTTATTCAGATCATGCTGAATAAATCATGCCAAATGAACCTGGGAGATCACTTCCTAGTTTCAAGAAAGTAGTGAAAGGTGCATGAGAGTCATGAGCACTGTCTTCTTTTTGCTCACAGCTCAGTTTAGTAAACAAAGTACTTCCCTTCCAAGATTTTGCACTGCGATTATACCAATTTTCTTTCATCTATAGGACAGAAATTATTGTATTGGATGGTTTTGTCTCCTGCAGCAAAGTAATTTTCCGCATGACCGGCAGTAATGTAATGTGGGAGATTTTAATAAGGGACAATTATTTTTAAAATTAAACTTTAAACAGAGTGCAGACTGTAATAATATGGCAGGGAAGTGCACAAGATTATCAAGCTCCTTTTAAAACTGTTAACATTGAAGTGCACAGTTTGATGATTCAGAATAGCACAGAACTTCCAGAACAACAAAGATCTTTCCACTTCTTCCTTTCCTTCTTATTTCTTGTTTCATGCAAACCTTCCTAGAACTTGAATATAGAAGTAAAAAGTTCCCATATTCATACAGAGAAATCTAAGCATTGTTGGACTTTTTTTTTCTTTTGTAAAAAATATAGCGTTACGATAGTGTAAACATCAGAAAACAAAATGTTCAAGTCAGGAACTGTAACATTCCTGCCAACTTTTTATTTAAGCGCATTGATGACAATCTTCAAATATATGATCAAAGCCCCCTTTTACACCCAGAAGCCAGAGGCTGTAGACAAGTCATTCAGAAATTCTCCTGAGACCTCAGTCTGGCCATACATAGCTTCCCAAAGGTTGGAATGAGTGAGGATTTTTACCATGTGAGAATGAAACAAATGCGCTACAGTTAGCATTAGGACTAGATGATGATCTGTATGACATCTGTGGGTCTTTAACCAGTGCTATCAAAGTTGCTGTTATTTTATACAGTCAGTAATTTCAAAAATGTGTTTAAAACGTGCACAGTGACTTTTTATTAGAAGCAGAAAAACCAGAAAAACATCATGTTTTCAAATTTAGTGAGCTGGTTCCAAAGAGTAAGTTCTACTGCAGTTTAATCTTCTCTTTTTTAGATTATTTTAGATTTGGCAACTTCTACCCTATAGAAGAAATTCTGTAAACAAGATACATACAACTGAAGAGAACAAGCAATTATTGGCTTATACAGATAGAGCAGATAGTCAGAACTAATGAGTTACCATGGCTTTGGCTGGTTAATGTGCCATTAATATGCTCATAATGAGTCTTTGCTGGCCCGTCAGTCTTAGATTAGGAGGCATTGGCCTGTGTTGCTCCCTGGAATGGGTCAATGTTCCATGTCAATTGATGCTGAGCATTGCTGTTTTATTGTTTCAGTTTGTTTCTTTTTCTTACCATTGTCTGTTCTTTCTTAGCTGTACTTTTCCTCTTGAATCCTTAGGCTGTTACTCATCTCTGTCTTTGTCTTCTTATCTTACATGACTCTAGCTGATGTATTTTCTTATGTATTCTTTTTGAAAACCTAAGAGTTTTAATGGTA
>NW_020897690.1:23425434-23428384 GCF_003984885.1 Neopelma chrysocephalum
ATGAAATAGCGTGTCACTTTTTTTTTTCACGCTATTCTCAAAAAATGGCTAATATGAAATGGTTACATATCTCAAAAATTCAGCATGTGGCAGAAACCTAAAGTAGAAGGTTAAGGATTAAATTCTGGAAACCTAATGTGGAATTGCAAGTCATGTCGGGCACTCCTAAACAATGGTGCTAGAAATAATTAAGGTCTACTTTGGGATTCACCTCCTGATGCATATTTTCATTTGATTCAGGTCTGTGTGACAGCTTCCAGATTGGTCAGTACACTAACAATTTTCCTGGGAGCATTGGCATGAGTGAGCTTCTACTGCTTTAGCTGAAGATCCAAAGTAGAAAAAGAGAAGACTACTACTTCACAGATTTCCCATTAATCCAGTTATTGACAAGAATGGATATATCACCTTGCACAACTATTTCTAAATCAGGCCTTACATCATGGAGAATATTGTTGTTTACTTCTCCCATGTAGTGTTTAAAATGGTTAGGGAAAAAACTAAACACTTTTCTTCCCTCTCTGCAATGAAAATAGTTTTTAATGAAGTTTTCAACCTCAATTAGCTTTGTGAGATACTCAAAGGCAGAAATGTTATAAATTTTGTAGGATACGTACATATCTCTCAATTATTATTTCAAAATATCTCTCAGTGTTTTTACATCTGATGATGGAAAATGTGGAGGATGAAATCAGGACTGGATTTTATGGTTAGGAAGCAAGTACATTTGAAATATTAATCAGGAGTTTAAATTGAGCTCTTATTTCCTGTCATAGCTTTGAATATTGCCAATAGAGAAAAAAACTGGCATATTTTTCTGACAAAATTTGTGCTAACCTGTAAAAGGAAAATTTTAAAAATATTTCCCCTGTTGTTGTCAGATCACGTTAAGTAAAATGAAAGAATTCAGACTAACACCTCCTCACTTTTTATGCCACAGAACATCTGGAATTTTCTAATGAGAACTCACAAAGAAGTTTCAAAAAAACCCAGAAAAGATTGAAGGGGTGGAAGACACTTTGTCAGGAGAGGACTGAAATGAAATTCCAAGACATGGTCTTAGATTTGCTAAGATTAAAGTTTGATGTTATTCAAAGAGTGCAGAGCGTAAGATCAAAAGAATAACAGCTGTAGTATTATGAAGTGGGTAAGAAATTAAGTATAAGGGAAGAAATTAAAGAAATGAAAATTTAGAATAACTGAGTTCAGGAAAAAATTACAGTTTGTTTTCAGATAAAACTGTGTGACTGTGGAAATATTTCTGGAAAAAAGTAATGGAACATGACCTGTAAGGAGAGTTTAGACTATAGTAAGCCAGTCACCTAACTGTAGTCTAGGAAAGCAGAATGTGGCCCTAGCAGAGGCAATAGCACATCATGTAAGTGTTTTTGCTCTATAGTGGTTGTTATACATATGAAAATGATAGAGTATTTTACATTGCTGAGGAAATGCATTGATATTCAAAGTATTACAGCTGCATTCCATTGCTATTTTACAATAAATTGGTAGTTATGTTTATAAACAGAAATTTGTTCAAAATCTTATACTTTTTTGGAAAGAGTTTAATACAGGTATTCACCCAGATGAATGGTCTACATATCCAGAAGTGCTTCCTGAAGTTTTCTCCATATCTGTGTAGGAGCTGATTATCCATCTTCTTAATCTTTCCTGCCAGTAGTGATTTGAAACACATTAATCACTCTTGTGATTAATGTGAACTAGCAACCACTAATAAACTGAACAGGAAAGTTCAGATACTGTGAGTAGTTAAAGGTTATTTCCTTTACACTGTCCTTCAGCTCCTTCTAAATGCTTGGCTGCAATTTCTTTTTATATCTGTTACCTAACTGCAGTATGGTTGCATTATTTGGAGATAGAAGAATTTTAAGAAAACAAAGCCTGTTACTTTTTAAGTGAGGATTCCTTCCACCCCTTGAGCACCATCTATAGAAAGGAATAGTTTCTGTCATGCCAGAAGTTTAGGACCTACTTATATATCACCTATAGAAGTGCAATGTTATCTGTGCTTGAGGTATACTGATTTCTGTTAGAGTTATTAAAAAAGAACAGAGCCTGTAGAATACTAGTAGATGTCAATCAACATTGAATGATCAGCATCACATTAGGAATCTGTGACACATCATATGTGAGCAGTGCTTTTGTGCACTCTATTATTCATGTTGAATATAACTTTACAATTTTTTTTCAATTACTTGTATAACGTCTAATTCCTTCCAATTCACTGGACATGACAGTGTCAAATAGAGTGACATCAGTTGAGACTGCAAGGCAACTGTGTAGCTGCTCCCCAGCTGAACACTAAAGAAAAACATGACTGAAATACATACATATAATTTTGTTTAAAAAATAATTGTGCTATTTCCTTAAACCTTTCATGAAGGAAACATCTTCTTATATGAGGCCTCATTTCACCAGAAATTGAAGAAAAATAAAGGTTCTTTAGAAATTTCCATTCTCCTTTGTTATATTGTACCTGAATACCATTGCTTTGCTTTTCAAGATGAAGATGTGGCACTTACAGTCATTCTTCTGGATGCAGATGAGGAAAGCCAGTGAACTGTTAGTCTTCTACAGGAGTGTTTTCAGCAGATTTAGGGAAATTGTCAATATTTCACAATTACAAATACATTGTTGATAAAATCTTATTTCCTCTTTTATGCCAACTTTCACTGGTAAGAATAGGTTTTCTCTCTCTCTGCATATAGCTTCTCAATCATCATGACAATGTTTTGTATGCTTTTATGTGCAACTTTCCCCAAAGAGTTTGTGTTCATACTATGCTTTTATATGTGTTTTTCTAATATTAGGAAGCGACTTGCATACAGTGGTTTGATTTCCTTTTTTTCAGATATACAGGAAGAATATATAATAATGAGAGTGAAAATAATAATAATAATAATAATAATAATAATAATAATAATAATAATAA
>NW_020897690.1:23428394-23486962 GCF_003984885.1 Neopelma chrysocephalum
AATAATAATAATAATAATAATAATAATAATAATAATAATAATAATAATAAATTAAAATGAAAGGCGTGCAAACAGGAAAAGTTCAAATTATGCCAGATTCTGTTCTGCAATGAATTTAAATCTGTGAATTCTTTGAGGCTTCTGGAATTTATGTACAACAGCAGAAGCTTATAGTAGTGTGTTGGAGAAGTTCCTACCCCCAGAATTTAAAGTACCAGTATAAAACAGGGGACAGGAACTTCGATGCAACCACTCTGAACAAAGTAACAGATAATTTTTTTCATTTCCGTAAGTTCTCTACAGAGAGAAAGCCCATTTGAAAGTTTAATAGAAGTGTTAGTGCCCAAGCGATAACTTGCGGAAGAAATACATAGAAAGAAAATGTGGAAAACACTTAGTAAGTGTCAAAACTATAATTTGCTTCTTCCTTTTGATACACTGCCCATAGTTTATCTACTCCACTGCTCTTATGCAGTAAAAAGAACAGAAGTTCAGGGCGTAACAGATTAATGACATGTTTGTAGCAATATAAATGAGGTTAGGAAATTTACATTACTGTAAGCTACAAGATGGATTAATGTAATTTCTGTTTACAGCCTCAGATTTAATTCATCAGTTTTTCCAGAAGAAAATGCATTATAGGTATCATGCTTTGAGAGAGTTTTGGAGTATAGTTATATTAGGAGTGTATAACTGGAGACATTTGTTATAAATACAGAGCTTAATTCCATAAAATGTTGAGCAGTTTCCTAATGGAATATAGCTTTTCTTTGATTAGAAGGTGAAATAGTGTCAGTTCTGTGGCTAAGTCTTGGAATATATGTGAAATAAAAGTATGTAACTACGGGTGATAAAAACTGCAGAGCTCTAAACCTACATTTTATTTTCTTCATCAAATTGATATCACTACCTTGATTGCTTTTCTGATAATAATTTGAATATATTCTTTCTGAATCTTCTCAAATTATAAAATTAAAGTAAATTAAAAACAAAACAATCCCAAACATTTTTTGGCATAAAGTAAAATAGAATAGTCATGACACACTGCTGATACTTAGCTATATAAGATGACCCAATTCAGAAGAAGATTTAAGAATAGATGTAAATAACGTGCTGAATGGAAAAGGATTGCATGTGTGTATGTCATTGTTATTTTTCTCTCTAGATCTTTTCGTATATTTAACCTGAGTACCATTACTTCAAGTGTTTTTAAAACCTTAATGATTATTCTCTTCTGTAGAAAGAAACACCTGGAATGAGGAAAAACTGCTGTTCATTAATGTAAAAATTAATTTTTTTAACATGTGAATACAGTTAAAATGGTAAAAGTGTCCTCATTTGGGGGAATTTGTATTCGTGTAAAAGATAGGAAGCAAAGTAATCTATCTGTGATGAGAACCAGGTCCTTTCTTGGCCACTTGCTTTGCATTTGTCTCTGCCTCTCAAACCACAGCTCTGTGGCAGCCCTTGCTGTCTAGCTGAGTCTTTGAACCAGCTCTGCCTATTTAAGACCTTTAATATAAATATGTCATCTGCAGTAAGGGTGATTCTTCTTAGCAAATTAAATGGTTAAACAATATAACCAGACGATTATAAAATACAAGACAGGTAAAGTCAAAAAATTCAAAGATGGTATTTCACCAGAAATTGATTAATAAACTTGTTATTTGGAGAATTTGTTATTGGAGCTTTTCTCTTTTGTTCCTGGGGAAGTTAAGACAACAGTAGCATGTGAAACAAATATTCTGCCAACTGGTTTTGACCTTTAGATAAGAGCTTATGTCAAATGTAGCTCTTTTCAGTTATCCGATTAACTATTACATTCTCTTAAGGTATGTTGCTATTTTCTTTAAATGACCTATAGAATAAAATCATTCTTAAGACTTAAAGATTCTTGAATGAGCCCTATTTAAACTTCCTGATTTTAGTCAGAAGATTGTATTGGGTTAATGAAATCTGTTTTCTAACACTGTTAAAAAAAAGGTTCATAGTGAAGCGTATAGTAACTGCAAGAGGTCAGCATTCCGTTCTTTTTTTTAACTTCCCAGTCAGTGGTAGAAGGATCTTCTGAGTTTTATCCCTGTATTTATTGCCAGGAGTCCTAGGAATTTTTGTAGGTATTATTGTTACCTATCATCTGGCTGTTGGCTGTATCAAGACATCATTTTGAAAGAGTACTTCAGTGAGTATGGTGTTTTGCTTGACTTAGAGTAGGTCGTGAAACACACAAGTTACCAACAAAAAGTGGTATCACCAGGCTACTGATGATTTCAGGATAGGTGGCCAGATACCCGTTCAGTCACGTCTTTTCTTTATACACAAGTATTCTACAATAAAAAAAAAAAATTCCATTTTTTTATCTTCTTTTGAGATTGAGGATCATAATTGCAATATTCAAACCATGGGATATCACAGACATAAATTTATGCACATTACAGTTTGAATTTATTCTTTTCCTAGTAACTTATAAAACTCTAATTACCTTTTTTGACTACAGCTGAACTGCATTTGACAATCTTAATTCCTAATATATGGTCATATTAAAATGTTCTCTCTTGAATCGGCTGTTTCTTGTGTTCAGTGTAGGAGAGAGTAAAGAATATGAGATGATTCCCTCTCCTTTCCCTTACCCTCAGCCTTTTCTGTCATCCTCTTGAGTTTTGATGACTAGCTGTCTGATAATCTTTTGAAGTTATTTGCACCAATTTACATCTCTACCTCTTTAGCAATGACGATTAGCAAAACTTAAAATACAGGAAGTTTTGCCCCTTGGTAGTAATGACCAAAATAAAATAGTGTCATTCTAAGTACCTGTGGGAAGGAAGGAAAGAAGAAAGACAAGCTAAGATAACCTTCATTTTAATTATAAGATCCACAACAAGCTGTAGAGGGGGTGTGACTTATCATTCGTTTGAAACACCATGGAAGTATTAGACTTCAAACATCAACTGTAGATGTTTTGTAAAAAGAGGTGCCCTTTCGATGGATTGCCATGTTGCTTATCCGTGTGTGTCCTGACTTCTCCAAAGAATATTGGTAGATATCCCAGACGGATTTTCCCCTTAGAAAGACTCCTCTCTTTATTCTTCTTCATATTTCCATTATACTTTATCTTTTTACAACTTCTTAGAAATGAAAGTCTTATTGCAGAGAAACTCAAACCTCTTTTTCATTTGCTAGCTATTTGCATAACTGAATCAAGTTATTTTTCTTCATAGATAGCTAATGTTATAGGCTTGTCTGTATTACAGGTCATATTGTGAAAAAAGTTAAATTATTAATGCTTCAAATAGCTTGAAAATCAGAAGGAAAAATGGTAATGAAATCTTGATATGTTTCAATACCAGGAGAAACTAAAGCAAACTCAGCTTAAAGGCATAATATTATTGGACTCAAAATCATTATAAAAACATGAGTAGAAATTAGAAAAATAATTTGAAAAGTCAGGAGATGAAGAAAAAATATTTCAATTGAGAGAAATTTCTGTAAAATAATAATGGGGAAAAATGCTAGTAACTTGACTATTTCTGTTTGCATGATTTGTGCATGTTTCTCTCTAAATTTACAGTAGCAGAGCAGCTAAAGTCCCCAAATCTTTTGCTTCTCCTGGAGAAGGTAGTATGTGAAGAGATGAACATGTAGTAGGCAAAGAACACCAAAAGCAGTGGAAAAGATTTGAGTTCATTAGTCTTTAAGCAAGGTCTACTACTGCAGACACAGACCGATTGCCAACAACTTCCACCGGTTGTGTATATATGATTTTTCAGCAGGACTGAACCAGATGAGCGGTGATTGGCTCTCTAGGGGAAAACTGCCCTAGCACCCAATCACTTCTGGGCCCCCCAGCTTTTGGGGGGGGGGCAATCTCAAACTGTGACAATGAGTATAATGCTTTGATGGGATAGGCGCATGCCGCGCTTCTGGATAAAGCTGCTTAGACATAAGCAGTCACTACTTCATGGAGGAACTGGCTGGGGGAATTGCAATAGGAGAAACAGCCTTGCATGGGGTTTTCTTCTTGCAGGGAGTCACATTTTGAGAGTAGAATAATGTGTTTAAAATTAAATATCTTTTTAAAACCAAAAAACCAAAAGCTACAAGACAGTTTTGAAAAGGGGAAAAGCTTGTTAAAAAGAAAAAAAAAAGTGGGCAACTAATAGTGGAGAGTTGAAGACTTAGGGATACTATATGTGATAGAGGAAGACCAAAAATACAGAACAGGCATTTGGCATTGCTAAATAGCTGTTTTGGGGGCCCTGACTGCACCAGGAAGCTGTACTAGGTAGTAATAATAAGTAGTTCTGTGTGGAATGGGTTATGGATGATGGTGGAATAAAAATGCAGCTCAAAGGGATACAGGTGTGGGCTAATATAATGGACATGGGGCACGTGGTGAAAACAGATATCCAGGGCTAGGAGCAAATGACCACTGGTCAATTACTGGTCACTAAACAGATACAATTTTGAACTGGGAAAACTGGTTTCAGAGCTAACAAAGGGAACTAAAAATAAGTATTTAGCATATGTAAAAGAGGTCATATACATTAAATCCAGATACAACACAGAACTGCACACCAGTGAAGAAGAAACAAGGTATAGTACATGTTCAAGAGTACGTAAAAATAGTCCATGATGAATCATGAGATAAGGATGGAGCAACATTTGATATCAACACAAAAAATCTGCCAGCTGTTACAAGGGAAAAAAATGGCTCAGTTCATGTATCTTAATCTTAAACTGAGATGAAAGCAATTAATACATTTTTATGGACTTGTATTAACCAGCTATCATTGATTTATCCATTTGGGATTAATATTTATTGTACAACACACAAGCCAGAATCCTAAGTATCTTTACATTGTTAATAAACATCTTTCTACAACCGAACCCACAAAATTCTAACCATGGTGGTGTACAAGCTGGGTGCTACCTGGTCATAGTCTCCCCTGGGGAGGTTGTACTGTTTAGTATGGGCAAAGGTTATAGTGCCAGCTGCTGTTCTTATTCTGAGGTATCTTCGTCTTCTTTGTTAACAATTTTTGTTTCTTCTATATTTCTCAGGTGAACATTTTATATATTTCCAAAGTATTTTTGAATTTTTCAGGTGCTGGTTACTTTGGCTTGTGTTTCACTTCCTCTTTAGCACCACCAGAGGCTATTGGTTCTCAGCCATGGCATTTAACATGATCAGTTCTGGGCAAGCAACCTCCCAACAGCTTTGTGCATTTGATCTGTACACACATACTGTGTACATTTGTTCTAATCCTATCCATATTGTTATTCAGTGCATTTGCCAAGGATGGGCCTTGTGAGCATGCATACACCAGTGAAAAATTCGGAATGTTGACAACTTATCATAGCAATATCCATATCTGTTCTTGCGGAGCATGACATTGGTGATCACAACAACAGAGAAGGGTGGATACAGTGAAACTTGTTATAAAGGAGCATTCTAGTCTTATAGCTGAGAACTGACAACACTTGGAGAGTTAGGAGAATTTCTTGTAAAGATATCACATAACTCTTTCAACATATTGTTGATAGTTTAATTAGAGTATCAATACATTTGTGGTTTTGCATGTAAGGTGTGTTTGATACTGTACCTCCCCTTGTGGATGTAATTTGGATGAATCACAAGGCCAAAAGCACTTTAAAATATATCAACCAATGTATTTACAAAAATTAAGAAACTGAAAAAAAAATCAAGAACAAAATGGTTGAGTTCCTGCCTATGATATATATAATGTCTCCCTTGAAACCACTTCACTTCTAGAAGACTCGATAGCAGAAAAAGTGATGGTGATTTTCACAGAGGATTTCAGGGGAGATTAGTCAAGCAGATAAATGCATTGAGGAAATTAATTGAAAAAGGTACTGATGCTGATGTCTCAAGAGTCAGAAATAGTTAACAATTTGCCCAGTGAGTTACAAAGAATAAAGGGTTGTGAAACAGGGTCTTGCCTATTCAATGCAAGGGATGAGCGCCCTTTCATGGCTTCTGGAATTCAGCACTGGGAGACTGTGACCACTGCCTCATGGACCACCAACTCAAGAAACCCACCAACTCAAAAGAAGAGCAAGATGGAGCATATGGACTCAATAACATGAGAAGCAAGAGAATCATTTAACAAATAGAAGGTAGAATACTAATTATAAAAGAACTAGGTAACTTGTAGCCAATGAACTGTGATTTTTTCCTTTGCTAAAACGTATATAGAGTGTAAAAGTTTGAGAATCGGTGTGCTTGATTTGTGGAAAAACTTCCATCTTGCACCTTGCACAGAATAAACAATGTCACCTTTCTAAACTAGGCCCTGTGTCTGTGTTTAGAAAGTCCCTAAAGTTGCAACAGTACCATACTAAGCTCAAAGATATTAAGCAGACACAGACCATCTGTGAGTTTTGGGTGATGACATTTAATTTCACTGAAAATATTGGCTTGACAACAGTCTTGTCATGTAAATAATGGATTAGAATTTGTTTTTCATACTCTGTCTCAATACAAGTGCATGTTAACCTCTTAAGTGCTATTCTCTGGTGGGCATGTGTGTGGGGGGGAGAAGAAATCACTAGATATTTCATTCCATACTTTGGCTAAAATACATTACTAATAATCATATCTAATTCAAATCTCAAGAACAATAAGTTGTGTTCTATACTTTAGCAAGTACATTTTGCACTTTTCTAAGAACATTTCTTAACCTTAAATCCATTGTCAGTGCAGAGGACCAAATGTTCTTGTAAAGTTATTCGGAGTACGAAAGAAAAGAGTCCTAATGATCATTTTATTTGGGCTACCTTTGGCAGCCTTCGAGTGCTACAGTTTGTACTCTACAGAAAATATACAGGTACTTTGAGAGGTTTTGAATCATCATCATAGAGCAGGGTATGCCTTGTTAAAACACTACCCATCACCTGAGGACTGTTCAGATGCACAGCATCTCTTATTCTTGATATTTATCTCTTCTGCCCTTCTTCGGGAGTTGTTGCACTGGCATATTTACATAGAGGTATGAGTACAGTGCCTCTTTTCTAATAGACACGATGAATCAAAGAGAAATACCTTGCATTTGCAACAACAGCTGTGTAGTTCTTTGTTAGTGGAAGAATGAGTTCCATAGGCTTGGATTTTCCGTGCTCCCAGAAGGTTTTTCTTATTTACAGTGCAGCCGTAGAGCCCCTTCCAGCTTAGGACTTAGGTTGTAGTCATGCTGGTAAGAGACCAGAGGCTTTGTGCCAGTTACCTGATCGCACTAGCCTTCAGACCTGTCAGGCTTTGTCTGGGCTCGGCCTGTTCATGGATCCATTTCAGCCCCTTTAGCTGTAATAGCAACCACGTAATGATTGGGTATCTATTAACTATCTTGGTTTAGTTTTTTGTTTTGCTTTGCACAGCTGTGTGGAATAACAGTAATTGTTATATATTTGTAACTAATAGGCAATAATAACAAGTAATTGTTCTGCATAAAATAATGAAAAACATATAACCTTAGGATAGAATGCAAAGCACAGCTATGGGATGAGAGCAGAAGCCTATAATTTAACAGGTGAGGGTGATAGCCCTTGGGTTATAAACAACTTGTAAATGCCCAGCAGTTATTCAGAAGGGGAATGTTGCCTTGGAAGCTGGGCAAAACCAGTTTTAGGGATAACAAAGGGAGCAAAGAGCAATTATCCAATCTAAGCAGCCCACACCTTAGTACATCTGGGTGCAATGTGGAGTTGCAAACTAGTGGAAGGAAAAAGAGCAAGGTGGAGCACACTAGCAAACACACTGAAAATTACACAGAACATGCTAAAGTGACCAAGAGGAAACTATCAGCATTGTAGCTATGCTGCAGAAGGACTTGCTTTTGAAAACAATTTGAGTGTAACAAACGGATGTGAATTCAAGCAAACCAGTACGAAATTGAGATCCAACAAATTAGTAACAACAGTAGATCTTTGCACATAAAGTAGAATGTTGTTTCGTACTGCAGAAGCTGAGTTAAAAAGACCCAATTCTCATGCTAGACCGTTAGTGGTTCCCTTCCCTCCCCTTCCTCTTCCCCTTCCCCTTCCTTTTCCCTTTCCTTTTCCTTTTCCCTTTCCCTTTCCCTTTCCCTTTCCCCTTCCCCTTTCTTTTTTCTTTTCTTTTCCTTTCTTTTTTCTTCCCTTTTCCCTTTTTATATGTCCTGGCAGTATATTCTATAGAAAGTCAATACTGAGTATGAAGGACTAGGTAGTAAAAATCACATGAGGGAAGGAAAAAATATGTTGCTTTTTCAAGTTTTATTTCTACACTAACTTCTGCCTCCTCAAAATTCTAGAATTAAATACCACTTGAATTAGACTGTGGAGATTTTCATAGTACTATTCTGATTTATTTCATGATCTATGGTTAAAGAGAAAAAATCTAGACATTTCATCCACTGCTAGCACAAAAAAAGTAGTTTAATAAAATAAAATTAGTTTGAATAACTAAAGAACACTTTATTTTTACATTTTTAAATATTTGTATTTGTAATGTTTAGAACTTAAATTTCTCATTTCAGCATAATTTTCTGTGCAGATTCCATCCCTTTCACAGAACTAACCCTGAATTTCACAGAATTCATGAAAGTAGTTATTTGAAATTCCCCAGATGATTCAAATGCCTTCCTAACAGTTTTGTCAAGGCTGTGTGCTCATACTCCCACATGTGCTGGGAAGACTATGTATACATTAATTCAAGTTTACACGTGGCTCACAGGTATGTCAGCAAAAGGTTTTACAGGAATACCTTCAGAAACTTCTATTTTCTGTGAGCAGAGAATGCTGTTCCTTAGGGCTGACTGCATGGTATGTGAGTCTTCTGTGGAAATCTGTATCAGAAGTAGAGTTACAGGTGTAAGGTTTTTGGTAGATTCAAGATGGTCTCATAAGCAGGTGCTCATGGGATTGGATGTTTGAATTAATGCATTGAGACGAGCAAGATTGTTCATTATCCAAAGTCTTTACTATTATCTATTCAAAGTCTTTGTCAAATTTTAGTGAAAGCTTTGAGATTTTTTTTCTGTCTATGATAGAAAATTTTCTTTTTTTTCTGTATTTCAGAAGTTATAATTTGTGCTTTAGCAAGCAGCTGTGTCATTACATAGCTCCAGTTTGAACTCAGCCTTCACTGAATTGTTTTTAAGTACTAAAGGATAAAACTTCTAGGCATAGCACTGTTAATTGGGGATTTGGATAAAGATATTTAACGTTAAATTATGCATTTAAGTGGCTAAAATTGGAATGATTTAATAAGTGTTTGCCCAATGCTTTATTAGATACCGACTGTTACTATAGCGCACTAGACTATTCTCTGCACCTAAATGGAGCTAGAGTTTTGTAAGAAAAATAATAATCATAAAATTAATTATTCAGGTAAGCAGAAGAATTCACAAATGCAGACTGTCATGTCCTGATAGACATATACGCTTATTGTGTTTCTGTAAAACTGGATGTGAGAAATTATCAGGGGAAAATGTAAGTAATCAGCTGCATGCTGTTTGCTGTGGTTGTATGCAAGTGAGATTGGCAGTCACCAACCCTGGTGTTGCAGGACAGCAGGGGATTTTTTGCCTTTTTTTTTTTCTTTTTTTTCTTTTCCTTAGGCTCCTAATTTCTAATCCCCATGGAAATGTAAGGAAAAAAAGTTTACGTTTCCTTTTTGCCATGCTGTTGTCTTATTTATAATTTTCTTCTGTTAGACAAATTAAGTATTTTTCTTTAGGGTTAATACTGACAATGTACATTGCCAATGCTTGGTGGGTGAACCTGTAAGGAATTCATTTGCAGGATATACTGACAATATTTTTTTTCAAATATAATCTTTGTAATGAGGCTGGATACTTAATCCCCAAATTTCATTACTATTACTATTTAGCTAATACACATGAATTCTCTGTTTTCAATACATGAATGAAACATTGTTGAGTCCACCTCCTAATGTTCTTGAATAAATACCAAGTAATCATTTCCAGAGGATCAGATCAGTATCCATAATCATGTCAATTTTTTGAATGCCTTTTCCCTCTCCCTATATTTTTTTTCCTTTTAGGTTTGGCAGATCGGAGTGGTTGGGAAAAAAAGGTTTCTTGTGAATTATTTCAAGTATATTTATGCTTTTGCGAGTTTTGCAATAACATTAATAGGTATTAACTGTGGAATACACTTACATTTCTTGGGAGCTATTTGTTCCTATAATATGTTTTTAGCATTTCAAAACAGTGACCTACATACTCAAATGTATTCATATGATAATTATTGATAATGTATTCTTACGATAATATACATTCAAAAATTCCTATTTAATTTTTCATATATCCCTTGAAATTTTTAATAATTACAGTGGTATATGCTGAGGCTGCTGATTATGTAAAGTTATGATTTTAAAAGGCTTCTGCATGATGGTCCTGTTAGATGGACCTGGATGTAACCTTTTAGGAATAAAAATGCTTTTAAAATTAAATATTCACTCTCTGAGTGTCTTGGGAATATTTCTTGTCTGCTTGATGGGATCTGAGAGAGTGCGTTAATTGCAGTTTAGGAGGATCCAAAGCGCCTGAAGATGAGTGAACAATTCAAGAGGAAACACTTAAAAAAAATCTTCATCCCAATTATACAGTTAATAAAGTCTTTATGTGTTTGGGACTTTGCTTTTTATTTCAACTTTGTGTGGCAACTGTTTGCAGTGGACTTCAGCAGAGCTGTGACATTACACTGAATTTGTCACCTCTTCCGGCCCACCTCAAGAACAGTGGAATAACAGGTTGCTCTGCCTAGGGTTTAGCAGCTGGTCTCTACCACTATTTGAAATGAGCACCTGAAACGACTCTCATTTCTGTCTATTCCTGTTATGTACACAGATTTGGGACATTACACTTCTGTCAGAGACCAGATTCATATCTCACTGGATTCGTATCTCATTTGATTGATGGGTTGAATAAACCATGTTATCTATTTGTATGTGTGGTGGGGGAAAGGGCTAGGCTTTGTCCTGGAGCCAACAAGGCCATCTGCATGCAGAGCAATTGGCAGGGAAAGCCGTGTGGTTGGGCTGTCAATAAATAAGGCCTCCTGGTGGCCTGCCCACACTGCATTCCCTGGAACCTCTAATTGACTGTGGCACCCCTCACTTCAGCTAAGGGGGCAGAGTGGCAGTGAGCCAAGGTTCCCACCTAGAGGGGGGTGGCCACAATAGCCAAAGTCTATAAATAGATGTGCACGGGGTCTCCATCCCCACTTGGCCTCTGCCCTCCTGACCTGTAAACATGCGACCTCCAGAGTGATAAATATCTCTCTCCTCTCTTTCTGTCTTTGTTGTTTCCTCTCTTAATCTCTCTTTCCTTCCTCTTGTGGGTAATTTGTCTGCATTTCACTTAAGTTATGGTGTTTCAATTAAGTTTGGGTTAGTGTTTGTCTAGTATTAAGTGTAATGCTTTGGGAAGCTGTATGTTATTTCTGTTAAACCCTTTTTGCCAAAACCCCTATTTTCTCATCAAATTAAAAGAAAAATGTCTACTTTTTTTCCATATGTGAGCTCAAGGTACCAAAAAAATCAAAAGGCTTTGCAAGAGTTTGCGTGGGCAAAGTGTCTTGAAGCTTGAAATGAAAGTATAATACTCGGTAAAGCGTGAAGCTTCTGCACCGCAGTGTAACAACTTCTAGTCTCTGAACAGAAATGTTTGTTGCCGTGTTCATATGCTTGTGATAAGGCATTTAGAAGAAAAAGCAGCTGATACCTGTTGTATCTGTGCAGGTAAACTAAATAACCTTTTTTAAAGAAAAGGGGAGTACTAATGCTACTGTATGTGCTGTCCAGATTCAATAGGTGGGTTATTTTTTTAAATTTCTAATTGACTAGGACATATTTCTGTCTTTCCTGTGTTCCAGCTCAATGTGCTGTGATCTCCTGCAGACTGCAAAGCTTCTTCCTTAAGTGGAATGTTACTGTAAAATTTATTCAGGAAATTTCCCTGAAAAAATATAAAATTAACACAAATGGAACCTACAAGAGACAAAACTAGGCAGTTGTAAAGCTTTGGCAGGAAAGGGTAAAATACTTCTTTTAAAGAGCTGAGAAAAGTTTTTGGGAGGTTTTTGTAGGAGTATAAATGTGAACTATTTGGAGGAACCAAATAGAATGTTCCTGGAGGAAATGGGCAAAGTAGGATATGCAATATTAATAGTTATCCAAAAGCATTTTGTGATGGCTGCTCTTGGATAATTCATTGCAAGAACTGTGTCAGTAGTGAGCTCATGCATGAAATACTAAAAGCTTTGTAGTTTTGGCAAGGATAAATTCCCATATGTGAAAATGATCAGTGAAGGGAGAATTACTTTGCATTACTGAAAGAAAGTTAAGATACTGAACATAACATTTCAAAAGCATCTGTCTCATCTTCAGTCTACAAGTTCTAGCTCTGATAGTCAAGCGTATGACAAGTACCAACTTACTTTATAAACTTTCTGTTGGATACCTACCCTGTATTTCTTTCTTCTCTCTGCAGTACCTGATAAAAAAATTATCATTTTTTCCAAAAGAAGTATTTTTTGTTCAGAGAATCACTGACCTGGTGATTTCTCAACATTTTGGAGGATTTTTTAGGTGTCCCTAATTTGAAACATTCAGGAACTGTGGATTCAAGCATCCCAATGAAGAAACAGGGCAAGTCTTACCAGGTATTACCTGTTGAGTTATAGAACTAGTTGATGCAGCTTAGTCCCAAAATTCATATCTCAACATTAGTTGGACAACTGGAGGACTACTGTGAGTTCATTATTAGGAAGTCATAATGACATAATGAACCCACCTTATCATGACTGTATTGGTGAGGGGGTAGAGAAAATCAGGTTAAGAGTTTTTCTCTCTCTGTGAATCCTTAGGCATGTGCTCACAGGCATTTGGGTCACTTGGGTCTGATGGAACTTGATAAATCCCAGTTCATTGCTCATATGCAAGAGAAGTTTAAAAATATAAATTATAAAATTATTTACAATAATTTACAACATATCTTTGTTATTGGAGGACCAAGAGCCAGGAGTTTAAGGACACTGAGGTATCAATGACTACAAATCAGAAAAGGTAAATTGACCTTCTCAAGAAAGGTCCCTGCTGCATAAATTTCTGAGTCTTTCTCACACTTATGTGTACATGTTAAGCTTTTCAGACCTTTTGAATTGTGGTCTTCCTGTGTTAAGACAACTCTAACTATTCAAAGCAGCATTCATATTGGTTGTTTGTGAAGAATACAGAATCAACATTTTTTTTCTTTTTCCAACCGGACTTTTCTAATTTTAATGCTTATCTGCAAGGTCTTACTAACCTTGTTGTCTAAAAGGAAACTCAGGGAGAAAAAAAACTCCAGAGCAACTTAATTTTAGAGGTAAGGTGAGGGAAGGTTTAATGGTGCCTCTCAGGCAATGGGGTTACAAGTTATGCACATGCTGCTCCCGCCAAACGTTACAATTTTATAATACTGTCCATCCAGTCCCTGATTTTATCCACCCCCCCACCTTTACCCCTGTTCACCCCCAACCTGCCTCTTGGGAATTGGGTCTGGGGTCATTTTGGGACCCTTTTCTTCCTCATCTTGGTCTTCTTTGGAGTACAGAGTGCGCACAGTCACCCAGTCCTTGGTCATATCTTGCAGTTCAGGATAGGGACCAGATGTTCTTAAACAGTAGAAGGACTACCTTGAAAGAAGACTAAATATGCTAAATGGAATTTAAGGGGGAATCGATATGGGGAACATGGAATGGGGTAAGAAGGTTGGGGATCTGTGTAGCTACTATACTAAAGGATGAGGGAATGAATGCAGCTGCTTCTAAAATCTACATTTGCTATATAACTACTTCTAAAACTTAAAAAAATTTAAAAAATCAAAAACTCTATGGCAACACCTTAAAAAATCTCTTGGTGAAAAATAAAAATGTATGTGCTGAAAGACATTTGTCTGTTTTCTTAGTTTCCCAAGACATTGTTATTTTTTGGTTCTGCTCAGATATCTTATGCTGTCCAATTTCTGGTTCTTCACAACAGCTCTGTTTTGCAGTTTTTAGCTTATTCAGATATGTTTTTCTCCACTTACTGTTTGGGATGCAGATTATTCACCCCCAAGTATGTTCCAGACAAATCTTTTTCTTGAACTTCTGGTATTTCTCTTTTAATATTCTAGCTCAAAATTCCTTAAAAGAATTTTATATTTTTCTTGGACCAGAGAGTGATTATTTTTCCCTATCAAAAAGCTGTGCCACTTCAGGGATTTTAGTTGTCTCCCTATATCTTGTCATTCTTGTCATATTGAAACAACTAATACTCACTTTAAATTAAATTCAGTGCTTGTTATTATGGCTTTGGGACTTTAGGATTTTATTGGTAGCTCCCTTACCTACCACAGTGCTATCTATCTTAACTTTGATACTTCCTTCTTACTTTAATAAATACTATTTATGCCTACTCCTAACAATTCACCTTTGAAAAGTAAATCTGTTTGGGACAAGGTTGGGAAATATCTGAGAATAATTCTAGGAATGTGATTGTTTCTGCTTTTAATTCTACAGTAAAATAGGCAGGAATGCATAGGGCTAAATTAAAGAAGATTGGAAAGTTTAAGAAGAACTTCAAATACAAGTAGACACGTCAGGAATTGGTTGGAGGAATTACCTCTCTTAACTGGGTAATAGAAAAGATTTAATGGGTCAGAAGTAAAAGAAAAGGGAAAAGCTACAGCTGAGTAAGGAAACACTGGAAAAATTGCTGACAGTCTAGATAGTTACACCTATGAGGAATAAATTTCAAATAGCACAGTCTGTTTGTCCCCATCTCAAAGTAGTGCATAAATCAGATGTGCTTAAAGATTACACAAGACTCTGTAAATCTACTCTTGTAAGTTCTGTCCATCTTCTATCTTGTCTTGCATTTTCTTGTGTCTTTTACAAAAAAACACCAACAAACAAAAACCAAACCAAAACCCAAACCAAAACAGAAACACATATCAGTAGCTCGTTAAGGTTTTATTATAGAGACCTACTGTCCCTTTAGGTCATTTTTTGAGCTACTGAGTTATTTGGGCTGATTTGCTGAATATCTTGGTGCTGGCCTGAGAGTGGGGGGAAGTGTGGGTTAATTTGTAAGTAAGCATTTGTAAGTAAGCAGAGCCTGAATACAACAGTCAAGGTGTTCATTTGCTGACAACTTGACAAAGCATGGTACAAAAACTAGCCTGATGTCTGTGGTTCTTGTATCCTATCATTTAGTTTTAGGTGAATGTTTTGTTGTTTTGCTGCATAATAAGTTATGAAAGTTCTGTTCTGTATAAATTTCTGTCATGTGTGAATTATTAACTTTGGTTTTAAATGTTTTTGAATGCAAGTACTAGAGTAGATGGGATGAGTTTGCTTCTCTTTATTTCCATTCAAAAAAATTTTACTTGCATGACAAGTTTTAATATCTGACAAACTGGGTGTAATATATAATACAACCCTTCTTTGAATGAAATCTTTAATCATGCTTAGAGTTATTCTCAATGGCGACAAAAGCATCTTGACATATAATTAATATTAGCTCATCTACAGCATATATCCTCAGTAATTTTTATTAATGTTTTAAGAGTTAGATCAGATCTCTATTCAGTACTCAATATTGTGCCTCACTGTTCACTGGCACTCTCTGCTCACATCTCTCAAGTTGATGCATATTAGGCAGGAACTGGAAGTAGAAAATTTCTGTCACTATAGGATATGATCAGTTTCAAGACCATCTGAGGAACCTCAACATGCATAACTCTAGGGTACCTGATGAGATACATCCCAGAGTACTGAGGTAATTGACTGTTGTCATTGCCAGGCCACTCTCCATGACCTTTGAAAAGTCATGGTAGTCAGGTGAAGTCCCAGGTGACTGGAAAAAGGGAAACTTTGTACTCATCTTTAAAAAGGGTAGAAAGGAGGAACCTGGGAACTACCAACCTGTCAGCCTCACGTCTGTGCTTGGGAGTATCATGGAACAAATCCTCCTAGAAGCCATGCTAAGGCACATGGAGGACAGGGAGGTGACTGGAGACAGCCATCACAGCTTCACCAAGGGCAAGTCCTGCCTGACCAACCCAGTGACCACCATCCCTGGAGGTATTTAAAAGATGTGTAGATGTGGAGTTTAGGTACATGGTTTGGTGGTGAACTTGTCAGTGTTAGGTTCATGGTTGAACTCGAAGGTCTTAGAACTCTTTCCCAAACTATTGTATAGGCAAATCCAGCATTTATTCCCACCACCACCTCCTCCCACCACAACTCCCCACCCCACCCTCCTGTTTTTTTTTTTTCTCCAATGGAAACTATTCTTAGAGCAGCTTTGATCTGTCAGCCTCTGGAAGTTCTCACCCAGTGGCAAATCCTGGCACTCAGATACGTCATTGACTGTGGGCTGAATGCTTTCCAAGTGTGTAGAATTTAAAAGGAAAATCAAGAAGGTAGATATTCAGTAAAAGATATGTAGCACAGTTACTGTTGCTACAGGAAACATTCTGTGTTTCCTGACTGCATTTTCTGCTGAAACCCTCAACCAGATAATCCTGAATTGGATCATTAGGACAAGTTCATTAAGCCTATGAAACCTCAACACATAGAGCATTTGATTTTGGTCTCTTTCACAGGATTTCTTGGCCAAAAACCACAACCAACCAAACAAAAAAACAACTAAACTCTGTCATAACTGTAGAATTTAAAAAAAAATTTATTATCAGACAATCTGGTGGTTGCTGCATAACCTTGGGGGCTGGGGTCTCCCTTACTGTAAGGTGTAAAGTATCTTAAATGACTCTCCTCCTTTATCCTCTTAATTTTTATGTGTAGAACACTGTTAATAGCTCTCTGAAGAAAGCAAGTCAGACTTATCGTTCCCAGAGACTACTGAGGTCAGTGAAAAGATGTTCACTTACCTCCATAGGCATTAGGCTAAGTAGGCCCAGTAGTTACTTTCTTGTACCCTTAAAGGATATGTGAGATCTTTGTGAAGAAGTAATTTTCTGCTGAAGTTCCCAAAATATTCTACTTTTTTCTATTTACTGCTGTGTTACCTGTGAAATGCCCATCATTAGGGAATGACACCATCTATATCAACTGGAGGCAGTAAATATTTTTCACTTCAGAAACTTTTCAGATCAGCAGAAAATCTAGATTACACAGAAGGCTTTAGAAGGTAATAGTGACATTTGTGTATCACAGATGGCAAATAGAATATTTCAATGAACACTCCTCTTAAATAAATTTCTTGCAGTGTTTCAGCTACAGTGAACCATTAATGCACTACTATATAAAATGTGCTCATATGTGTTGCTGTGAATATATGCTTTTATTATTCCCCTTATGTTATGCCTTTTGTGTTATTTTATGTTCAGGAGTTTTCAATACAGATATTAATTAAAAGTCAACTCAAGCTATAATGTTACCCTCTGTCCGATAAATCTGACTTAATCATGGGATAAACCCTGCATCTCTTGCCTGGGATTACTAATACTAGCTCTTCCTTAAAATTATGGAGGAGTGGTTAAAGAATCTATTGTTTGAATTATTCTGCACATAAATCATTGCAAGATTGAAAGTTGCTGTTTTTAAAGCATTTGTGTTCTCAGATAATGAGATAGCTTCTTGAAGCTAGAGATCACAAGGCATAAAAGTGCCAGCAATCATTAACTGGAAGTGAGGTAATTTTCTCCAAATGAAAAAAAACAAAACAGGTAATACAGCTCTTATGCATCATTAAATTGACCTCTGGAGGGTGTGTTGTGGATGGAGTGATGCACTTAACTCATAAGAGAGAAGTAGTTTATCGATATAAAATAGCAGTTTAACAAAGTTTGATAGTAAATGTGACCATGGTTTAATAAGACTTGATTTGGAGGTACACTTGACTATTTACTGCATAGAGGACAGGGTCAGACAAAACTATCAGGGAGACCTCACATAGAGTCATGAATTTCAGAAAGGACCTCCTTGTGTTCTAAACTCCTCCTCAGAGAGGAGTTTAGGTGCAGCTGGATCCACATTTAGTCCCAAACTGGTCAATGTTTTACGTCTAAAGTATTATATACGTGCAATCAAATCCTTTACATCACTTAGCTAAGATTTCAGTATGAATCACTCACCAAGAATCTGTTGTGTCAAGGAAGCAAGAAACAGCCTTGAGAAGCAGCCTTGAGAGGTGTCTCTGCTCAAGGGGAGATCCTGGCATGTAGCCTGATGCCATACAGGAGAGCTCAACGATCCCTGAGCTGTCCAGTATTTATGGAGTAAAATAAGTGACTTTCATATTTGCATACTGACTACAGATGGTCATTTCTTCCAAACTTGGCTTGAGTCAGACCATTAACCAGCACTATGGTTAGGCAGGTACATTGCTCAGATTAGCCCTTGGCTCCTGGGTTGTTATCTATCTCCTTCAAATCCACTCTGAGTCAGCTGCAGCTGAAAGGATCAGACACATCCATAATAACCACCTCCACTGGTGGTTATCACTTAAGCAGACTTATGGGAAATAAAGGTCAGGCTGGGGTTGTGAGGTGGGCAGAGGAGAGCACACCATCCCAGGGTACCAGCAGATATTTTTTGAAGTGTAATTGTTATAAGAGAAACTTGTCCTAGCATGGGAATTATTGGTCTATATCTCTCTCTGTCTCTTATGATTTCCATTTTCTATGCATTGCAAGACACATTACAGAGCAGGTAAAAAAAAGAAGTTTGGTGAAGAGTTCCTAACAAAATTAAGTCATTGTCTTTACAAGTCATCCATGTACAAGAACATATAAAAATTATACAAATATTTTAATGATGCAGCATTTTAATCTTTTGCTGCTTTAGTAGCTGGAAATCATCCTGGTTTGCCTATCTGAAGGAAAACTTGGAGACAATTTCACTTTCACAGTCTTGCTGACCAAGGTTTCCTCCACAAGCACAGTGAGCAGGAATGCTGAAAGAGGACCCAGATTTGAAAATTAAGAGGATATATTTTCCTTTAGTAGCTCACTTTGAGAGAAACTATATATTACTTCTCTGTGAAATATGCCACTGTATAAAGAGGAACAATATGCTGGTGTTCTCAACTAAGCTGGACTTGTTAGGATGTTTCTGCTAACATTCTGCTAACGTTCAGTCCATAAAATTAATTCAGACAAAAGCATAATGCTCAAGGAAGTTCAATTTACTAGGTGATGCATAATTGGCTTTTTTGATGCTTAATCTTAAATGGATGCATTTTTGGCAATTTTCTCTCTAACTTTGAAGTTTACCGAGTTGTAATATCTGGTTTCTGATAAATGAAGGGAATTGTCACTTGTTCTGATTATGTCCCATTATGTCAGTGAGTTCCTACATTAAATTAGTAGGGGTTTGGGTTTTTTTATTGTATTTCTGTATTGAGAACACAGCTGCGTTGGGCAGGGCACGTCTCCAGGATGAAGGACCACCGCCTCCCTAAGATCCTGCTTTATGGTGAACTTGCCACCGGCTGCCGCAAGAGAGGAGCCCCAAAGAAAAGATATAACATCTCAGCCTTGGCCATATTGATCATCATAACTGGTCTACTCTGGCCTCCAGTCGGGAGGTCTGGAGACACACCACCTATAATGCTGCTGATGCCCTTGAGAAAGCACGCAGGATCACCCTTGAGGAGAAAAGACAACGCAGAAAGAATCGTGCCTTGCAGAATATACCACCTAAGAAGTCTTTCTGCTGTGCCTTTTGCAACCGGACATGTCTATCTCGTATTGACCTTTTTAGCCACCAACACGCTTGTAACAAACATGGGTAGAGCCCTTCCCAAATCTTCGTTCGCGAAGCCTAGCCATGATGTATTGCCATGCATATATAACTTTTTCTATAGTCCTTTCATATACCTTTGAATATCATATCCTTGCCAAACGTGTCCCTAACACTATCTGTTATTTGCCCATCTTTTAAATATCTCCAGGGATGGTGACTACCCCACTTCCCTGGGCAACCCATTCTAATGGTTGACAAACCTTTCAGTAAAGAATTATCCAATCAAACTCCTCCTGGTGCAACTTAAGGCCTTTTCCTCTTGTCCTGTTGCTTTTCACCTGGGAGACAAAACTGATCCCCCACCCTTGACCTGGTGGTCAATACTCTTCCTAGTTCCAGCAAAGGATACTGTCTGGTTTTTTTACTGAGAGGGTGCACTGCTGGCTCATGTTGAACTCAATGTCCACCAGGACCCCAAGTCCTTTTCTGTGCATCAGCTTTACAGACAGTGAGACTGTAGCTTATACTGCTATATGGGGTTACTCTTTACCAACTGCCTGACTTAGCTCTTTCCCTTGCTGCGCTTCATGAGGTTCCTGTCAGCCATTTTTTCCACGTTCAAGATCCCCCTGGACCTCGACAAAACCTTCCAGCACGTCAGCCACTCATCCCAGACATCTGTAAACTTCCTGAGTCTGTGCTCTGTCTCATCAGGTAGATCTTGAATGAAGGTGTTGAACAGAGTTGGACACAGTGCTCTGGGGTACATCCCTAGTTTCTGATGAGTTATAAATGTGTGGTTCTTGCTGTCTGTGGCATGACTGCAATGTTATTCCGGGGTTATGCAGTCAGTTTGCATGCAGTAAGTAAAATGAGGTGCTGGGCAGTTCCATAATCAGAAGGACAAATTTCACTTTGATACCATGTGCCCATATTGCTTGTTCCAAGATGTCTCAAGCAGGGTCTCTGTTATGTTTGTAGTAACAGGAGCTGGCTGAATTATATGATGTAACCCTTGAACTAACTCTTGTGTTTTAATGAGATGCCTTTTACTATGAGTGGCTCTCCAGCTGGTCACAACATGTTAAAAGTTGTTCCAACACACAAGTTTCATGCATTGTGGAAACATTTCACTACATGTATGTGTCTCCTGAAGAGAAGTACAAAAAACAGATCCCATTACTTATTTACACATTTTCTAAATAACTTCTCTACGTACCTTTTGTAAGTCATGAATCATTAAAGTATGAAAGAACCAATTTTACTAATTTACTGGGGTAGATTGATGCACTGTCTGTAGGAGCAAATTGTTTAGTATGAACCAGGTCCTCCTTTACCTAGCCTCTGAAAATTTTTTACCATGAAAGAAATGCTAGCTTTTAACTTTAGTTTTGGTAGCAGTTACTGCTAATGGTTAAGTGCTCATTATGCATACTTTTCAGTTGATATTTTGGCAGCCTCTGGAGAGAAGTTATCAGAGAAGACAATTGCCTGCATTTAGTATACTCCACCTGAACTCCAGTTCTTTAATATTCAAAATTGATGTTAAGATGTCTTTCTGTTAATGATGAAATATGATAAAATGTAAACATTTTAACTACATGTAGATGGATTCATACATAAGTAGAGTATGATTTAGCAGAGTTTCTTTTATACATGTTACCATTTAGCTACTCTGCACATGTTACAAATTTGACGAAAACTACTGCCAGAGCAGTATTCTGACAAAAAGTCATGTTCCTATTGAAGTGAATACACTTTGAAAACATGTCAGGTTTGATTATATATTTTTACCAACCCATATATTTAAGATCTAAAATATACATTCAAAATGGAATGTTTGTTTAACTTCTGATATGAGAGTAATAACATTCAAAAGTTGAGAATGAATTTATTTTATTTAATCACAGTGAGTGAAACCTCTTTTTTAAATAATATGTTAGAATAGGGATGAACCTTGTAGATATTCTTAAACTGTCAGATTTTGTTCTTATCTACCACTAATAAACAAGGTTTTTTATACTTTTGGAACTCTGTATGCATACTAACATTGCCTTATGATTAGGTCCATCGCCTTTGGGAAACAGCTTTAGTATTGGGTTCAGTATCTCTAATCAAATGTTTTCTCTTTTTAAATTTCTTTCTCTGTATGTGTTTGTGTAATAATGTTGCTTAGTGTATGAACCTAGAGAAAATAAGTTGAAGTTTTGTGAATTGTAACATTTCCTTCCTTTTAATTCCAACTCCCTTGAAATCTGCAGCAAGGCAAAGTGTTGCAGCAAGAATTTAAAGTGAAAAAAATCAGGATATTTTCCAAAAACTAGTAGTATATTTATCAAATTATGTGTTACCAATTATGGAAATGATAAAGTACTAAATGTGAAGTTAAGAAAACGCCTTTTTCTCCAGAGCTTTTTAATAAAGAAAATCTATAGCCCCCTACATCACCCTCTCAAATAAGTCTGAAGCCATTACCTTTTGCAAAATATTGTGCCTTGTCTTAATCTCTGAATAGAATAAATAATGTCAGTCATAATGCAGAAGTATCTGGTACTCTGAAGCAAGATTTTGTGAAATTATATATGCCCTTGAGTAATATCCTGGCAGCCACTCCAATAAAGATCGGCTCTGTTTTTTATCAGAGTATAACCTTCCATGGGGTTATGTAATTCATTCACTAAACTACATTTGATATTGAGAGAGCCCAAGGGATCAAATGGATTATGTGGTTGCATGAGATTTTCTTTTTATTCTAGATTAATGCTAACACAAACTGCTTCAAAAATGTGGAGTGCCTCCAAACTGAGGGTATTTGGAAACCCACTAGAAACTTGGAGAGGTGCCTGATGCTGTTGGGTTACTCAAGCTTATATTAATGGCCTGGGCTGTTGGAAGTATACAAGCTATGTAAGAATTGCACAGAGATAATTAATATAATTTAAAAAAAAATGTTAACGATCCATTTGCCTGCTCTCACTTCTGCATTAGCTGTTTTTATATTGCAATTTTTTAATAATTCTACATGATAATTGCTCATTTTGATTGCAGGAAGGCAATATGCAGCCTTACCTGTGGAAGTGCTGGTCACTCCCAAGGATTTACAAACAGAAAAAAAAAAGAGTGGTAATATATATTTTTTTCTTCCTGTAGGAAGAAAGTGCAGTTTAGCTTACGTGCCTATGCCTTCAGTGTTACAAGGAAAGGTGAACCAAAGTGCAGGTTTAATACATATCTCTGCTTTCGCTATTTTCTTGCTGAGTATAACATTGTCACCCTCTGCATTTTCTATTTATCCTTTTAAAGAGTGGGAGATCAATTAATTTGGGAAGTTTAAGTTCAGCCACACACTGTTCTCATTCTTTTGTTGTTGTTAAGTACTTGACTTCTCTATAAAGGCAGTAATGTGTTCTGCTTAAATTCTATTAAAAGTCCTAGAGCAAGCCCTCTTCTGTAAGTGCAGAAGCTATTTCTTTCTTTTTGTAAATGGAGTTCTCTTCAGAATATACATTTTATAGGCATGAAAGGAGACAAGTAGAGTGCAGTGACTGTTGGCTTTATGAATACTTTTTCAGAATAGTGATTTCATTAAATTTTTATGAAAGTAAGGAAGAATTTTATTTTTTTTAATTTTATTTCCCCCTGCAGCTCTTAAATTAATTTTATAAATCCTAGATGAAATACAAAAAAACCTTTCTAATCTTCAGCGTGAAGTTCTTCAGAGGTACAGTAATAGCTTACCCACTGGAGCATTTGCATAAGTCACGAAAGCCCAACATCATGTCCTTGGTTTGCTTGAGCCACATCAAAGTTTAGCTTAGTCTTTTTACATGCCTAGTGGTTAGACAGGCCTTCTGTGTATTGATACTTCTATATTGTATTGTGCTTGGAGGCCTTGAAAGTTACTTTTGAAGCTTATACTAGTGCATTTGTAGATATCTGGGAGCAGTACAGTCCCTCCTCCCTTTTTATGTTTGTTACACTTACCAGTTGGTGAATGAATTTTGATATACTTTTCCACTGTCCTTGGAGAAAGGTATTGGATGTGTCTCAGTCTGTTTGTATCTAATTTGGATATGTGGCCTTCTAAATAGTCAACATTAATCTTGTCAGTATGGTGAAAGTATTCCATGCTATATGATACAAACAGATACATCTTCAGCCACACACATTCTTATCTAGTGTGTATTACCTTTTTTTATGAGCATTAGAATGTGCTAGACATCATACAGAGCATTAAAAAAAAAAAGTGAAGTGTCATTTAATTTTTCCAAATGGCATTTGCTCACTCTGAGCTTTCTCTGTTCTTGAGCAGTATGTTAATAAACTGATTTATGACTGTAGTTTTATGAAAATCTTAATTTCAATGAGTCACTTCAAGAGTCCTTGCAAAAATCAGGATGCCCGAGACATTCATCATTATAACTTTATAAATCATTAAATTTAATTTTATACAGTGGAATCACATATTTGCATGTACTGCATGTATTGCCCCATATTACGTTTAATAACATTCCTCTGTATACTTTTCTTCTTCTACAGATTTTATCATTTTGACAACTGCAAATCCTTAAGAGAAAAGATTACATTTACTGAAGATGAGTCACTGGGAGACCAAAGAATTTAAATAATTTGGTCATAACTACAAAGTGTAAAGAATATTTATTTTGAGTGCTTCTTTTTGACTTATTGTCATTTTCTAATCACTGTGAGTACTTCCAGTAAAAATCAAAGGGCTTGGATTCCATAATACATGGGTACATGGATTTTTAACATTAGTATTAATCATGTCAGCAAAGGTTACAGACAGAACAGATGATGTAAAAGAATAAACAGGGCAAGGGGATTTTGGGATCCTGACATGACTTAGAAGGATGTCAAAGCAAAACAGCTTTCAGCTCTGTTAACAATGTTAACAAAGATAATCCTGACTGTTCATTTCAAGCTGCCTGTTCAGCCTATGACAGCTATTTTAATAGAAGATCAGCTGTGTAGTGGGGGTCTGGGAGTCTAAAATTATTAATGTGTCAGAGACCGTGCAAGTTAATACCATGAAGTGAAGAATAAATACTTAATAGTTAGATCACAGCTCTTTTTCAGGATTACTTTGCCCATCTTTGTAGTGATATATGAACTATTAATAAACATATTCCAGTACACTAATAATAAAGATAGATGTATCTGTGGTGGAAATCAATTTTTCTTCCATAGGTATTGCTAACATATACTTTATTTCCAATTGTAAATTTTAATTAAGGTGGAAGAAAGGATGAAGAGGATGATCTGTTGAAGTCAAAAGCCAAAATTGAAGGGAAAGTGGAATTTGGTGACAAATAAAGTGAAGAGCACATTCAAAGAAGGAGTATTTTAATATATGTTATGAAGTACAGCACATGAAGTGAGGTGATCCCATCGAATGATTTAGCATATCTGAGACATATCTGGGAAAAAATGGCTCTGAGAGATAAGAAGGTATGAAAATGAATTCAAATTTGAGAAATTTAGGAACATGGCATTTCTGTCTTTGCTCTGCTGATTGAAAGGAAAGTCTTTTGAGTTTCTCACCTCGGAGATTTGATTTAGCTCTTTTCTAGTAATGAAGTTATGACTAGTTGCATCAACTAAGGATGTAAAAAAACATATAAGACTTCCTGAATTGGCTAATTTTAACTGTCATCCCTGAAACTCTTCCAAATGAACTCAGATTTCATTGCTCAACATATTAAAAATTAATAAAGTCAGGAATCTGAAATTATAGGATGTTGCAAAAATGCTGGCTGCAGCAGGATGAAAACATTACTGTTCAGAGACAAATACAAGTAGAAAGTTGATAAAAATAGGAGTTTTTCTAAATGTCTGCATGAAATAAGTAGAAATTACTTGGAAGAAATAAATAAAACACTCAATTAAGTACAAGAAAAAAAAAGTTTATCTTGCCCAAAGTTTCTAAGGCCAGGAACTGTGTCTATATGTACCCAACTTCACTTGGAAGTCAAGATACATATAAATAAACATAGTTAAGTGCAACTTCTGTGGGTTTGAGTTGACTACCTTGTGTGACGGTGTACCGCAACTGTAAATGCAAATCACAAATAATAGATGAATGTTGTGCTTTCAGACCTTTCTTCTCTATTCTTTTGTGTATGCAATATCATGTTCTAATGCTAATTAGCCAAGGAAAAAATGTAAAGCAAAAAAAAGTATACTGTTATGCACCAATGCTGGAAGAGGTCAGTTGAGAATAATTAATGAATATATAAATACCCTGTTTACAAAGAATAAAAATGTATGCTTCCATTTGTGGATTTCCATGGAAACTACCTGGAAAAGTATTTTTACTATACTCAGAATCAGAAACAGCTTTTTTAGAAACAAGAAATCTGTCATAGTTTTTCATGTAGTCATGACCCTTTCTCTATCAGCTGATATACACCTGAGTATAATCAGTTTTACATATTTCACTCTGTTAGAATGGTTTATGACCATTGAAACACCTTTGTGACATGTAGAATGCATAAAACTGTAAGACAAGTGCTGTAATAAAGTGCCAGTCAAGGGATTTGAACTCTTGCCTCTTTCCTAGAAGACCAAACCGCCACTGAAAAAGTAAGCAGGGTTGACTTTTTGTGTGGGTGGTGGTGTTGTGTGGTTTTGTCTTTTTTTTTTTCCTTGTTTATTTATCATTCAGATATGGTGTTGGGCCTGGGAATACAATCAGAAATCGTTTAATCTTTCTAAAAATCTATTCTATAATGTAATACAGCTCAGCTACACTTTCCTGAACGATAAATTAAAAAACGCTGTGGAGTTCTAAACAAGCTGAAAGCTCCCCCTGCTGTTGCAGAGCGTTAGGAGATGAGTCATCCCTCTGGATTTTGCATTTAAAAGAGAAGACAAGATCAAAGGCTGTAAAGGAGCTAATGGTCAAAAAATGTTTATTTCAGTGATGAAAGGAAGAAGCTAATATATTTGCATTAATAATAAATTACTGTAAGAATCATGACAGAAAGAAAGAAGCCCTTTCAGTTAAACCAAATGAGGAAAAATGTTAACCATAAAATATCTTGTTTAAATTGCACCACTTTTTAACATAGGGATGAATATTCAAGGTATTTGGATAGATGCCTTTATACCAATCTGCATATGAACAATGTGCTCCTGTTATCCATAAAATTCAAAAATCAGGTAGTGGAGGGATACCTACAACTAAATAACCTACTTTTGAGAACTGATTTAAGGAGACTATCAACAATATTTTGTGATACATTATGCAAAGAGCATGCTGTCCTCAGATCAGATTGCAAATTCCACTAGTGTACTAGAACAGGAAATAGAAATTACATTGATGGGAATGAAAGAAAGCACCTGAATAGCATCAAACTGGATCTTTAATTCCTCTTGTGTTTCCTGAACTGTGCTTCTGATACCTTTGACTGAGGGAGTAGCATCACAATTCTCATTTTTCTTATATTTTGTTTTCCTTGGAGTGCTGATCACACATCGCTGTCTTGATATATGTCAGCCAAACATATAACACAATATTTAGGTCTATTTTGTTCTTAGATTGCATCATCTACAGCTATCTTCGCTTGTCTTTCTAGCGGGTTGACCATTGCTGGTTGCCAGATACTTACACAGCTGCACTCTTATACCCTATCCTCATCAGAGGGAAAAGCTAAGATGGAAAAGCTTGTGGGTTAAGACAAAGACAGGCAGATCACTGATCCGTTACTGTCATATGCAAAGCAGATTCCACTTGGGCAAAATTAATTTAAGTTATTGCCCATAAAATAAAATTAGGATGGTGAGAAACAGAGACAAAAAACCCCTACAACAAAACCTTAAACACCTTCCCTCTATCTGTCCATTCTTCTTCCCAGACTTACCTTCACCCCTTCATTCCTGACTCCTCCACCTCCTTCCCTCCAAAGCGCAAGGGGATGGGGAATGGGGAGCTGTGGTCAGTCCAGAGCAACTCCTCTCTCTTGCTTCTTCCTTCTCGTACTTTTCCCTGCTCCAGCATGAGTCTTCTCTGGAGACTGCAATACTTCAGGATAAACTTCCTCCACTATGGGTTTTCCACAATCTCCAGTCTTTCAGGAAATATCCACCTGCCCTGGTGTGGAGCCTTCCATGGTCTGTAGGGAAACACGTGCCCCATCGGAGTCTCTCCCGGGCCGCAGGGCCATCCCTGTGGGGGTCTTTCCTCCCCTCCTGCCCTCCTCCCTCTCTGCCCTGGGGGGTCACAGGGCTGTTTTTCACCCGGTTCCCCTCCCTCAGCCCTGCCTGCCGGGCAGCGTTTTACCCTCCCTTGCCCAGGCTTTCCCCGGGGCTCTCGTCCGCCCGCCCGTGGCTGAGGGGCTCAGCCGTGCCCTGCGCTGGGGCCGCTGGAGCCGCTGGAGCCGCTGGAACCAGCAGGGTCCAGTCGGGGCAGAGCCCGAGTTGCATCGTGTGGTCAGCTGGAGTCAGCCACCCAGGTGGTGTCCCCTCCCAACGTCCTGTATACTGCCAGCCTACTCATTTGGAGCATATGAGCATGTGAGGAAGAGCAAAAACAACTCAGAAACAGTTAGAACACTGGTATGTTACAGCACAGTAGCCCCACACATTGCAGAGTAAAAGGACTACTATGGAGAAATTTAACCCCAAAACTCTATACCTCCATCCCAGCCATAGAATCATGGAATGGTTTGTGTTGGAAAGGACCTTAAAGCTCATCTAGTTCCAGCCCCCCTGCAACAAGCAGGGACATCTTCAACTAGGTGACTCAGAGCCCCATTCAACCTGACCTTGAACATTTTCAGGGATGGGGCATCCACCACTCCTCTGGGAAATCTGTTTCAGTGTTTCACCACCCTCATCATAAAAAAACTTCTTTCTTATATCTAATCTAAATTGACCCTCCTTCAGTTTCAAAGCCTTAACCTCTGTCCTAGTGCAATAGGCCCTGCTAGAAAGTTTGTCCTCATCTTTCTTGTTGGCCCCTGTTAAGAACTGAAAGGCCACAATGAGGTGTCTCTGGAGCCTTCTCTTTCTCTAGGCTGAACAAGTCCAGCTCTCTCAGCCTGTTCTCATAGGTGAGGTGCTCCACCCCTCTGATCATTTTTGTGGCCCTCATCTGGACCAACTCCAACAGGTCCATGTCTTCCCTTTTGCTGAGGACCTCATAGCTGGACACAGTACTCCAGTTGGGGTCTCATGAGAGCAGAGTAGAGGAGGGGAATCACTTCCTTCAACCTGCTGGCACAGGATATGATTGGCTTCCTGGGCTACAAGCACGCATTGCTGGCTCCTGTCAAGCCTTTCATCCAGCAGCACCTGCAAATCCTTCTCATCCAGACCCAGTTTTATTCATGGTGAGACCTCTCAAGCTCCAAGTGTTTGATTGCTTATGTTTGCCTCTTGATTTTGGATTATGAAACCTTACCTATTCTGACACTTTATTAGATTTCCCAGGGAGAGTGGGAAAAGTTTAGAGTTTCTAAAATCAGCCTCCGGTTACATGCCTTTCCTGTATCTAGAAATGTTTTGTTTTGTTTTTAAAAAAAGTCCTGCTCTGAGGTTCCATTCCCAGGCTCTGTCTCCATCACAACAGAAATCTAGTTTTGTTCTGTCAGGATTATTTTAAATAGCTCTTTGATTTTTAGTTCTCTCTTTTTAACTGTCTCCTCTTACAAGGTAAAGGGCTTGTCAAGTACTTACCTCCCCTCATTTGGATTCTGAGTGTACATAATGTCAGAGATGCTGCACAGTACCTTTCATAGCATCGAATAAAAAATTGGTAATACTTTACTAATAAAAAACCCCTACTTATAACTGCCCATTTGGCACCTTGCATTTGATTTCCGTGTTTTATTTGGTGACAACTGTCACAATAATACATCATGTTACTAAATGTAGAAATAAATGTCTTTAAAAAATCTTGCTGCTTGTACTCAAAACATTCACTATTGTTTTAAGAAGGACTTTCAAATCTCTAGGGAATCTTGCATACAAGAAAATTTAATTGAGCTCAATTGACTTAACTAATAAAACTGTTTCATATTTAAGGTTGTCTTATGTCCAAAACAGGATTCATTGATGAATAATATAGCCCAACCCTCTCTGAGGCACAGTCTTTTCTTGAGAATCTTTAGATACAGTGCTTTTCTTGTTTTTCTCTAGTCTGAAGGGGTCACTTAAAGTGTAAACTGATACAGCATTGCAAATTACTGTTTTTCTTCTGCTATTTGAGATTTCTACTTAAGTTTCTTAACCACAGTCTGTAGTTTGTTTAGTACAGCAGGTCTATACTAAGGGTTTTTACTCCTGCTGGTATGTATAACACTGGTGGGTAGAATGTCTGTTTTACATGAGAATTTATAAAAATATGAATGGTTTGTGTTGGCAAGTATTCCTTATCCCAAACAGAGGCCTTTATTTGTGTATTAACATTACCATTATCATCACTGCATCTAACTACTTCATGCTTATCACACGGTCTTATTTTAACAAAACTTACAAAGAGGGAAGCTATTACCATGAAATTAGAATCATAGACTCATAGAATTGTTTAGGTTGGAAAAGATCTTTAAGATCACCTTAAGTCCAACCATTAATCCAGCACTGTCAAATCCAACACTGAACCACTTCCTTAAGTGCCACATCTACACATCTTTTAAATACCTCCAGAGATGACGACTCCACCATTTCCCTGGACAGCCGGTTCCAGTGCTCAACAACCCTTTTGATGAGAGCGTGAAATTATTATAGGGAGAAATGGAGTCAGGTATCAGGGAGAAGTTTCAAGGGAATGATTGAAAATATAATCATGTGTATCACTGAATAGAGATAAGCAGCTCACTATTGTTTCAGAAGGTCAAGGCTGGATTTGTCTCTGTTTCTATATGAAAACTGAGTAGTGGGTTGTCCTTGCTAGCTTCTGCTTGAGAGCACTTTCTATTTGCTTCAAAGAAAAAATCAGCTGAAAACAGTTAAAAAAAGGAAAAAATCTAAGGAAAACATCATGTTTTTTACCTGTAGCCAGTTAAGAAGTGTTCTTAGAAGCGGATAATGTGGAATAAGAGAGAAAGCCATCAGTCTGTGGCTCAAGTGATTCAACAGGAAAACTGATTCGGCCAAGGCTGAGATCTGTCTACCAGCTCAGGATAAGGAAAAATAAGACCATGTTAGTATAGCTAAAAATCAAATTACATAGATATCAAACTGTTAGGGTTTTTTTGTTTTAAAAATTATTGTTACCATAAGCCCTGTAAAGTCTCATAAAAAAAAATCATAACTTCTACAGGAGCTTAGCAGAACATACAGTTCTTTTCTGTAAAGAGTAGAAAACAGATGAAAAGTACAAAGTTATTCCTAGATCTCACTTTTTTCACAGAATTTTAGGTTAAATTCACCTTGGCAATTTAAGATATTTTTGTCTGCCTCTGGTTAACCCTTTTATTCTTGCAGTTTTTGAAGTTACATATGAACAGAGATGAACAAAGAGCAAGTTAGTGTTAGTATGTTGATGGATATGCAAGGCAAGAAGAATGCAACAGTCTACCTTTCATCATAGAAAAATAAATTTCCATCGTATGGCAGCAGAGTGACATGACAAATACTTTATATAAAAGTTATTTAAGTGTACCATTTAAAGCTGCATGCATAGTGACCTTGTCTTTGACACATTGATCAAAAGGGTAAGAGAAAAGCTATCAATAATATTATCATTAGTTCTGTTTTGGAAATAATCAGTGCTCAGTTTACCATCTTAAAGGTGAATATGACATATACTGACTGGTGGACTGCTAATAAAAATCATTTAATGCCTATGGAGTTCCCAAAATCCACGAAGTGACAAGAAAATTATGCAAATATCTAAAATTTCAGCTGAGGAAAATCAGCATTAGGCCTAACTGAATATGAAGATATTTCAAATTTCAGTGCTTTGGGATGAGTACCTATAAATATGAGAACATATTCATTGTTTAATAAGGATTGTCAAGTATAATTTCAGACTCAGCAGACAGACACTTTTCCTTTTCTTTTTTTCTTTAATAGCCTTTTCAGGATTTTTATAGTTTATTTTGAATCAGGCATTATGTTTTGGGGGAAGGGTTGACTCTTTTTGTAGCTGTGCATAAAAATGGAAAATGTACTGTGCAATTACATTGTTAGAGAGGCAGCTTGGTCTGAAGGGTGATAAAATAGCATAGTGTTTGAGAATCTGCCACTGAATTGTTTTGGATTTTTTTTTTTGCTAAGAGTGTGGACAACGTCACAGTGTCACTGTCATAATTGCCATTACATTAGGAAAGCACTTGTTTCCTTTCTTTTTCAGCATATTAAACACCTATGCACCATTTCAACATGTAATGAGAATAAGTATGTTATTATTGATAACATATTACGTTGGAATTCAGGATGCCTAGGTTTTATTGCTGACTGCCAGTGCTTTTATAAAATATAATTCAATGTTCTGGCTAGTAAACTTTATAAATAATGAAATATTACTGCAATTTTGTTTCCATGGATTAAAACCGAGTCATTATTTTTCTTGTTCCATTTGTGCATGCTTAAAGTGGGCCTGAACTTTTTGTACTAATTCCTAAAAGTATCCTTAAGTGATCCTAAAAATACTCCATACTGCAGTATGTCCTTGGAAATAAAAAATGTAACTTTTTTTGGGGCTCCTGAACTCCTAGCAATAGCAAATTTTTGAATGGTTCCAGTGACTCACATATTGCAGCATGTTTTCACTTCACTTATCTGGGGATACTGGAGGATGGAGAAAAACAAGATGAACACCCCTAACTAGCAGATTTATTGTCAGTTTCTATATATGAACAGAAGCCTGTGGGCTATGACAGAGTGATTATTAAGATAGTGGTTTTGGTCATAAAAACAGTACTGTCTCAGAGGAAGATGACTGTATTTTCTAAATTGTTATATACTGGGGTGATGATCGTTGATCTAGTACTGCTAGAGGAATTTTTGCTATCATTCACTGATATGGAGCGGTGGTATTTTCCAAGGCCTTAGATGAGCTCCCCACCAACTCAGTGCATGCAAAAATGTTTTTTTCTATTAATCGGTGGCAATTGAAAAGTATCTTTCTCCTCTTCTGATGCCTGTGATACCAACTCTTAATCCAGTTCACATATATCATTTAAGGCATATATCATCTATAGTATTAATCACCCTCTAGATGTGTTGAAATAGTATGATGAGGAATATCTGTGCTTATTGATTATTAATATTATTATTAATATTTTCAATATTAAGTATTTAGATGTTGACCTTTCTTGGCCAACAGATGCTAACCAATCTGTTCTATTACTTTCCCTCCTCTACTGGACAGGCAGAGAAAAATACTGAAAGAGGTGTTTTGCTGAAAGACCTATCTGATTATATGAAAAATCCACATTAAACACAGGTTCTATGTGAAATTAGAGTTGGTCAATTTTCCTCGTCAACATTTAAACCAAAATAATGTTGTGAGTAAAATGAAGTTTTCAAGAAATTCTAATCCATTTTGAAAACATTCTTTTTCCTTTTTCTTTCTACTTCTATTCTTCTGTATGTCAAACATTTTTAATTCCGTGCAAAGTTCTTGCAATGATCAAATTGCCGTTTGCACAGTTAGCCTTTGGGAAACTTTCTCTTAATACTGAAGCATTTCACAGTGATAAGGCATAACTGGGCAGGTCTAGGGTTTTATCTGCAAGGTGTGGAACTTGATCTTTTTCTGTGTGAGTTTTAGTCTAGGAATGGCAACAGACTGTAATGGTTATTTAGCTGAATATTTTATGAGATCTGATAGTCTTTTCAAATATAACATGTTGTGTTCAGTTAACTGCATATTCTTATAGGGATGAATGGGACTGCTAATCTGCGTAGCTTTGCTGATTTTTCATTGTTGTGTTCTAGGGAGAGTTAGTGAATAACAGTCTTCTAACAGAGAAGAGCAATTTAACAACCATTGCTTTTGGACATTTATATAAAATCACTCGGAGAGCTGACAGTTAGATTCTAGAGACGAGAGTACCAAAAACTAGTTCACCTAAAGCTTATCTGTGTCTCACTATTGACTTGCTGCTTTTTCAAAAAAGCAGTGAAGTAAATCAGTCATTCAAAACTCTACATAGGTTCTAGATATTTGTGTGAGGATGGAACATTGTTTGAAGGATACGTGCATACATTGGAGGACGCAGTATTTCTCAGGTAGGTTCAATAAAGTTGAAATGTTTGGTGGGAAGTTAGCAGAAGAAAAAAAAAAGGTTATTCAGGCACTAGAATTAAATACAGAAGGTTGTGTTTTATCAGTGGTCAAAGATAGATATGATAATCACTGAAAATATTTAGAATATCAAACCTCTTTTCTATCATTCATTCCTAGCAAGTGATCCTTGTTCTTGATCTTCAGGTTGTCCTAACAGTTATGCGCCATTTATTGAAACCATTTTCCAAAAGCATTCTTAGCTCTTGGCAAGCACTCATGAGAAGTTTACAGAATCAAAGAATATGCTTAGTTGAAAGGGACCCACAAGGATCATCAAGCCCAACTCTTAACCCTGTACAGGACCATACCCAAGAGCCACACCATGTGCCTGAGTGTGTCATCCAAATGCTTCTCTGTCAGACTCTGACCACTTCTCTGGGGAGACTGTTTCAGGACCCAACCCACCCTCTGGTTACTTTATTTGGTAAAATATCTGTGGTAGCAGTGAAAAATATCCCTCCTTGCAACTGCAGCAGTGAAACTGATAATGTACTTCTATAATATAGTACTTAATCTAGTTTTTACACACAGCTTTCCACATTTATGAGTCTTTACATTAGTCACTTGATACTTCATCAATTCTTTGTGTCCTAAAGACAAATACTATGCTGTAGGTTTTTTCCTAAATGTTCTATTCTTGCACCGCTGACTTAAGACACAAAACTGGGATATTTAGCTTCTTTTGTACTTGATGAACATGTTACTGATTTCTTGTTCTTGCCTTCCTTCTTGTTTCACAAGACAAGCAAAAAGTGACATGATTTTGCTCTATCCGTGATCACATAACTTACTCCTGTGGTGCAACATTTCCATTATGCTGACTAGCTGTCTCTAGTAATGTGTTCTCATTGCTCGTGTGCTAGCAGGGATGTTACATTGTGTAGTGCAATGACAACACTTCACTTACAAAATTTTAGCATTAAACTTTGTGGGTTTTATGATTTTTTTAAAATACAACAGAGAGATTGGTTATTAGGCCTAAAACATGGATTTCCTTATATATTCTAGAAATCAATTAATATTGCCTAATGAAGTAAAGAACTGTTGCTTATATGATCTGAATTTGATTCTGCATGATATGAGCTTATTTCTGCAACAGAGTCTGTTAGATGGAAATGTGAAACTAAAAAATCTGTAAACTAGGGCACAGTAATGAAAAGACTTAACAGTTTCAAAATACTGGATTTGAATAAGCATATAAAAAATTAGAATATGCACAAGTTTAGCTCGTTGCTACGTTTTCTTAAAATCTAATTCTTTTGCCCATGGCTTATGTGTTCGTATCTAATGTAATTTCTACATGTACAGATTCTTTTGTCAATTTCCCTATCACAGTGCACAATGTTGTAATGTAAACCCACAGATCCAGTGACAAATCGAAGGAATTTGCTGTTGATAGCATTAGCATAATTTAGAGATTGTTCAACATTAATGTACTGTAAGATGTAGGGGAAACAGTTAGTTTGGTTTTGTACCATAGAGGGAATATCATGCTTACAATGGCATTGAAATTGTTGCTCATCAAAAGCTGTTTAGTCACTGTGAATGAACTACACAGCCATTGCTAATTAAAAAAAGAAAAAAAATTAACCCAAACCCAACCAACCAAAAAAAAACCCCACCAAAAACCCCAATCAAATGACAACAGCAAAACCCCAAACCAAGAAAACCCAACTAAAGGTTTTCTAATATATATCAATTTGCAGTTTCCTACAGTATATTTTATTTAAATGTATTTTCTATCTGTGTGGCTTGTTTTGCATTTATAAGCTGTTAGTCTGTGTCCCCTGCTAGAAGAAAATGGTTACCTTACTGTCTTTTGGTTTTTGTCTGATTTTCCAGTGGTTCTCATGCCAAGCTTATGCTTTGCATTTTGCATTTCATCTCTGTTAGACCAACATTTGTGTTCTTCAATTCATTTTAAAGTCCAGAGGTTGCAGTCATCCAGATTGACATTTTCAGGACAGGACCATGGCATTAAAGTCTTCTTTTTGAGATTGGAGATGATGCGTGTTTTGTTTGAGCTTTGGCACTGCCTAGATGTTTCAGCATCCACTGCTAGAATTTGCAAAAGGAAGGAACAGTTAAGTTAAATATTCAAGCCAAAGGTATATTTTAACTGTCTGGATTTGTTGTTTTATAGAATTATAAAATGACTCGAGTTGGATAGGACTCTAGTTCCAACTCTCTGCCATGTACAGGGAAACTTTCTTCTAGACCTGGTGGCTCAGAGCCTCATCCAACCTGGCCTTGAACAATTCCAGGGATGGGGCATCCACAACTTCTCTGGGCAACCTGTTCCAGTGTCTCACAATGAAGAATTTCTTCCTGAAATTCTGTAAGGAATTACAGCCCTCACAGTAAAAAATTTCTTCCTGATATCTAATCTAGCCCTACTCTCTTCCAGTTTAAAGCCATTACACCTTGTCCTATCCCTACATACTCTTGTAAAGTCCCTCTCCAACCTTCTTGTAAAGCCCCTTTAGGCATTGGAAGTCTGCTGTAAGTATTTATTATCTACTTGCATTTCCTTCCTCAATCGTATTGGACTACTGAAACATGTTTTCTGACATATTTTGTAGGTGTGATTTAGCCAGAAGTGGATAAAAATAATGAAATAATATTATTGGGAATGATATTTTTGATCATATACTCAGCAACTCTATCTGTACCACACAGTTCAGTGATACCAGCAACCACCTCCTTGCTTCACTTATGACTTTAAAAAGAAAAATCCACTTGATTTTATTTCCTACAAGTGAGGTGTGGAGAAAGACATACAATTTTTCTTTTCTTTAAATGGTTTTTGAGGGGTGTGAACCATTTTTCATTCGAAGAAGTGGTGGTAGAGGAGTTTGCCACAGCATTTGGAATATTAAAAACAGAATGTAGAAGAGAAATGTTAGTGAGACATAATGTTTGTCATTACACCTGAAGTCATGCTCCTACATTTACTGTCTTGATTAACATAATATTGTTTAAAGAAGACATATAAGGAACCCAGAATTGATGAAAAGGTGCAAAATTTGTACATTTAGTGATATGCAACCTAAATCAGTCTGTACACTGCAGGTAAATATCTCAGTTTCTTGCAGTGACTACATATCAGTAAGGTTGTTCTGAAGTATTTTGTCATTATCAGTATTTTAATGGCTTCCCATTCTTTTCAAACATCATGAATTCGAAAAAACCTTTTTGGTAATCTCTCTAATTAAAGCTCACATAAAATGTCTTTCAGCATTTATAAAAAGAGATTAGTTTTTTTGCAGATCAATGAAAAGGTTTAATTTTTCTGGGTTTCACTTTATCAAACTATCCTGTTCTGTCTTCTAGGACACAGTCTTCTAGAGAATCAAAAAGGAAAGCAGGATTATTTGTAGCTATACAGTGAGCTCATAACACCACTCATTTTATTAATTGGCTGACTCTGCATTGTGCATAATAATTGCTGTGGAAGACAGAATCTTCTTGTTAATATTTTAGATTAAGGTTCAAGGACCACAGAAAATGCATCAAATTAAATCTACTCAGGAACTGCTATCATCATTTTGATGAACTGTTGGTGGACTCTCTGAAAGCAAATACAATATGTGCCTAGTTACACTTATATAATAACCCAAGTCATAAAGAAAAAAATACTTTTCCCCTTTACATTTGGGATGCATAGACTGAATATTCCTGTATATTTAAATATAGGCTATTCATCCTATTTTAATTATCCTATATATTAAACTTTTATTGTTGAACAGATTTATTTCTTTTGGAATACAGAAACGCCATTCATTTTCTATTAGCAGAATGAATTTCATAATAAACAATATATCAAGCATGCATTAACATAATTTCTGAGTTATTTTTTAACAGCAGGGTTAATACTTGTTTTCATTGTTGTCTCAGTTTAAAAGTATCTAAGTATTAAAACAGCGCCTTTATAAAGTACAACTGGTATTTTATTAACTTATAAGAAATTAAAAGTCCACAAGCACTCAGTCTACCCTAGTAATATGGTCTACTTTTTCAAAAGTTATTTTGTTTGAAAAACAAACTAAAAATACTTTCATACTTTTTCTAGCTATGAAGAGCACTTACTTAAAGTAGTATTCTTGTCAACACCTACTATTCTTTTTTCTTAAAATATTCTAGAATTATATATGTACTTTTCTTTTCCCTTCCTCTGCAGGCATCCTTATGGCCCTGTGTGATTTCCAAACATGCTATAAAACAGACCCTGAGAAAGACTGTTCTTAACCTTAATAATCTTGTGTTCTAGAAAAGGAAAATATTGCACGTCATTTGAACCATCCATCTTATGTAAGTAACAAAAGCTTGAAGGCTGCACTAATTTATAGTGAAGGCATAATGAGAGCTGTAGGCAAATAATTAAAGTTTATTTAGTCAGTAAAAATGTATATAGGGATACATAAAGCACCACGACACTGACATATTTTGGAAATAATTTCAATGATCAATTTTCCACATGAAAACATGAAGCAACATGAATTTCTCACTGTGTAGACCATTTCCTTTTAATACCAGCTGAAGCATATTATTTTAAATTACTTTTTTAATGGGGAACCTATGACTATTCCTGAGAGGTCAAATGCTTTCAGATAAGCAGCATGATTCCAGGGATGACCTCTAAAAAGGGAAAGAATGTTTTGCAAGATTAGGCAAAGTATTTGTTTTAGAGGATGTTGGTTTTCTTTCTTTAAAATTATTTTATAGTGGTCCAAATGGGAACAGAGTTTATAGGTGTGCAGAATAATGTGTTAAATGTAAATGCCAAGCTTCCTTAAGTCAGTGCTCTAAAACCCCTAATTGTTACAATGGTTGACTAAGCTGACATATAAACTATGAAGTTTTATGTATTGAAATGATATGTTATTTTGGTGATATATTTCCTCTTCATATCTGTTTCCAAACCAAAAACATTTGCTTTAACTAGTGGATAGAAATTTTGTGCTGAAAACTGCTCTGATGTTATTAAAAAAGTTCTGAAAACAGTAGTCTATTTTAATGAAGATGCAAATAAGTTATATGTATTTATACTACAATTTCACTACTTTTAATTTTTGTTTCAACTATCTTCTCTTAATCTTTTATCTTCCTTGTGTCATTTGGTAGTGTATATTATTTTTTTCTGTGTTCTGAGAAAACTCAATATTGCCAAGAAATCCTATGTCACATTCACAGCGTGGCAGCTAGTACCTATAGAGGACACTCTAAACACTTCTGAAAGTGTGAAATTTACCTTTTTTTGAGTTTGATCAACCAAAAAAGAATGTTCCTAACTTTATCTATACAGTCAGAAGACATCCCTAGGTCTGAAGCAAGGCCAGTGTTTTAAATGTTATTTTGGGTCAAGTTTAGAGAGGTTACCTTGTGGTTGTTCTCTCAATAATTTTACTATAAAGAAATATAAAAAACCCTCCAAACATCCAACATTTCAATCCCTAGAATCTTTGTTTCAATAATTCTGTGAACTCCAGTCTCAATTAAAGGTAGATACCTAATTCAGTTAATTGGGCTAAGAAAGATTTTTCACATGGTTATACTGCTTTGAAAAGAATTAAACCTGAGTGAGATTCTTGGGATTCAATGGAGAATATTTAATCAAAATAACAAATGAAAAAAAAACCCTTTTGCAGAACAATCAAGGGATAGTTAAGTACTGGAATCTATACTTCAGGTACTTACTATTTAATCCCGTGGTCTGGTATTTTACTATTATCTTCCCATTAGGTTCTTCAGCCATCTCTGTCATTTCTGTTTGGTTCAGTGTATAATTTTAAAATAAAGTAAAAACATATCTGGGAGACACTAAGGTAGTAATCTAGAAATTCCAGTTGGGCACTTGAGTAACATGAGAGTTTGCATTTCAAAGTCTGGTTTCTCTGTGACAGAGCAGTTATCTCAGTTGATGGGCCATTTATAACTTAGATGAGCATTCTAACTACAGGACTATCAGCTTTTGGAGTAAAAGAAAATGTATAGATTTTTTTTTTGTCTCCACAAAGTTGAAAAACTTTTGTCCAAGTGTATGCTGACATATCAGTTAGTTAGAGGAGGTGGAAGCTACTTCTTATCTAGCCTTAAAATACAAAATATGAAGGGGAGTGGAGGGATGGGAGGAAGAAAAACTCTGAAATAGCAAAAGGCCCAAACCACAGTTAAGAGTATAATTTTCTGGAAAGCTTCAGTTGGATCATTCTGAGAGATACTATTCTACTGTTTGTCTTGCTGCCTTTTTTCAGGGCCTTAAGTTCTTTATCACTGCTGTTGACATTTGGTACTGGCTTTCACATATTTGACTAGTTCTTCTTTTGGGAAGTTCAGAAGAACATCTCCTGCCTTTGGTTTATAGATCACATTTCTCAAGGCATGTCTTCAGGACACATCGTTGGAACACTCCATATATCTCCTGGATATGTGTCCAACCTTAATGTCTTTCCAGCAGATATTAGGAGGATGGAAGCCCTGGCTGAATATCCTGGCTCTGTGTGACCCATGAACAATATGATTTGTTTCAAAAAGCTTTCATAGGAATAATTTAAGGTTTTCCACAATTATCTCTTGGCAGCTATTACATATCTATTAGGCTGTCAAAGCACATTTTTCTGTTCTTTCTGTTTAATAGATACATAGTCTAGTAACTGTGCTCTAAATGATCTTTGACCACAGTTAATATCCTGCATAAAGGAAATAGTGATATCTGTTTAACTATTCATTTAGTTCAGTTTATTATGAATCATTCTAAAATCGTAGCAAGACCTGAAAGATTTCAGCTGAAAGAATATTAACTGATTAACTGTCAGACAAATGAATTTAAACAGTGAACATTATAAAAGATAAATAGTAATTATTTGATACTATAGCTATTTTGAGCCTGAGCAACCTATACTTTTTTTCAGTAAAGGTTTCCTTCTGCAAATTAAGAAAAAAAAAGTGAATCAAATTACAAAGAAACCCAAGCTTATCTTTGGTTTATGTCAGGTATTTGATTGTTTAAGTTGAGTTTACCATGACATTCTGTAAAACTTTCAAGATCAGATGAAAATATACTTATGACCATTTTGATACTACATAGGATATGGTCCCAAACAAAAAAGTAATTTTACATTGCATCTGTAACTTCCAAAAAGCGTCATTTAATTTGGAAATAATTTAAAGTGATGCATAAACTATTAAAATATTTCAGTGACGAGATGTTTTGGTCTCTGCTTCATGTTTGTAAATGAGCTAATTTAAAATTTTGATGTGACTCCATTATTTAATCTTTCTGTCTTTAAAATACACTTTATCTTTTCTGAAGACTCATCCTTGGTTTCGTATTTCTGTTAGCTCTTTTCTTAACCTTCATTGGATGAACTAAACTGATTGAATTGTTTAGCTCTCTGACTACAGTGTCAGCAAGATTGCAAATCACATTTGTGACTCTTCTGTAAGGGAATTGATACTTTAAGTCTTTACTTCATATATTTTCTGCACTGTTTTCATGGGAAATATTTTCAAGCCCTGAGAAGCGTGTAACCATCAACTATAGAAACAACAAGCAGTACAAGTAGAGTATGTCCCATAGTGTAAGAGGTTATATTCGTAGGAATTTTGGCTATTTAGTGTTCAATTATTTCAATAATTCTTTAGCTGAAGGTTAAAAAAAAATACATATACAGGATTAAAAATTAGATTAAAATGAACAAAACTAGGCTGGAAAATACTGTATTGAGAAAGAAATCCAGCATATTTCTGATAAGTTTTACCATATATATTCAACATATCCCAGTTTTTCACAGAAAAAGGTAATTTACACATCAGAAATGTCTATTGGGAATAGGTGACTCAGCTCCGACTATTCAGCTTTTTGTTGTTTGTGATGTATCATCCCACTAAGTCATAAGTAGTAATCAGCTTTGCTAATTTATGACATCATGGGAAATCTCTTATGAGATCTAAAAACTGAAGTGACCCTGAGATTAGCCCAACTGGTTAGAGCTTGGTGCTAACAACTCCAAGGTTGAGGGTTCGATCCCTGTAGGGACCATTCACTTAATTGATCCTTCTGGGTTCCTTACAACTTAGAATATTCAGTGATTCTGTTATATTACTATCTACACTCATACAAAGGGTTTGATTTCAGGTTAACCCTTTTTGAGGTGTGCCTGCGTTCGACTGCTTTCTACTTTGACTGATGAGGAAGCATGAGCAAAAGAAGTGACTTCTTAAGTCACACACTTAAGAAGTTGGAAAAGGTAAGCTTTCTGATTTTACATGTACTTGTACTTATACATGAATACATGTATGTGTTTGCTAGCCAGTAAATTTGAAACAATTTTTTGACTGAAGTGATAATTTATAGTGTTGCTTGGCTTATTAGAAGTGAGATGTGGTCATAGCTGGGAATTTTCTTCTTTGGTGATTTTGAAATTTAACTCTTAGCTATACCAGTTCTTAAATAAACATACTTAAATTGACTCCAAACTGACCTATTTATACTGCAGTGCAACAAAGTCAGTGGCTGGGTTATACCATACTATTACCTTATGCTAAGATCTCTGAAAGACTACAGGAGGTCTGTTTCATATTGCTACCATTATATTTTGCAAAAAAATATCAGATTTTAATTTTTATTATGGTTTATTATTTTAAGAAAAAATTACATAAGTTGCATGACAGCCCTGTGAAATAACCACTATATCTGTGATTTGTAAAGAGTACTGAATGGCTTTGGATGAGGTCAAAATATTCCTAGTATTTTTCAGGGTCATAATAATTTTAATTTATTCATTGTGTTACCTTACTGGAAATCTTTATTTTTTGTTTGTCCAGTAAATCGTTATATCATATTCACATTCATAATTACAGCCACTGTACAGAGGTAGTATAAGGGTTGATGAACCATCACATAATCTGAAGGGTGGTGAAAAAATCAGTCATCTGTTTCACCACTTCTGGTCAGAGTAAAATTAAAGTATACATTAAATTTATGCCCACTCTTCAGTAGGTGAAAGGAAGTAGTAGTCACACAGAGGAGTATGCACTATTTTACTCAAATATAACAAACTCAGTGAAGTGCAAATCATACTGTCATATACTAAAGGCCTTTTTTTGCGAAAAAGTGCAATAACTGTAAATTTACATACTTCAGTATTGAAATATTTCTCTTGTGCACAGCAAAAAATGCAGAATCATAGAAAATATCAAGTCTTTTCCTTTAGATCTTTCTAAAGCTGCCATTAAAAAGATTTTATAATAGATACACATTTTGAAAGGTCATGCTTAGACCTGTTACCTGTCTCAAAATTCTTGAAACCCATACATTATTTAACATCAATAATATTCTGTCCTTTTCATTCAAGTATATGAGAGATACATGAACAGTGATGCATCATTTCCCACATAATGCACTTTATCGGGGAAGCAGTAAAGTCACGTAAGTTACCAAAGTCGTCTTGATGGCTACTATAAGATATCACTCTGGGAAGAAATTTTTTTGCAAGTGAGCAAGATTGCTGCATCTAGTAGTATTTGGGGCTAAAATTTTTGACAGTGCTGTATTTCAATGAAAGGGCAAAAAAATTTTCTTATTACCAGTGATGCTACATTTGGAAGGGAAGAAGTCTTGTTGGGGTCATTCTATCTCTTCTAGGCTTGTAGGAAGAAGATAAACTGAAGCTAGATTGGACTAGAGTCTTCTAGAGAGCAATATGTGGCTCACTGAAGGCAATAAATCAAAATAAAATACACTTTGCATTCTCCTTTTTTGAAGCAGATTTGAAGAGGTGTGAGGCTCTTTACCCAAAATCCAGCAAAAAGAGGGCAATCCTTTAAATTTGTGAAAAGACATTAACTACTCATACTGATTGCAGCATAAAATGTTCATATTTCCATTTTTGGGAGAAATAAAACTGCTTCCTCTACAATTGGCTTAAATTGCTTTACAGAGAGTTCTGTCTGCGTGCTGGTTGTTATCTTTAAAAATGAAGACGGGTTGGTTTTCTGCCATCTCTTATATTGAAAGAGTTTCATTGAAAATTAGATGTGATGCCTTTTCCTAAAAACAGAAAAGCAGATGAGTTGAGTGATCTGGTATACAAGTGTACTCATGTGTTTGATCCTGGAAAAGGTGTTTTGGAAGTGTGTTGTGTAGGACAGTCCTTACAGCTCTGTGCTATAAAATGCAGTCTGCTGCTCTTGCAGAAAGCAGTTGTATACCAGTTCACAAATTTATCAATCTGCATCTTACAAATTCACCCCCAATAATTCCTGTAATTCCCTGAGAAGAATCTTTTGGAATCACTCATTTGGTTGCTGAGCTCTGTGTGCACATTGAGAGTTTGTGTGCATTGTGCCTATGCCACCTTTCGTTCCCTTTGTCCTTTCATTTGTAAAGATGTATTCATATGTATTCACAAAAAAGGGACAAGGCTTCCAGAGAGAAGGAATGGCTTTCAGTAGACCAGTTGAGATGTTTGAATAAAAATGAGGAAAATTCTTAGTATGCATTCACTCTTCAGATTTTCAGAGGCTTATATTTACTCTGTACAAAGATACCTGGCAGTTCTGTAACCTTAGTCATCCATATCCAGGACATGGCTGAAATATATTGTGGCGTTCTTCTGGCCACATGCTTTTTCTCCTCTTAAACATCTCGTTTCTGAGACATACCAGTCTGTCAGTGTTTCCCAGTGTTCCATTCCTTTTCTGCTTTACTGATGCTTCAAAACTTTCTGGGGTGCTATTCAATGTTGGGATATTTGACCTTTTTTTTATTAAGACATTCTGTTTATCTTTGGTCTTTCTGGTTTCACAATTACTTTGCTGAAAAGAGGAAACTTAATGTTTACATATCATTACAAAGATGCTGTGGTTACATGATGCTGAGCCTGAAACAATTTCTCTTGAGGCAGACTTACTAACCCAATCTCTGTGCCAGGATAATGTGTATGTTCTGCATTCTGGGTTCAAAGCAGTATTGTGCTCCCTTGTGCTCTGTGAATATACTAGCTCTCTGAAATGTAACTTGTAGTTTCTTTTGGTATGCTTCAGTGGTCCGTATAGACATGGGTCCATAGTCAACCTTCAGGAGGCATGATTTGGAAATAAATATGGAAATAATTCTAGTTCTTGAGTAGTCTTAAAACATGTATTTTATCTTAACTATCATAAGATAAATGAATCCACTTCTTGACAACAGCATTGTTTGCATTTCTAGAAGCAGTAGATCTGCAAACAGCCGGAGAATAAACTCAAGAGGGGCAAAGACAGGAGAGTGTTAAACCAACACTTTTGAGAGGCTGACAGATTATTTTCACAGAATCACAGAGAATAACAGAATCACAGAATATGCTGAGTTGGAAGAGACTCACAAGGATCATCAAGTCAAATTCCCTGGGGCTGTGATCACTTTCCTGGGGAGCCTGTTCCTGCATCCAGCCACCTTCTGGGTGAAGAACCTCTTTCTAATATCCAACCTAAACCTCTCCTGACACAACTTCAGGCCATTCCCTTGGGTCCTCTCACTGGTCACCAGAGAGAAGAGATCAGTGTCAGTTCCTCCTCTTCCCCTCATGAGGAAGATGTAGGCTGCAGTGAGGTCTCCCCTCAGTCTCCTCTTCATCCGGCTGAAAAGACCAAGTGACCTCAGCTCCTCCTCATGTGGGAGGAGGGCCTCAAGGCCCTTCACCATCTTCATTGCTTTCCTTTGGACACTCTCAAAGAGTTTAATATCTTTCTTATATCATGGTGCCCAAAACTGCCACAATATTCAAGGTGAGGCCACCACAGTGTAGAGCAGAGCGGGACAATCACCTTTCTTGATGGGCTGGTGATGCTTTTTCTGATGCACCCCAGGACATGGTTAGCCCTCCTGGCTGCCAGGGCACTGCTGACTCATATTCAACTTGCCATCAATCAGGACCCTCAGGTCCCTTTCCATAGTACTGCTTTCCAGCATCTCATTCCCCAGTCTGTTTGTGCATCCTGGGTTGCCCTATCCCAGATGCAGGATCCAACGCTTTCCCTTGTTGAACTACATGTGGTTGGTGATTACCCAGTCCTCTAATTTATCAAGATTTCTCTGCAGGGTCTCCCTGCCTTCAAGGGAGTCAACAGCTCCTCTGAGTTTTGTGTCATCTGCAAACTTGCTTAGTATCCCTTCCATTCCTGTATCCGAGTCATTTATGAAGTCGTTTAAGAGCACAAGGCCTAAGAGCTGTGGAACCCCACTGACAGGTCACCAGTCTGATGTTACCCCACTCACTGTTACACTCTGTGCTCGACCTGTGAGCCAATTGCTCATCCACCACATGATGTGTCTATCCAGCTGTGTGCTGGACATTTTCTTCTCTAAGAGTATGAAGTCTACATCAGTTTATGCTAGAAGCTGCTACTTTCTTGTCAGTGTTTTACATCATGAGTTTCATTTCATTGATAACAGGTGGTCCATGTTTTCTTAGAAATGACTATCTAGATGTCAGTAGGATACTGGCCCACAGAACTTTGGGTTTTTTTATTTTCCAACTTAAAGTAGCATTTTTTTCATCATACTTACCTAGTATGTAACCCAGTGTTTATCCCCTATAGAAAATGAGGCCCTCTTTTTCATTTAGATTGGATAGATTGTGTTTTTTGTTTTAACTTGATAACTTCTATCTGTTGCTAGAATTTAGCTGACCAGAGAGTTTTTGTTTGAATACTTAATTTTTTTCTGTAACCAAGGTGCTTTCCTCAAGTGTGTAGGACAGATCAGAAAGGACAGAGAACAAATTAGGAATGGCAAAAATCACATTAAAAATCACATATTGCTTTGTCTCTTTTCGTTTTCATTATCTGATGATTGAAGGCTGTTGTTCCACTTAATGTTTTGGCAGTGGGTTTTTTGTGTTTGTATTTTTTGCTTGGTTGGGTTTTTTTCTTTGTTTGTTTGTTTGTTTCTCTGTCTTTCAATATTTAACTATCTTCTTATTCCAATACTGTATATCAGAGATCTGTGTTGTAAATACACTGACGTCAACACTTATTCTGCTGGGCAGTATTTGGAGGAAAATGCAGATGGCTGATTTAATCTAGTCTAACTTGTTTTTAGAGCATGCATTTTAAATCTTGGTAAATTCTTTCTTTAGCAGGTACAAGTTCATTTTTTTTATTTCCTTACACACACATACATACATGCCCTCTCAGGGTGGAAAAAAACCAACCCAACAAGAACTCAACAGATCTGGGAATGCTTTAACCTTTTTTTGTAGCCTCTGCGTACAGAGAAAACCTTATAGAATATCTCAGTTGGCTATGTTCCTGGCTCATTTATTCTCATAAACTTAATATACCACATGAAGAAAGGAAACTATCTTGGATTTAGTCTAAAATGCCAGAGAGTAAAATTTAACTAAAATTGATACTTAGAAATTAAATGGAATATTGATCCATTTCATATTAGATAAATATAGCCAATGTTCATCAAACAAATGCTTTTTAGTCATGGTACTAAAAACTATATAGCAGTCAAAGTAGATTTTTTGAATTATTCTAGTAGCTCCCCTTGACCTGAATAGTTGCTAAATTATTCACCATATATTGTCTTTCAATTATGTAATAAAATCTAATTATAAGAAAGCAATTGGAAACTGTTCTTATTTTTTCCCTTTAAGTAGAGAGGAAATGACACCTGCAAAATTTAGAGTTTTTACTTTTTTGAATGAGGGAGGTACTGTTTAGCCTCTTATTAGGATTAGTTTTCCATGTTTTCTTCCTTTTAGCATTGGAAAAATTCTGAAACAGAGTAGAAAAAAATTAGCAGCACAGAAAAATAATAGTTTTGTTACTTTCTCCTGAAAATATGGGGAGGTTAGTATGATGAGAACAGCAAAAAGAAAAATGAACAAACAAACACAAGAAAAAACACCAAGAGTTGGTTTTGAGGCATTCGGAACTGGAGACGCAAAAAGATGACACAATGAATTCCCTAACAAGCTCCTTTCTTTTCATTTTCCATTAGCTTTGGGTCTAACCAGTTTCTTTTCATAAACACTACTGATGTTTCATTGTTATAAGTACAGCAGAAGCAAAATCTGAGGGAAAAATTAGTGATACCTTATCTGGCTCGGTTTTTTATACCTGTTATTACTTAAGTCTCTTTTGCTTGGATAAAAATGATAGGATTAAAACCTGTTCAGATTTTTAGCAAGGAATTGGGGGCAGAAATATTAGAGTGTAATATCTTTTCTTATCTTTATTATAGTAGAGAGTTTAAACAATTATTTCTCACCTTTTGCAGTACTTTATCCTTTCTGCATTATAGTAAGAACCAGTTCTTACCAGAGAAGTAGTATAAAGATATAAGACTCAATGGAACATGGGAAAAGTAAAATCCCAGAGATCTAAAAAGTAGGCAAATTGTCATCATGGAAATTAAGACCTTGGTCTAAAAACTGAGCATAACTTACCTGCTATAAAAGTAAGATGACCTCACGATCAATTTGACAATATACTGAAAGTCATACGGGGAATTTGTTCCAGTACCATGCACTGGCAGTTGATCTGTCCCCATCCAACATGTGCAAGAAAAGCAATTTATCCAGGAGCCTAAATGATGGATTATCAGGATTAAATATACTCATAACATCAGTAATATTTGTGGGAGTCAGAACATTTTGGTCTTTCTTTTCTCTCCCTTTTCTACTATCTTAGACCTTTCCTACTCTCTCCTGCTTTTCAAAGCAGTAGAGAGCATTGCTCTCTTATTCTTCTTTCTATTATCTCCTCATTTTCCTATCTGTTAAAAAGAAAGTTTTAACATTAAATTAAGATGACGTAGTTAGCTCAGAAATTTCATTTAAGAGCTCTGATATGCTATGTATATGATTGGGATAGGCATAATCATATTTGTTCAAAATATTAGTTGTTTTCTGCTGGCCAGAAAATCTGTTACCCCGGTCTTTTTCACTATTGGTTGTACTGTGGGGGTGTATTTTGAAGAGACAGGACCAAATCTGTATGAAATGCTTTAACCTTCAGATTTTCTCAAGAGGCCCTTTTAGGACCTTTATATGAGACTTGGAAGTCTGTTCTTGTGTCTTAAAATCTAAGAGGTTTATAGATGTTAAGGCAAACTGAGCTTTATTCAAAGAAGTAATAGGGCATATCAGCATTTGCCTGTTCTTCCATTTGAAAATTAGCCGTGCAAGGAAAATTCTTTTATGGTTCCTAACACTGATGTATTGTTTCCTTGTAGAAAAAAATATAAACCAAAGCACAATACTGTCTATTTAATAATTTTTAAAGTATGCATTTCTATAGGAATGAGGCCTACAGCCATATGATATGCCATGAGATATGTGGTGATGGGATTTCTGTGGGAATGATGGCATGCTGAGGCTGTGACAGGTTATCAGGCAGAGGCCAGATGACCCTTATCATTGCAATCAGACAGGTGGAAAAGAGTGATACTAAGGTGTCACAGTTTCCTTCTGTCCTTGGGCAAGATCCAGTCTTTCTAATCTCTCTCTTTGTAAATCTCTATATTCCTCATTTACATATAAATAAGCTCTCCATCCACCATGTTTATGATGGCAGTAACAGAATATTTGACTCCTCCACTTCTTCCAAAAGTATAAATTGGCATTTGAAACCCTCAATGGTAGACAATGAGAATACAACCACCTCGTAGAGAGGTCAACAGGCTTGTTACTGTCTCCTCCACAGAGCAGGGATGCCTCCTTGGTAAGATTTGTGCCTCCAACTATATCAGATTATACCCAGGAACACTGTGTATATAGTGCTATACATTTATCCTTTGCAGGTCTAGTGAAATTATCACTGGCAATTTAATTATTATCTGCTGCTTCAATAAACCACACTGTTGGTGAATCTGTAATCCTGAATGAGACCAGACTTAAAGTGTAACCTACACAATTTGTTCATGCAGGATCTTATTGAATGCAACTGGACTTAAAGTGCCAAATTGGTTCTAATCAGAAATCAGGCCCAGTCACACCCAAGCCCTCTGATCTCTGAGGACCAGGTGAAATGCAAGGGATTTTATTTTCTGCAGGAAGAATTTCTGCAGGAGAATTTCCATACTCTCAATTCAACGATTTCCCACTTAACCCAATTAAAAAAAAATGTCAAGAGGGAACTGGTTTTTTTAAATTTAAATTTAAATATTTTTCCATTGCTGAAAGGAAACCACAAGATAAGGCTAGATGAATAATTGCACTGATCTTAAAAAGAAATATTGAGTCTAATATCCTGTTAAGACTCCATTATACTTTACTCTTTTTAAAACTTAGAAGAGAAATAAAAAGTGGAAAAGGTCTAATGCTTCCTTTGATATGGGTAGTTCAAGTTAAGAAGCTGTTTCAGTGGTCTTAAAAGGTCATATTTTACAACTGTCACTAAAACATAGTATTTATGTTAAAGTGATTATTATGGAGACCCTCAGAGTGATAATTTTGGACACAAAAATAAAGAAATTTAAGTTCCTCTAACACCTTTAATGCTTTAATTTGATATGCAACAATTAAACTTTCAGAGTCTCTTTTAAGTCTCACTGTTGAAGGATCATATTATCAATTTCTCTTTACTTTCTCTTCAGCGAGAAAATCCTTGTAGCTTGATTAAGTGTTAAGACTTCCACAACTTCCGGGTTTGAAAGTAACTAGCAACTCATAGTTACATTTCCTTAGGGACACCAGTGTGGTGACACTTAAGTGGTAATATTTAGTCATTTGCTTTCTCCAGATTTGAAGGTTAGGATTTTAAGATGTAGATTAACCTTGCTCAGAGGACAGGAGTTTTCGAAGGTATAATCAGTGTGGTCTTGAGCTGTACTGCAGATTTGCTCCAAGTATATTTTACTTCCGATTTCAATTACAAAGACAGGTCATTAAATTAATTGCTCTAGTGATTGTTCTAGCATACTATTTAAATTATTGTTAACACTTAGTAATGCAGTCATGGGAAAACTACTGTCTGATAGGAAAAGAAAAATCTTAAACTTATCATAATGGTGTTAAAAAAACTTCATGGAGTAGTGGACAGAATAACTGAAAGCACTAAGGTACAAAAGGAAAATTCCAGGCTTCATTGTCTAGGACTGATTAACTAGCAAGTTTTGTTTTGCATTTTGTGTTGTATGTCTTTAATTGTTGGTTATAGATTAGAATGACAATGGTATCTTACAGATTTTCTGTATAAATGGCATCATTCTTTTCAATATTACTGCATACAGAGCAACAGTTCACTGCAAACAAGAAGCAGAAGCCATTGAGAGCACAGCAAAGCCAGCATAGTCAGGAGAATTAGATTTAAATGCTACCCAAAATCCTTGCTGAATATTCATTGGTTTTTGAAACATATGTATACCAAAATACTGAGCTATTCCTATTATATTAAGGAACTGGTAACCAGTTTGACTAACTGATATTCACAGGTCTTGGAAACTGAGGAATTTTCTTGCTTTGACTGTGCGGAATTTGATGAGGCTATTTTGGTGTTTAATGCATTCTGGTATTGCACCATGCATCAGCTCAATTACTATTTGTATGAATTGAAGAATGAAAGCCAAATTTGTATAATGATAAATTCTGCTAATAAGGAAATAACTTGGAAAGTTAAGGTACTTTCTCATCAAACTTTTTGATCCTTACATTTTTAACAGAATTGCTACACTCAGCATTTGAAGATGTTTCATTAATGCTGACATTTCCTCTGAAGATTTTCTATATCAGTTTGTAAATATTAATATTCTTTAAAATTAAATTGGAGACAGAAATTTTAAAAGGATAAAAGATATCCACATTAGGTTGCAGACTCAACAGAAGCTCTAAAAATAGGGCAGCAGGATGGGTTCCTATGGGAGCAGTGTGGAGCCTTAGCTGCCACTTGAAATGCCCACACAAATCGTGACTTGACCTTTACAAATCAGATGCACGCCTTCCTTTTCATAACCATAATTGTAATTTTGTAGTTAACTTCGTGCTTAACCTCTGGTGTATCCTGTCAATTCTTTTGCTGGGAAGGTGGAATACAGATTTTGAAATGTGAATCAGCATAATGGAAAGTTGCTCAAAGTATTGCATTTATACTCTGCAATTGCATTCTCAGAGTTTTACTGACCTTGGGGAATGCAAGTGAAAAATCATTTCCACAGAAATTGAACTTGTATTTTCCAGGAACCTTTAGATAAACCTTATAAGCCTTTGAGAACTTCTTAGATGGGCACAGCTTTCTCAGTTTTTAAGCTTTATCATTTAACTGAAACACTTTGAAGTAGTTCTACAGATTTGTGTGGCAGAGAAAAGCCAATTACAGCCTTGAATTCATTAGCAGTTAGAAACCAATACATTGACAGATAAATTAAGAGACCTCCAAATTAGTAACTCTTTATTGCAAAGCCAGAAATGCTCAGCTCTAAATTTATTCCATTAGTTTACATTGTTCTTACATGATTGTGTCCAAGTTCTGAAGATTAAAAAAATAGATTAGACACAGCTCAAATGTACACTGTTGTGGAGAAATTACTCAGTTTTCCTGCAGTAGCAAAATATACCTTTAATATCTTGGTAGGCATATGCTGCAAAACTGACCAACTGATATGGGCAGAGTCCTAGGACATACTTGCCTGGTATATTGATGCTAAACTTATCTGTGCTGTTACATCTGCACAAAACAGAGCAGTGCAGTCCTGCACAGACCTACTACTTTGAGTTCGAGTCCCAGCAGACAAAAGATGCCCCCTTACTTCACTGTACCTGTGTACTGGCTTTACATGGTCAGGTTTTGATAGCAAGGGGGCTACAGGGGTGATTTCTGTGAGAAACTGCTAGAAGCTTTCCATGTGTCTGACAGAGCCAATGTAAGCTGGCTCCAGAGTGGACCTGCCACTGGCTAAGGCCAAGATCATCAGCAATGGTGGTAAGTGACTCTGGGATAACACATTTTAGAAAAGAGGAAAAACAGCAACTGCAGCCAGAGGAGTGAAAACGTACGAGAGAAACAACTCTGCAGACACTGAGTTCAATGTAGAAGGAAGGGGAGAAGGCACTACAAGCACCAAAGCAAGGCTTTCCCTGCAGCCCGTGGTGCAGACCATGGTGAAGCAGGCTGTCCTCCTGCAGCCCATGGAAGTCCACAGGGGAGTAGAAATCCACCTGCTACCCATGGAAGACCCCATTCCAGAACAGGTGGATGTCCAAAGAGGGCTGCAACCGTGTATGAAGCCATGCTAAAGCAGGTTCTTGGCAGGATTTGTGAACCTGCCACAAATTGGAGCCCAGAGTGGAGCAGATTTTCTAGTAGAACTTGTGACCCTGTGTGGGAACGATGCTGGAGCAGCCTGTTCCTGAAGGATTGCGCCCTATGGAAGGGACTGATGCTAGTATAATTTGTGAAGAACTGTAGGCCAAGGGAAGGACTCCTGTTGAAGAAGTTCAGGGAGGACTGTCTCCCATGGGAGGGACCCCACACTGGAGCAGGAAAAGAGTGTAAGGAGTCCTCCCCCTGAGGAGGAAGGAGCAACAGAGACAACATGTGATGAACTGTCCACAACCCCAATCCCATGTCCTCCTACACTACTCCAGGAGAAGAGGTAGAGAATCAAGGAATAAAGTTAAACCTCAGAAGAAGGGAGATGTGGGGAAAAGGTGTTTTAAGATTTTGGTTTTATTTCTCATTACCCTACTGTGTTACACCTACTCTGATTTGATTGGTAATAAATTTGGTTAATTTCCCCAAATCAAATCTGTTTTGCCTATGATGGTAATTGGTGAGTGATCTCTCCCTGTCCTTATCTTGACCCACAAGCCTTTTGTTATATTTTCTTTTTCCCATCCAGCTGAGGAGAGGAGCGATAGAATAGTTTTGGTGGGTATCTGATGTCCAGCCAGGGTCAACCCACCATAACCTGTCTCAAAACTGAAAATTGTATGGCACTACTGCTTTGAGTCCCAGAGCAAGCTTAACTGCAAACTAGACTGTTTTTCTTTCTAAAATAGGGTACACTATGATGAGGTGGGCATTGGTCTGTCCTGCACTGTCATGCAGTTAGGAGCAAGCCCTTCAGTGGAGGATACTTCAGCTTCCCTGAGTTCCTGTAAATTTATATAATACAGTGGTTGACCATTATAGAAAATTTTTCCTCTGAGAGTTAGTCATGAACCACATTTCTGGCCAGAGTGCATCTCTACAAGTTCAAATAAAATACAGAAATAAATGCTTAAGAAAGCACCAAGTTACAAAATTACAGAAACATAGAATCCTTTAGGTTGGAAAAGACCTTGAGATCGTTGAGTCCAACTGTTAGCCCAGCAGAGCCAAGTCCACCACTAAACCATATCCACAAGTGCTATATCTACACATCATTTGAATACATCCAGGGATGGTGGCTCAAGGTAGGTATCATAGTTGCTGCGGTAGTATAAAGCTGTTTTAGTTTCTAAAAACGCTTAAGCAATTTGAGTTGGTTTGTGTGATAATTCAGTTTTGCAGTTATATCTTCTTTATTAGAGGTCATTCCATTTGTTTCAGTGAGTTGCTCCAGACTATACTTGGGGTAAAGAGGAAAGAATTTTGAACCTTATATTTTATGCTGGGTTGAACACTGCTATATGGCTTCAAACAATTTGCCTCTAGTTTAACATTATATACTACATATTTCTATAAATTTATAGAAAAGAAAATATTTCAGGGTATTTGGAAAATAGCTCCCATCAGACATTTCTTCTGAAATTTAGCCAAAATTACTTTTTGTAAGAGGAAAATCTCATTTTCAGAAATATACCTATATCAAGTAATGTTTTATCTCAATATTTCTTCTTTTTCCTCCATATTTTATCCTTATAATTCTTCCCACAAATGTAAAAGTTCTCAATTCTGAAATATCAGTATTTGTACATTTTATGTCATACAATACTTCAAAATTCATGTTTATGTGCATTCCTTCACGTGATGGAGAGTGCCACATTTAAACAGGATGAACTATACCAGTATCCATTACTGATGTGTTATTCTCTAGAGAACTGTTGTGCTTGGCTAGAATAATGAGAATTTTAGGGTTGCTGATGTCTGCATAAAAAATAAGAAGTGAGCCAGTCTTTGTCCTGAGAAGTCCACATCCCGAACAAGATACAACAAGAATAACAAGGTTCCGTTATGTAGCTATTATACTTAGCAATGAGTCAACTTTGCATCATCTTTTAAATCAAATGTGCATACCATGTTTGGTGTGCACTTGCTCTTCCAGCATGAAGTTGAATTTCATGTTTACTTCCTTTCCTCTGTTCTTTCTGTTAGAATCAAATATCACATCTGATACTTTCTATCAGAGATTTCCTCCCATACTGCTTCTGGGTTGTGCATCATTGCTGTCTGCCATCGGAAAGAGAAAGTTTCTGATGGTGGCTATGCCTCAAATTATGTGATTATAATTGGTGTATCACAATTAGCACTGGGATGCCTCAGACTTGTCAATCTCTGTAAATAGAAATCCTGAACTGTCAGTGAGTATGCTACTCTGTAATCTTGCACAGTACTGCAGGCAATAGGGCAGTGCTTCCTGAACTAGTTTCAACAATGTGTAAGGGAAAACAGATGACTTGTAATGTCTAAACCTTGCGTAAGGCCTTCCCTATACATAAATATATATTTACAAGGTGTAATTTTGCAGCTCGTCCTTGTATTTTCTATGAAATAAAAGAACATTCCCATAATGAGCTTGCAAGGCCCCTGTGTGCTTTTTCTCCAGTGCCCATGTAAACCACATACTTCTGCTTTACCAGTCACAAAGGCACCTATCCTTGTTGATAAGGATGGTTTAAGTAGGCCTGTAAGGGATAAGGTCCTCTTTCCATGACGACCAAAGTCTCAGTATCCCTACTGGGAAATGACAGAAGAAAATTCTAATGAGAAAAGTGGAGAACTGAAAGTTTGGACATTTCTAAGTTTTTTATTTAACCCTTTTTAAGACAAGAAAAGGAAGCTGTGGAAGATGCTGAATATTATATGTGTGGTATGAAGAGAACCAAGGTAATGATCTAAGAAAGCAGTATTTTTAGTAGCATTCTTTGCAGAGGAGAGAATTAAAAAATCTCAATTTGAGATTTTTAGCTATATGAAAAGCATAAGCCAATATAAAATATTTACAGAGGAATAGTTTAACATTACAGCCACATGAAGTAATTAACAGTTAAGTACCCAATTTACTATCTAGTTTTTGGTAAGGGTAGTGTGTGTGTTTACATGTATGTTCATGGGTCTGTATAGGAGGGAAATTATCCTTTGCTTCTTGAAGTTCCATCTAGGAAAATTCTACTGCTTTGCATTTGCAGAGGCAATTCTGTACTGTGCTATGTGTCTGTCATGGGGGAAGGCTTTGTGTTACCAGAGAGGGACGCTCATCTAACACGTGTAAGATACTTCTCACTCTTGGTGCCTAAATTCCGAGATAAGAGGAAATAAATTACTTTTTGTAACTGCACAGTAAAATCTCGTGCTGAGAAACAATATGTTATGCCTTTATTTTTTTTACTATGCTTAATTATTTCAAATACTGATATTCAATTTTTTTAAAAAGGAGGGATGGACATTGTACCTTTTGGAAAGTCCAAAGAAAAGATTTCTAGTTGAAGGTTTTCTGGACTTTCACTAGGCTTTAAAATGTGTTTTTCCAGAACAGTGTCAATTCAACTTTAAATTTGTAAATATACTGAAATAATTCTTCTGAATAGTGTATCAACATTATTGTACTTCTTTCATCAAGAGATTCCTTATGTCATCAGTTAAAGGGTGGAGACAAGTTTGATTTGGTAACCAGCTTGTTCTTACTTGCTGTTGAAGTCTCAAGTTCCTAATTAGCAGTGCATAGTGTGCTTCCATCTGCAATGATTGAGACAAACAAGGACCTTTTCATCCACAAAAGAGTATCTGTATTTTATATTTCTTCTCCATTGCAACTATTTGCACTTTATTTCAAGTTGTTGAGCATGAAAGATTAATTCCTTTAAATTTTTTCCTAAATGGTATCTTCCATTATGATTCATTACCTTCCCAAGGAAATCAAAATCAACAATTTCTACTCAGTAATTTCACAGAGTGAGAAAATGGTGGCTTCTTCAAAGTTGGGGAAATCTATTTAAGTTTGAGAAGTCAAGGCTGGTTCAGGTTTAAATGGAGGATGAATAATATGAAGTAGCTCTTTGTAGGTGGAAAAGTACAATGAAGTTCAAAACAAACAGAACCCAGATTTATGACATATCACAGTGCCAAATTCTGCTGTGAAATAAGACGGTGTAACTGCAGAGCAACTCCAGCTAGTTACACAGATAAATTCCAGATTTACTGTCAGTGCTGTCAGCTGTATCTGACTCTGGGTTCCTTCATTAATATGTGTCCTTGGTGATGAGATCTCAAATACTCTGATATAAGACTTTGGGTCAGCATGTACTATGCATGCTTAAGGAACCTATAATTACATTGCAAAAACCAGCATCTTCATATTTTACTTCTATGATGTTTGTTTCTTTGATGACTTTCACTTGGCAGCTTTCTGGCAAAAATGAAAAATAAGAAATCACAGTTCAGATATAACAAAAAAGGACTGGATTCAGTAGTGAATTAACATCTATAATATGTATAAATATATAAAAAATATATATATATTCAGTACTGAATTAACATCTATAATATATATTTATATATATAAATATATATAAATATATATATAAACATATATAGATTATGTTTAAAATGGTTAACATTTTTGTAATCCTTGTGCTTTAATGGTGGTATGAGCATTAAATACTACAAATCCTTTTCATTTGTGTCTCCCGATATGTCCTAGAACACCTTTAGTCTTCCTTGTGATCCACAGTTCATCCATCATAACCTCAAAAATGCTGCTCTTTTTAAAAAATATATATTTTATTAAATTATCAGTGTTAAAACTGTAAAATTTATAAAAGTATTCCTCCTTTCACACCGTAACTCAACAGGACAATTTTTTTAAAAAAATCCCTGTTAGAATCAGATGCCTCAGAAAAAATTAACCAGAAAGTAATCAGAGATGCTTCCTACCAGTCATCTTTGTAGACCAAGGGAGGGGAGAGAGAAATCATAAACCCTGAAACAAATGAAGGCATATGGATGAGATGACAAGCGTGAGTTTAGGGCTGTAATTAAAAGCATTAAAAGATTCTTGCTGTATTAGCAATGAGCAAATAGTGTGAAAAATGGCTAGATGGAACACCTGGAGAGCTCAGTTGTTACTATAAGGCTCTGCACCATCAGCACTTTCTTTCAAAGTAGCTCATCAAAGCTTATAGCCTTTACACCAGTTTCAGCCTTGATACCCCTACACTGCATAGTATCTTTCCTTGAAAAAGACTACCTATTCCAAAAGCAGGCCACTGACCACAATTGGTCTAGAATACTTACCTTTAATAATAAATTGCTGAAAAATTTGCTTGCGTAATTTCCTCCTTCTGTGTTTACAAAGAATGGGTGATTTTGCAATGGCTTTTCTTAATACTGAAAGCATTGCTCTTGATCTTGTTTT